>NW_028230455.1:12252282-12852282 GCF_043228905.1 Azolla caroliniana
ATGTAAAGAGTTCATCATAACTATAGCTGGTACTCAGTTTTGTTTTCACAATGCCCTCGAAATATCAATGTGATAGATATTGTATGCATAGTTTTAAGTAGACAGTTGAATGCTTCACTAACAAGGGATAATGAAGCTCAAATTTGGGTTAGTAGCTATATGTTTGTAAATGGAAACACATGCACACGCACACACACATGATTCTCTCTTGGTCTCTATCTTATATCTTAGGCACAGACTGTTTCATGATCCTTGACACATTTGAACTTGGAATAACCGTATTTGGAGTGCCGATGAAATCCCTCGGTGTCTTGCTGGCTCTGATTAGCACCAATAAAATAAGCCATAAAACATCCCTTTCATTCATATTGATCCCAGCAAACATTCCCAAATCAGAAAAAAAGGACCATCTCTTTATAAACATTTTTGTGTCTCTCATTTATGTCATAGTTTCCCTTGAATGCAATCTCTTTCTCTATCTCTCTCTCTTTTTGCTTGGTATTTTGCACTATACCATCAAAGTCATGATAAAAGCCAGAGAACTTTCACTTCAATCCTCACCATGGGCTCCACCAGTGCACTAAATTATATTAGTTCCTGATAAAACATGATGGTATATGTCATCACTATAATAGGCAAACAATACAAGCAAGATAAGACTCTTTGTGAAATTTCTATAAAAGGAAAGGGAATATGATAAGACTAATAAGAAGCATCCATGGTAAAGACAAGATGGTGGAAACTTGTAAGCAGTAGGGGTTGTGTCTGATGAAAGAAAACCCCACCATTGACACGAAAATCTATCGGCGGGGGACAAACTAGAACTCTATCCGAGCTCTAAGAATCTTCGTTGTATTCAAATGAATCCTAATGAGTACTCTTCTAGATACCAACCCCTTACCTTATGAGTCTCTAACCATAGGTGCTCCAAATAAGAGGCTCCAAGGGCCTTTCAATGGTTCATATATGTATTGAGTTGAAAGACTCCACCACAACCTTTTGACCCGTGGAATAACCCTAACAATAGCCAACGGTTCAGTTTGAACCGAACCGAAGTGTGAAACTATGGCTTAACGGTTTAAACGGTTGGAAACTGGTTTAAACAATTTTAAGCTTAATTCTCACATTTTAAGAAAAATCTTTAAATTTTGAATTTTGACCTAACTTGAAAATTAAAATCAAACCACTAAATCGTGAGTTTAATAATTTAATGGTTTAACGGTTTGGATTTTTTGTAATGGTTTCCGTTTCAACGGTTTCATGGTTCGGTTTAAGTTTCAAATTTTTGTAACTGTTCACTTTTAAACCGGTTTGGTTTTGATACTTTCAAACCAAACCGAACCATTGTCGATCAATAACCCCAACACATTCTTCCTACTCCATGGGGAATGTGCCTAATGCAATTCTTCCATACATCATATGAGGATCATTAAAAGCTAGGTTCCATATGTGAAGAGTATAATATTTCTTTACTTGCCCCTTGCTTTAGGCTTCATGACTATATCAACCTTGATTTTGAGTGGATGCTTCTAGTGTAGATTCACACTCATTGCTCCATGTCAATGTAACATCAAGTTGTGATCACTTTCAAATTAGGCTCTTGTCCATGGTTTACACTGAACGTCCCCTCATTCCCTTCCTAAAGAGTCTTCATAGGTGGGTGTGTGGTAGGATTGCTAAATTGTCTTCCCTTGGTCAAAGCTTTTGATGGTTCTTCTTTGCGAAAAACTTGCAAGAACATGTCATCAATCAAATTCAGTTGCGATTAGATCCTATGGTCAATTGGTAGCCTCGTAATCCAATCCCCATCTTGAACCATCCTCTTTCGGTTCTCTCATTATTCCAAATTTGGACAACAGAAATGTCATGGCATCCTTATTCTTTTGCAATGGGGGATGTCATTACTTTTAAGTCGATGTTATCAAATCCCTTTCGCCATGACCTACCTTAGAAAAGGGATCTAGGGGTACCAAGGATGGATCAGTTTGGACTCATACTATATAAGAGTTATGATATTTTCTTTAAAATCAATTACAAAAAATTCCCCAACTACAGCCTCTTTCCTTTAGATTGATAATGCACTATTTTGGCATATTTGAGGTACCCAAAAGACCCAAGATCAGATTGAAATATTGTTTAATGCCCTCTAGTGCACATTATACAGTCTCTTATTCTTTAGCTTAAGCTAGGAGCTCCTTGGGAGGATACCCTCCAAACATTTAAATATGATCTCTCTCACAAATAATAGCTTTCATTAAGTAAAGATATCCCACAATGACTTAACTTACAATGGAATTTGGATCCACAGACAAGACTAACTTACAACAAAGTTTGGGTTTGTCTAGCTTACTAGTAAAAAAGAACCATCCAACTATTCAGTCCCCACCCATGACCCAAGCTTTAAGAACCCAAAACATGAAGATGGTGGCATCAAAAGCTCGCAAACTCATCAAACATAGAAGCAAACAATTGCTACCATCCAATCCATCCAAATGTTGTTCAACATAGTTGAGTAAGAAAGGAGGCCCACAT
The DNA here is from genome assembly GCF_043228905.1 of Azolla caroliniana. NCBI lineage: Eukaryota > Viridiplantae > Streptophyta > Polypodiopsida > Salviniales > Salviniaceae > Azolla > Azolla caroliniana. The sequence goes on from NW_028230455.1 coordinate 12,254,815, forward strand.
CCTGGGGTTGTAATGTAAAGGAGAGTATCGTGTCAACCTAGATAAACTAGCTCATACCCCATTTTATGGGGGTGAGCAATGGTTATTTGCCACATAGAAATGTTCAAATGGATTGTGTGAGCCATTTCAGCATGGAGTGATTTACTTTATGTAACGGAAGAGCTTTTGACTGATTTTGCACAAAGAGGGACGATATGGAACCCAATAGACCAACTCTACTCTTTAGACCAAGTGGCAAAATAGACACTCTTAAGATTATATACATTGGGCCAAAATTTTCCAGCATATTTGCAAAGGAAAACATTATGAATTTGTTCATGTAATCAAAACCCCTTATAAAACTTCCTCATCTATAGCTAATACCAAACCTTCAATCATGTATGCACAATAGTTATGGGGTTTGAAGATTTGATATTGGGTTTACGTACACCCATAGAGGTGGTTACAAATCCTCGCGGACAAATTTGAATACTCCATGATGATGCACGACACTACGAAAGTAGAGAGACCCTCTAGATATGTCCTCCTTTATAGAGAGACCCATCGTACGAAACATGATTCATGAAGACATCGACATCAACATTGGCATAGGTACCGAGCTCAACAGAACATTAGAGGAAAGGGGAATAGAACAAAAACTCGCCACACAGCTCTAGGCCAAAGGACTAGCCCATTGTGAAAGAGACCAAACCTCATGGTTAAAAGTTTTATAAAAGTCAATGACATGTGTAGCTCTTCTTTCCCCACAAGTTTTTCTCTCCTCCTATAACCTAATCTTGAGCTCTCTCCTCCCCCTTCCTTTTGTATATGTGATTACGGTTTACGCACTAATTAATGTTACCTTAGCCATTCCTTTTGTATGTGTTGGGAACTCTTATATTAATTGAGACGAGGTGGGCATTAATACATAATCATGCTTGTTACTTATAAGTTATACATATGTGTGTCTACTTTTACTTCTCTTCTTAGGACTTAATTAATCATTTAATTAAGAGTTAACATGAGGAAGTTAAGATTGCGCCAACTAGAGGCTCAAGATAGATTGACAACCACTCTTGCCTAGTTAGTGACGACGAGGGTATATGGTAGTCTGAATCATTTGGTTCGCGACCTTTACGTGGAGGTAGAACTCCATTCATCAATAGACATGATCTTGATGATGTGCAATGTGCACCGTATAATATTTCTTTGTTTCCTTGGTATAATATTGCCTCCTCTTGGTATGTTTCTTTGTTATTGGACATGTATTCCAACCCAATGTGGTTACCTGGAAAAGGACACCTATTTGTACGTTGGTCATATTGTTTGACAATGACCAAGAGGAAGAAATCACATGAAGGGAGGCATGTAACCTAGGAATTACCTAATGAGTTCATTGTTTGATTAATGTTGAATAGGAATGCTTCACAACATTGATAAAGAGGAAGTGGGAACCCCATGTGCAAATTTGTGCAAATCCAAGTACGAATGCAACCTGTCCTTTGCATAAATGAGTATATCGTGTATTTGTACATAGGTGTTGGAAGCCTTTGATGACATTGTTGGTGTTTACTCCCCAACGATTATTTTTGGCATATGGTGTTGTTTGTTTAGTTATACCACGAAGCTAACAAGTTTAGAAATCCAAAAATAGATTACATCTTCATGCCACCCTTTGGCCATTGGCATTCATTTGTGAATCCTCCATGTGGCTTTAGTCCCCTCTTCTACACCTTCAGTTATGACCCTGGGTGTAGTGATTGATCCACATAGTTGTCATGGTTTGCCTTTGCGAGGTTATTTGTTTGGATGACACAGAGTAGGAAAATGGTTGTAGACAAGGTTATTTCTATATCAAGCATGTGTTGTTTTGCCTCCATCACTAGTAATTCCATGCTAAAGATCATGCAGAGCTTATTGCCGAGGATGGTTTGGCTCCTTGGCATGAAAGCACCTCTTCAATTTTGTTGTCAAGCATTTAGATTTGTTGGCAATTGTACAACACTGTAATAACTATGACTACAATTTAGAAAAGTGGTAGAGAGAAGTCCCATGTTTTAGAGCACTAACAATAAATTCACATGCAATATGAATCATTGTTAATTGTACGAGAGGTACGGGGATGGATAAGTGTGAAAAGTCTTGTTGTAAGTGTATGTGCAAGTGTGCACAAGAGTGAGTGAGTATGTTTGTTGTATGTGTATGAACACATGCAAATCTGTGTGCATGTGTGTAGATATGAAAGAGTGGGCAAGATGTGTGTGGATGGCTAAAGGGGTATGTACCCCTATGTGTCTTATGGATGTGTAACCCTGATTGTAACTATATAAGCCCATATGGGGCATAAATGAAAAACAACAAGAAGTTTTCCTCTCTAATTTCTGTTTTAATTTCTCTCTCTCTCTCTCTCCCCTAGGTCTCATTGATCATATTTGACCTCCGAGGACGATAATCTAGCTATCTCCCTTACGCTCAACCCCTTGGGAGAATGGCTCCAACCCCCACCCATCAACAATCATTTTTGGTCTTGGACGTAGACACATTTGTGTATCTCGTGCTCAATAAAGTTGAAAGTTCCAAGGGATTGAAAATTTTAGTAAAAAAATCATTTTGCATTCATCATCCCTAACCATGTTTTGTGCATGGCATGTTTTCAAGGAAAATGTAGATTATCAAACCACATTACTTTAAAATATGGTGCGATGTATTCAAGTTTTTCATTGCAAGCATATGGTATAAGTTCCACCATGTACTCCCATTCATAAATCTGTAGGAGATAAAATGAAAATGCTGGTGTAGACTCTCTATCAACTGAGAATTTTCCTACCAAGAAGAGCACTTACGAATGTAAAGATAATAGTAAAACAAAGCTCAAAAAAATGGCTCTGTATATTTTGTATTAAGAGTGTACATTGCAAAATAAAGCATTTTAAGCCTTATGTTAAGAAATGTGTCCCAGACCTTACAATACGTATACATGGCATAAAGCATTTCGATGGCGGTCTATTGCATAAAAGACGTCGCTCATCACCAGTGACAAATAAATATACAGTGAGCGGCCTCTTACCACCTAGTTCATTCTTATACTAGTTGATAGTATTCCTTTACAGTCATTCAAAGATCCTTTAATGCAGAGACCAGGTTGAAGTTCAATATACATCTCACCCCCTCCATAACAATCTTGTTTAGATCCCTTACAGCTCTAATAATCTTCACTATAACCTTTAGATCCTCCTGTCCATGAGCTCTGCCCATTATCATCTGTCTGAGCATGAGCACCATGATTACTTCTTTTCCTTCTCAAACCTTTCCAATTCATCGGGTGTTCATCAAATGAATTCTGTGAGTTGTAGTGACTAGGCATCACCACTGCTGGTGATTCTTCAGCAGTAGTAACTAGCTTCTTCGGGTTCTTCAACTTCAAAACCTGCAGCTTTTTGGTTCCCCTGAACTGCTCTACATCAGTAGAAGGTTCCTCGACTAAATCAAAGTTGTTCTGCCCTCCCATAGCTTTTCTTTTCGATACTGATTGCTCTTCAAAATTACTAGATTCATCTTCATCATATGATACACTTCCTTCCACCGGTGAACAATATTTTTCCTCTTGACACTCTTGATTAAGAACGGGTTCAGGTGATGTAAGGTATTGTGATTCTGAGTCCTTTTTCGCCCTTTTGGGGGGTAGTGCCTCATCAGCATCCTCTCCTTGAAGAGCTTTGAACCACTGTGCTTCCGTCAATGAATCAGCATACGTGATATCTTTCCTTTTGCGCTTTGTCAAGATTTCACCTGGCTCAACATCCTGTGACTGATTTTCATTCTTTGAGAAACTGAACACCCATTCAGGAACCTCATGTTCCTCCATCAGCCTCGACTTGTAACCCTCTTTCTTCCGTCTTTCCTCATCCATCTCTTCAAAGAACCGAAACTCATCCTCACCTCGGGCTGCGAGACGATTGATCTCTCTCTCACTTGGAATATCAGTACCTAAAGACTGTGCGCCCCTTCGCATAATATATTCAAGCAATTCACGCCTTTCTTGTGCTAAAATAGGAAATATGCATATCAATACATTTGAAATGAGGGTCAACTCAAAACAGGCAATCAAAACATTAAGGCAAAAAGTTGAAAATATTCAATGAGTTACCTGTGGAGGTTGTATTGAAAAGCCCTGCTTGAATTACTTTTGCATCAATCCCCATCTTTGACTTCGCACGATCGAGAATATCCTCCTCAATCGTTCCAACACATGCTAAGACAAACACGCGAACTTCTTTCTTTTGTCCTATTCTATGTGCTCTATCCTCTGCTTGCTGATCCATCTGAGGATTCCAATCACTATCAAACATAATAACAGTATCGGCTGTCTGTAAGTTCAAACCAAGCCCACCAGCACGAGTACTCAGAAGGAAAAGAAAATACGGAGAATCAGGAGCATTAAACTTCCTAAGAAGTGAGCCACGATCCTCTGTCTTTGTTGTTCCATCTAATCTTAAATATTTGAGACCCTGGAAATTCAAATATATCTCTAATATGTCCAAAACCCGTGTCATTTGGGAGAAAAGTAGCACTCTATGGCCTGTCCTCTCTAGCTTTGGTAAAAGACGATCTAATAGCTCAAACTTCCCTGAAGCCCGAAGAATCTCATCTTTCTTGTACACATTGTATCTGCCACCCTCTAAGAAAAGATAAGGATGATTGCAACATTTCCGTAGCTGCATTGCAGTGTTCTGCAGACCCTTAGATTTTCCAGCACCTGTACACAAACCAAATGTTCGCACACTTTCTAACATTGGAAAAATCATGAAGGCACAATTTACATTAATATGATATTCAAATATTTCATCTTACTGCTAAGGTCAGAATTAAAACAGACGAGATTTAAAATATGTCGGTAACAAACATACCGGAGTCGAGTCCAACACGGCCAGATTCTGTTATCTGTTGATAGTAGATACGCTGCCACGCAGACATATCACACTTCAGAATGACTTGAGCTTTGCTTGGTAAAAACTTCTCAACCTCTGCCTTCTTCCTCCTCAAAAGGAAAGGTCTTATAACCTGAAATTTATATACGCAACAAGTTTACTTAGTCCAAGAAAAATACTTCACAATTAATTAGGTCAACAAACCATAAAATGTTGCCTCAAAATATTGACATGTCTATTTACCTGATGAAGTCGACGAATGATAAGAAGTTGTTCCTCCTCTGTTAGAGACACTTCTGAAGGATCTGCAAATGGAGCATTGAACCAGTCTTCGAAGTTATCAGAAGAATTGAAAATAGCAGGCAACAGGAAGTTCAATAAAGACCAAAGCTCCTGTAAGCTATTCTGTATTGGCGTTCCTGTTAAAAGAAGCCTTCGCCGAATACGATATCTGGAAAAATAAATCCAGTATTTGTAAATTAAGATCCAAATTTACCAAGAATCCATTGAACTTGAGGTTGCCATTACCGTTTGTTTTTATTTATAACTTCCTAACTGCACAAGATTATTTATGTGTGTAAGAGTGTGTTTGATGACTGACCCTACTGAAATTTGAAAGTTCACAACGATAAGTTATAGTATATCCATACACCTGTAAACCAATTATAGGCATTTGTATAACATGCCTCACCTTGAGCCCAGTAAATCTAAACTATAGAACATGCCACAAATCAAAAACTTCATTTGCTCCAATTTACACTACATTCTTGAGGTTCAATGAACAAACTGAGATGCCTTGCATAATCACAGAATCCAGGGAAGAAAGAAATTATTCAAATTTGCAATTACTTTAAATCTGAAAGTTCGATAATCAGATCATGCATATGCTATAACAACACAAAAAAGAAGTAAAGATAGGATCATACTCGTTCACCAATGTTTGTGATAGTCTACAATCTCGATTCTTCAACCGGTGTCCCTCATCAATAATCATGTAGTGCCAATTTATTTTCTTCAAAAACGATTTGTCCCTCATAATCAAATCATAATGTGTTATTAAAACGTTGAATTTGCTCTCTCCTTTGTATACAAGCCTTATGTCCTTGCGATCCGTTCGGTTTCCATCATATAGTAGTGCCACAATGCTGAATAAAGATTCTTATGTTAGAACTCAAAGCAGGCACTTTAACTAAAAGACATGGACTACCAAGATATGTGATTGTTCCTGAATTCGCCCTATGCAGTTTGCATGTAGGTATATAGCAAGATTCATCACCTTGGAGCCCAGGTTGAAAACTCATAAGCCCAATTTGGTAGAACTGCTTTTGGTGCTACAATAAGATGAGGACCAGAAAGCCCTTTGTTTTCCATGAGATAAGCCAGTAGCGCTATGGTTTGAATGGTCTTTCCAAGTCCCATCTCATCAGCCAGAATGCCATTCAAGTTATTGTTGTAAAGAGATAACATCCATTGAAGACCTTCAAGTTGATATGGCCGCAACTCTCCACCTGTTAGCATTGTTGGTTGTTTAGTCACCTGAACCAGATGTCAACACCTCTAATTAGTTAAAACCACATGTCTTGTCTTCTCCCATAGATGATGTATTAAAAAATACCAAGGTACACCATGGTTAGTTAAACCATCTATGATTGTATGTTAAGCCAGAAAACAATTAAATTAACTTTAACTCCCAATGTTAAAAGACTGACATAATCTGCATGTATCAGAACAAAAATAAAATCTTTACAGTGAGAATCCTTCACCTTTTCCTCTATTGAGTGAACCAATAAGTTATACTGCCGCTGTCCCTGAAGAAGATCCCTCTTCTTCACAGATCCTTCTCCATCATGATCAGATAAAGATAGTGATTCATCCATGTTCTCATGGATAAGGTTTTTAGGAGAAGGCTCCTCAATTTCTTCTTCTGCACTCAGCCTTTGTCTCGGAGAAGAGACCTCAGACAAGCCTTTGCCAATTTCTTTGGATTTGTCCTTTGACTTCTCTTTCTTTACAACATCAGCCCGATCGGCATCCTTTTGCTGCTGAACCATGGCACCCAAACTTTGTAAGAGCTCATCAGTTTTCTGAAGAAGAGTTGTGAGCCTCTCATTCTTACTTTCCTCAACCATCCTCATGTAAGCCTCTTGATCATCTGCCCTCAGAGCTTGGAATCTTAATCTTTCAGCACGTGTTACACGCTGTCTTTGCTTTCCGTGCCATGCCTGCATATTGTTACAGTTTAGTTAGATTGTATAATACAAGGTTATGATAAAAAATTATGCTCTAATGAAATAATAAATACAAACCTGAACATTATCATTCCTCTGTTTTCTCTTTTTAAATACTGACTGCCCTTGCAGCTGAACCTCACGAACTAAATTGAGCAACTCATTAAAAAACTTTCTCTTTCTCATAGCAACTCTTGCCTGCTCCTCCTCCTCTACACGCCTTTGTCTCTGCAATTAGAAAATATATTATGGACCATCCAGATGACCTTTTCTTTTCTTTTCAGATAAGTGTTTTACCTCTGCTTCCCTCTTACGACGAAGTCTCTCGTCAGCTTCTCCAGGAGATAAGCCCGAGATAAATCCATCGCCATGTAAAGATCCAAAAAATGATGCTGATGTTCGAACAAGACGCATTAGACTCCAGTCAAAAATGTGTTTATCCACAGTAGAGCAAGCCTCTTGTAGGTGTTTTTCTGCCAAAATGTCAGAGCGCACCTTCTTCTGTAAAGCAGCTAGCTGTCAACAAAACAAAGTAAATAACATTTGATTCAGAAAAATTTTCCATTTACCACAGTAGTATTCAATGGTAGAAGTTGGATATGATTAGTTACTATCTAACATATGCATCTCGTGTTGCACACTTAATTTAGCAAAAAAACTTTATTAATTTCCTCTGTAAAATTAAGAAATGAATCCTCAGCAGCTTGTTTTCCACAAGCAAAGGAATTGTGGCTTGCTAATTTTGAGGTCGTATTTTGGGTTGGCCTTGAAAGATTTTGTTTATAAAATCTGCTAGCCAATAGTTGTTCTTCATATTGGTTGAATAATGTATTGCCTAGCTATTAACCTGCTGCCTTCGTTAATTAATTCTACGCGCCTAGAGCATCAAAATTATGGATCCACGTATGCCATTAAAAAATAGCCACACTTACAAAGGCCCTTTCAAACTATAACCTTTTTGAGAGCTTCTAGGACATATCTGGATCACTTGGTCAGCGTGAACTACCTTAAATCAATTCTCATAAATAATACGCTTTTCCCCCTTAAAACAGTTCATCGGAGGACTCCAAAAACCAAAAGGGTATTTCCTCCCTCTCATGTCACTCCTACTCCAAGTTCACTATTGCACACAAGTTGTATCAAAACGAAATTATTGGCCTCCAGCTACTATAACTGGTATTACAGGAAGGTTATATCTCTCGAGAAAAATCAATGCAAACAAAAGAATGTTGCTGTTGATTCAGTTCTCCAAGCACTTCAATCGTCTTGGAGAAGTTCATCATGAGAACAAGTTCAAAGCAATGCCAAACAGGAGAAACCCAATAGATAACATTGTTTGTAGATATCCCATTGCAAGAAAACTTCATTGCAGCAGTATATACAGATCCAGTTCAAATTGTTCCATGTGATCTCCACAGTACCTAGAAGCCTCTCAAATAGCTACTTTCAAAAATGACAATTTTTTTAATTTCTGTAATTAAATCCCAGAAATAAATTGACTTTATTTTTGGAGTTTATTTTTGGGTAAAAATGGCCAAAATTACAAGCGATCTAAAATCATTGTATGAGATCAGTAAATCACTGCACAAGCTTTGATTTGAGGAAGGTTAGGATGTGTGGTATTTCTCAAGGAATGTGATCATGCATTCGGAAGTCAGAAGCCAACCACTTTGATGACATTGACGGTCTAACTTGAATAAAAAAGCCATTACAACATTAAAATGTTTGTGACTGATGAAACCCTTGTGAATCTCCTCATTACACAAAAAGAGATGACAATGGCAGCCCCATCATGCCATGTGTTGATGATATGCTTATTGGTGGCAAAAAGAGAAGTACTCTTAATGCACTTAAAGACCAGCAATATCCAGCCTTTGCCATGAAAGATTTAGGCCAAGCTGAACATAGCTTGGATATGAGGACAAAGAGGAAACGGCAGCAGCAGCTGTTTTATATATACAAAGTGCTTGATAGGTTCAACATAAATAATGCAAAGACAATAAGGGTACCTTTCCAGCCACATGCTAAATTGAGAAAAAAAGACAGCCCAAAAGAAAATGCCCCGGCCAATTCTAAAAATGCTGTACCATAGGCTTCAGCTTGTGGTTCTTTGATGTGTTCCATAGTTGCTACAAACCCAGACATTCCACAAGCAATGGGAGTCAACAAGTTCGTGGCTAATCCTGGCAAGGTATATTGGAAGCCATCAAGTCAATTGTGCGATGTTTGAAAAGAAAAAGAAGTAAATGGCTATGTTATGGAAAGTGTCACCGGAATTACCAGGATTATGTAATTTTTTATATGGGAGGTAATGTTGATACACACAAATCCACTAGCTGATAAGCATTTACAGTTGCCAGTAGTGCAACTTCATGGTGTTCCACATTGCAAAAGGTGGCTGTGTTATCTATTAGTAAGGCTGAATATATTTTAGCCATTTTAAAGGTAGAGCTAATGATTAGCAGAATAATCATATCGTTAAGGAAATGACTGGATTAATTAAGTGCCTCTCAAAGGCACAATGTCGACATTGTCTTCAGCTAGTGAAAGTAACAATGTGCCTCTTAGCCCCTTAAGTGGGTGTTCATTGGGTATAAAGGCCCAAGAATTCTCCATTTGTACATTTATGAAACCCCCTTTCACACTATAGGTTTCTTGAGAGCTTTTAGAACATTTGGGTCTCTTGGCCAATGAGAACTAGTTCAAGTGCCCAAAAGTCACATTCTAATAAAAGAATATACTTTTGCCCATAAAAACAAATGATTACAAGCCTCCAAAAAGATATTGCATCTCCTCCCTCTCCTTCTGTGTTTTTCTGCACCTCAGCCATTTTCTGTCTCATTGCTCTTACTCCAAGTCCACCATTACACATAGATGGTACCGAAACAAACCTCTTGGCCTCCTTTCAAACCTTCCTCAAACGAGCTGTCTCGCTTGAGTATCACATAGATACATGTACTCAAAGTCTTGCACGCCTATAAGTCTCTAGGAATCCAGAGATGCTTGACTTTTGTAGTTTAGGTTCCAATAGATACTTATATTTGGATTTGTTGTTTTTAATAATACCCAGAAAATTAGGACTTCCGACTGTCTAAAACATCTGAAGTCTTATGTCCTCTATGATTCATACTTGAATGGACCCATGCACTGCTCTTAATATGACTTCTCATGAATACTGTTCTAAGCAGCTTATGGCTTAATCCAAGCTATTCCTCTATATAATTTATCGTATGTATTCATTGCTCAAGCCTTCTTTTCTATTTCATTTCAGAAAAGCACCGCAACCTCTTGTTTTTTGCAAGTTACAAAGCATTGTCTCGCCTCCTACCATTTTAGGCTCTAAAAACCCATGGTAGAATTGAATATCCTTGGCTACACTACAGTTGGCATGTATATGCAACCATTACTCATATGCTGCAGTAATAATCCAGATTACTATAAAGTTACTAAATATTCAAGTAGGCCTGGACAACTTGTTTTAATTATATTTTCAGTTTCGAGTACCGTTCAATATAGAAAACTAAAGTTAGTTTTTTCGACTTGTGTCTTTACCATGATCCATGTGTGATCTTTTAACTCTGAATGATAAAGGCCATGGAATTTGAACATGGAGCCACCCTGGACATAGGAGGCATGAGCTGATATGTCAACAGCCTGTTCATAAACTTGCTAAACCTCAGGTTATTGCATGTGGATGCATCTCATTATAACTGAAGTACTCGGAAAGATAATCCTATAGGGATAATATACTACCGCATTCTTCAATCCATTGTCATCGTCAGATTTCAGTAAAATATTCATCAAACTGTGTTTCCAGTTTCCAACAGATTTTAATGACTTCAGGAATGCACCAGAGCATTCCAAATAGGGAAGAACTGTTCCTTTTGTTACGAGATATAAATCGCTATTTCTATAGTAAATGTAAACAATAATGTTTCTACATCAAATCGATTATGGAAAAGTATATGATTTTCAGGCATTTTTACTTTTCCATTGCACTCGGATAAAATGACATATGATACGTTATATTTGAAGGCGTGGAGTATTACCTTAAGGCCTTGGAGCTCCAATAAACATTTCATCCGCACTTCATCCCCAAGAGATGATGGTGTTTCTAAAATGAACATTAGAAAAACTTCAGATTGAAAAAAAGATAATATGCATTTCTACAATACACGTGCCACATTCCACAAACATCAAAATACCATCCTTGTGTTTTATTTGTTGATTTACCTTCAAGATCCTGCAGTCGACTTGAGAGTTTCTTTGCCACTCTATCATTCAGCTCTTGTTTCAATAATGAGCTTGAAGAAAGCTTGGCCCGCTCATCTCTTAGAACTTCTTCAAATGTTACAGAGAGATCTGTAGTCCAGCAGGACTCGTTGATACCCTGTAAATATAGTATGTACCATGATAAGTAGATGGAGGACAATTATGGTTAACATCTCTATGAAAATGAATAGAAATGTGGTTATACCTTGTGCGGCAACACTACATTTTCGATGGGACCATCTTTGGTATGGCATTCAGGGGCATGCAAAACTGTAGCAGTGGTATCCATCAGTTGCTCATTGTCAAATGCCATTCCTAAAAACCAACAATCTAATTGTAAGATCCAGGGGGTATTTTCTTAAGCTGCAACTTTCAAGTAATCAGAATTTGATGTGTTATTTACTTAGTGTGCACAAATTCCATTATTTCTAATTTTAAGCATGACATTCAAATTTCAGAATGGTCTTCTACGAGCTGGTTTCATATAGTTTCGCTTTCTATAACTGTTTTCCAGCAATGATTTGGTTCAATAGAGAGACACAAATTTTTCACAAGATATTGTTCTCTAAGTTCCAACTTTCAAGTTTATCTTTAATCTGTACCTTTCATTCAGAAAAGAGAGGCCCTAATAATTGCAAAAACTGTTTTGAAGAGAGCAAGAAATGCAAAATCTAAAAACTTAAAGATTACCCTTCTCAGATGTTAAGTCCCCTGATAAACCTTGTGGAGATGGTAAGCTTCCTGGATGAGACACCTCAACCTGTGGCAAATTCTGTGTACAAACCAATGATAACAAAGTTTAAATGAGAAATGGACAGACAATCAAACTTAACTACACATTAACACATTGGCAAATTAAAGAATTAGTTAGCAATAATGAAAATAAGAAATAAAAGGAAGATACTCACAGGACATTTAGAACCATGAAACCTTGTAGGTAATACCCCACAATGTGGTCCAACTGCAGATTGGCTAATAATTCTATGATGTGATAATCATTGAGTAGGCACGATTATTTACAAACACAGTCTACCATGAATACTAATTTTATCGTTTTCTCATAGCCCCACAGCCAAGACAAGTATGTCAATAGATTTTGTACTTTCTTACATTTTACCTAACCTGGTTGCATGACCGGCTACATAAATTAGACCTGCATGATCTAAAGCCTATCATTCTCATGCCAAACCACTCATCTTTAAATAGGGCTATGAAGAGGCCAATACAGTCAATGCCCCAAACTGCAGGAGCACAAAAGTCTAAAAGAAAAATAAGAAGACACCCAATCATTTCTGCTTTCTTATGGAAATTTTAGCTGAATAGACTTGTATCTATTCACATCCTGATTCCCTGCTAAAGTCTGAACATACCAATATCACTGAATTCACAATTTTTCAGTGCATGATTGGAAAACCACTCATCTTAGCATGCAGTCACAACCCACAAAAGCTGCCACCCAAAAAAACTTCGGTGGATCTCAAAGGAAAGTCCCTTTGGATATCTGCAGCTTTTACATCACTAAAAACATGATCACATCACCAACTAACAAAGGTAGATTACCCATCTTACCAGAGCAATACAAATCATGGACAAAAACTGTCTAACTTTTGTTCAAAAAAAGAAGATACTCAATTTTTTGCTGTTTCTGAGGAAGAGATTCCATGCATAGATATCAATTTTCTCCACATTCCTACTAAACCTATTCCCATCACTAGCTTCACAAATATTGACTGCATGACCTGAAGTCTACTTATCGTACCATGCCATTATAATTTCAAGAACAAGACCGGCCGAATACTTTTAAGGTAAGATATTTAATACTTTTAAGTCTTCAAAGAATGTTCCCCTAGATAGATTTCAAATTCCTTTACATCCCCTGTTAGAATCTAATTTTGTCTCAAATTTTTATCTTTTAAACGAACCATGCCATTACAAAGCATGAACAAAAACCACCAAAATTCTGTGCCAAAGAAGAAGAAAGATATCGAATGTCTTTTAATTTGTGCAAGAACAAGGAAACTTTCTGAAACAGAAAGACATAAGAGAAAACAAATAGAAGAAAGATAACAAGCTTCTATCTGCTTTCTTAAATGAGAATAAATTAATCCGCAGATTAAAAAAACTGAGAAAGAACGAAAAGAAGAAATAAATCAAATGTTTTCCAAATCAAGAAGGAATATTCTGTCACCAAAAAATAAAAAAGTATACGAAGACGAAAGGAAAAAACTCACGTGAGACTGAGAGTGCGCGTGCACAGACTCGTCCAAAGGAGAAAGAAGAGCAAGAGTCGATTTCTGATCGATTTGGGAGATGGAAGAGACGGCGTCCAAGACAGAGGGAGGGAGAGGGAGGTCACGCGAGACATAGCTGAGAGCTTGCAGGAGGATCTTCACAGAGAGAGCCTGGGAAGAAGAAGAAGAAGAAGCGGAAGACGGGGAGGAAGAAGAGACAGAGACAGAGACAGAGACATTCTCGTCTACTTCTCCGTCTGCTGCTTCTACATCATCCGTTTCTGCTTCTGCTGCGTCTGGATTCTGCGCAGAGGAAGGGACGGAGAGAAGCAGGGCGGGAGCTTCGAGCTCTGTCATCGCCATCGCCATCGCCATCGCCCGTCGACTGTCGACTGTCGACCGTCGCCCGTCGCCCGTCGCCGTCTTCTTCTGAACACAGAAAAGATTTGTGGATCTATCAGAAACAGAAACAGAAAAGAGGAACAAAAAAAAAACACTCAAAAACAGAGAGAAAAACGAAGATTTACATAATTACAGGAAATGCCCCTCCCCTCTTTTGGGAGTGGGTCCCCACTTTCTCATTATTCCTATCCATACCCCTCGCTCTCTCTCTCTCTCTCTCTCTCTCTCTCTCTCTCTCTCTCTCTCATTGGTAACATTCATTGCTAAAGTTCTTGAACATCGAGAGTCACTACTCACTTTCACACGTATCACGTGAAATGTAATATTTTTTGGTCTCATAGTTCATATTTGACCTCCGAAGACGATAATATAATCTCTCTATCTATCTATCTCTCTCATATCTCTTTATTTTATTGTAATTAGCTGACCCTAGTGGTAAGTTGTTATTACACTACAAGCACTGCATCGTGGGTTCGAAACCCAATTTCCTCATATCTTTGTTTCATACTTCATACATATCTCTTAATTCACTAGCTACCACTTTGGAATGTAGGGGTTGAACCCATGACTTCTTGGTCTCCATTGGGCAACTCTCTCTCTCTCTCTCTCTCTCTCTCTCTCTCTCCTCCTCCAACAACTCTTGCCACTTTGGAATGTAGGGGTTGAACCCAATGACTTCCTCATCTCCATAGGCAACTCTCTCTCTCTCTCTCTCTCTCTCTCTCTCTCTCTCTCTCTCTCTCTTTGATATAGGAGAAAAATACAAGACAAAGAAGAGGACAAGGAGAGGTGGTGTAAAGAATCAAGAGATGGATTCTGTGCAGCGGAATAGATATGAATTGTGTGTGTGTATGAGAGAGAGAGAGAGAGAGAGAGAGAATGAGTAAGACAGAGAGAATACGCAAGGTAAAGTGTATTAACAAAGGAGAAAGACTCAACATTTTACAAGGTGGGAAGAGGGTGCTTTATCTAGTCACCCTCTCTCTTCATTAACTACAAGACTCATGGAGCATGGGGAATGTGAAAGCTCATAAGTTATGTGTCATAGAATATGATTCTATGACTCATACTAAATGCTAGAATACAAAGTGGTGACATAATGGTGACTCTTGACCGTTGGAGTGTCTATTCACTCTCAAGGTGAGTTCACACATTAGACCAAGTTGAGCTTGATTCTCAACAGGTGGCATGTTTGATTAAGACGGAAATAGAGAAATACGTGTCAATCGTAAAAAATGATGAACATATGGCTCAAAATAGAAACACCTAATGATTTGCCCACTTTTGTCGTTGGATGTTACACTTCTTAGATGTGACACGGGGCGTTAGGGCACAAGTGATGAGAGTGGCCGACTATGCACACTTTGCCCTAAACAAGTTCAAGAGTCTCAGTATCACACTTTGATACGATGCTCTACTTTTGATCATATTCGACCATGCTTTCCATATCTCTTCGATTGCGCCCAATCCTTGCACGAATTTCTCTCACAACCACGATGTGCACTCTCAATTGCAACATTCATTGGTAAAGTTGTTGAACATCGAGAGTCACTACTCTCCTTCACACGTATCACGTGAAATGTAATATTTTTGGTCTCATAGGTCATATTTGACCTCCGAAAACGATAATATAATCTCTCTATCTATCTATCTCTCTCTCATATCTCTTTATTTTATTGTAATTAGCTGACCCTAGTGGTAAGTTGTTATTACACTACAAGCACTGCATCGTGGGTTCGAAACCCAATTTCCTCATATCTCTGTTTCATACTTCATACATATCTCTTAATTCACTAGCTACCACTTTGGAATGTAGGGGTTGAACCCATGACTTCTTGGTCTCCATTGGGCAACTCTCTCTCTCTCTCTCTCTCTCTCTCTCTCTCTCCTCCTCCAACAACTCTTACCACTTTGGAATGTAGGGATTGAACCCAATGACTTCCTCATCTCCATAGGAAACTCTCTCTCTCTCTCTCTCTCTCTTTGATATAGGAGAAAAATACAAGACAAAGAAGAGGACAAGGAGGGGTGGTATGTTTAATTAAGAAGGAAATAGAGAAATAAGCGTTAATCGTAAAAAATGATGAACATAAATGCTACATATGGCTCAAAATAGAAACACCTAATGATTTGCCCACTTTTGTCGTTGGATGTTACACTTCTGAGATGTGACACGGGGCGTTGGGGCACAAGTGATGAGAGTGGCCGACTATGCACACTTTGCCCTAAACAAGTTTGAGAGTCTAAGTATCACACTTTGATACAATGCTCTACTTTTGACCATATTCAACCATGCTTTCCACATCTCTTCGATCGAGCCCAGTCCTTGCACGAATTTCTCTCACAACCACGATGTGCACTCTCGATTGCAACATTCATTGGTAAAGTTGTTGAACATCGAGAGTCACTACTCACCTTCACACATATCACGTGAAATGTAATATTTTTTGTCTCATAGGTCATATTTGACCTCTGTTGAGCAGCAAGCTCAACCAAATCCGGATCGGCTGAATAAGCCTGAGCCGAATCAGCATCAGAAGGATGAAACCGGATCAGTGAGACAGATCGGCGAGCCGGTGAGCTGGGGAGCCGGTTAGTTGGATCAAACAGTAACCAGAAGCCTAGTAGTAGCCTAGACTACAAAGTAGTTAATGTCTCATAGTTAGTGTCAGACACTCGTATGAGCATTGAAGTACACCGTACTTTTGTCAGTTCGTATGGACTTGTATAAAAGTGTTCACTGGACACATACGATGTACAGATTGAGTATTATTTTTTAATAGAGTTTCTGTGTGCTCTCTCTCTCACTCTCTGTCTCTCCCGCATACAGTGTATATCCTATGCTCTCCATTAAACCTGTGTTTCTGTGTTCTGTTTTCTATTGCTTCCGCACAACGTATTCTTTTACATGGTATCAGAGTGCGAGGGTTGAGAACCTCTGTAGCCGACATAGGTTGAAAAGAAAACCAACCAAGAAAAATAAGAAAAACAAAATGGATAGAGGCATGGCTAGCTCACTTCCTACCAAGAAGCTCGACATAAACAACTAAGCATCTTGGTCCTACAAGATGCACCAGTACCTACTCGGGCACGGTTACTGGAGCTATGTCGACGGAGCAAATGACATAACACCCGAATCGACACACAGAGATTTCCCGATGTGGGAACAGTTGGCGAGAAGAGTATTGTACTGCTTCGCGTCTTGTGTGGGTGAACAAATTCTGAGCTATATTCGAAATGTGAAAACGCCAAAGGATGCTTGGGGAAATTTGAAGAAGATTTTTGCCGCAAGCACCACAACCAAGAAGCTTCAACTCCGACAAGAGTTGAGCAACTTACGACAACACGACTTATCGGTGGCTGATTACACCTCGAAGATCAAAGAGATATGTGACTCCTTAGCCTCTATCAATGTGAACATCGAGGAAGCGAGATGGTGCAGATCTGTCTCAGGGGACTAGCGTCAAAGTTCGGAGCGTTCCGAACTGCTATGTGTACACGAGAGAATACGCCGTCATTTTTTTACTTACAATCGATGCTCCTTGTGGAGGAGAACCACGTTGGTGTGTCAACAAGTGCACCCACCGACACCCAGATGTTGTACAAGGAGGCGGATCGGCCCCGTGGGCGTGGTGGACGAGGCGGGTCGGCTCGCAATGGTAGCGGCCGGCAAGAGCAGGACCGAAGGCACAGAGAACGTGCTGACAGTAGTTCCGGACCCTCCACAAGCAGGGGGATTCAAGGCGGCGCTAGAGGCTGACACGGAATGCTGGTACTATGGTAAAAAGGGCCACAAAGAAAGCGAGTGCTGGAAAAAGCGCGCCGATTCGGACAGATCCAGATCTGGCAAGGCCGGTAGAGAGAACCGAAAAAGTCGGTAAAGGGCCAGCCTTGGTGGTGAAACACAAGGCTCACTCGATGAAGAAGACCACTTCCAAATCGGAGGAAGTGTGGTACATTGATTCCGGTGCATCGAATCACATGACGAGCCACAAAGAGTGGTTCTCCTTCTCGGAGAAACCGGAACAACCAGGGGTCGTCAAAACCAGAGACGACACTCCTCACCCAATCGTGCATGTCAGAGAAGTTCCTTTGAGCCACGTCGAACAGAGGGGGAAGCTGATGAACGTATTACACGTTCCGACCATCACGAAGAACCTGGTGTCGGTTGGACAAATAGTCGACCAGGGGATGCAGGTGCGGTTTACGCACCTCGGGTGCTTCATCGAGGAAGAGGGCTAGATTATTGCTCAAGGGTGCAGAGACGGGAGGATGTTCATCCTCGACACCAATGACGTAGGCACCCCTTTGTTCGCCAAAGGACAAAAGATTGAATCGGATATTGATCTCTGGCACAAGCGGATCAACCACGTCAATTACCGGAGGCTTCAAGACCTGGAAACGAAACAAGTTGTTTTCGGTTTGCCGAAGTTCAGTGGCCGGAAGGCCCAAATATGTGAAGCCTACCAACTCCGGAAGCAACACCGTCTTCCATTCCCCACCGAACGAAACCGGAGCCGTAACAAGCTCGACCTTATTCATTCGAATGTATGGGGACCGGCACAAAACGTTAGTCTTGGCAGGAGTCGGTATTTCGTCTCCTTCATCAACGACTACAGCCGGCATACATGGATCTACCTCATTGAGCGGAAGAGCAAAGTCTTCCAGTGTTTCCAGAACCTACAAAGCTTGGTTAAACGGGAAACGGAGAGTAAGATCAAGTGCCTACGGTCGGATGGCGGAAAAAAATATTTTTCCGGCCAATTCAACAGTTATCTGCAGCAAAAAGGAATTCGAAGAGAGTTCAGCTGTAGATACACACCGGAGCAAAACGGTGTGGCCGAAAGGAAGAACCGGTTGATTGTCAACGCGGCAAGGGTAATGCTGGAGGAGAAGAGCATGCCCCATTTCTACTAGGGGGAGGCGGTCTGGACGGCCGTCTACATCCAAAACCCGATCGGTGACAAGGTGTCCTCGCATGAGCTATATTTCGGGCGCAAGCCGAATTTGAGACACCTTCGGATATTCAGTAGCATTGCATGTGTGCATGTGCCGGATGAGAAGCGGAGGAAGTTGGATGCAAAGTCGAAGAAATGCATCCTGGTCAGTTACTCGCATGAGCAAAAGAGGTATAAATGCTATAACCCCCAGACGTAGCAGGCCCGAGTTAGCCAGGATGTTGAGTTTGATGAGACGGCATCATGGTATGTCTTACCGGCTCCAACTTCCGACCCCGACCCGATACCGGAGGATGAGGCTAGTGAGCCTAAACCGGTCCAGATGGAAGATGAAGACCTCGGCATTCTAGAAGAGAGTCCGATCTCATTTCGGTTTAGTGGACCGAATGAGCGGCTGAGTTGGGATGACCAGCTGGATGAGGAATTGACGAGTAGTGGAGACTCTGTCGTGCTCTCCCCGCGCAAAGAGAAGGGGAAGAAGAAGATGCCGGAATACGAAACCGGCAATGTTGACTCAAATCGGAGCGAATCCGACTCCGGTAAGGAAGAAGGCGAATCTTCGGGAACGAAGTCCGAACCGGCCAAGAAGGGCCTCAAATCGGGTACAACGATAGATTACGCTGATCTTCCCGCCAAAACAACCCTGTGAAGCGGTACGAGTACAATGAGTACATGGCACATCACTATGCGTACATGACCAAGGTAGCGGAAGTGCGTGAGCCGGAGAGCTACGCATACGCGGCAAAGGACGCAAATTGGTGTGCCGCTATGAAGGAAGAAATGCGGGCACTCGATGCCAACGACACATCGAACCTAGTTGACCCTCCCCGACACTGTAAAACCAATCGGATGTAAGTGGGTGTACAAGGTAAAGTACAATGTCGACAGTTCGGTTAACTGGTACAAGGCCCAGTTACTAGCGAAGGGATACGCGCAGACCCACGGAATCGACTACGACGAGACCTTCGCTCCGGTAGTGAAGATGACGACGGTTCGTGTGGTGTTGGTGGTTGTTGTGGCATGGGGGTGGCATCTTCACCAGATGGACGTGAAGAATGCATTTCTTCAAGGCGATCTTGAAGAAGAGGTCTTTATGACCCAACCCCCCAGTTTCTAGTCGGATATGAACAAGTCGACGGTATATTGGCTGAAGAAGTCACTTTATGGCCTGAAGCAAGCGCCTCGAGCTTGGAATGTGAAGATCACGCATCGGTTGCGTAAGATGGGGTTTGCGGCCTCCAAGTCCGACTCTTCGTGGTTCATCCGGCAAGGTCTGGACGGTCCAGTTTGCATCTTGTTGTATGTTGATGATCTAGTCATCACCAGACCTGGACTCGATGAAATCGGCCGAGTCAAGTCCCAGTTGTCGGATGCATTTGAAATGAAGGACCTGGGGGACCTTCACTACTTCCTTGGGATCGAGGTGATCCGAACCCCCGACGGCATATTGCTCTCACAGAGACACTATGTGTTGAATATGTTGTACAAGTTCGGCATGACAGAATGCCGACCGATCTCCACACCCCTGAACCGGAACTAGAAGCTCTGTCCCGACTCTAGACCGGCTTGCGATGAGAAACGGTTCCGACAAATCGTCAGAAGCCTGATATACTTGACGATCACTTGACCCGACCTCAGTTACCCGATCGGAGTGATCAACCAGTTCATGCAAAAGCCAACTGTCGAGCACCTTTTGTGCACGCATCGCATTTTGCGATATATGAGTGGCACAAAGGAACGGGAACTGTTATACCGGCATGGTATAACCGAAGAGCTAGTCGACTACACTGATGCCGACTGGGCCGGCGATGCATCGGATCGCCTATCCACCTCTAGCTATATGTTTTCCCTTGGTAGCGCGGCTGTTGCGTGGAGCAGCAAAAAGCTACCAACAATGGCCCTTTCGAGCATTGAGGCTGAATACCGAGGCGCTACCGTTGCCACCTGTGAAGCCATTTGGCTTCGACGATTGTTGCAAGACCTGCAGATCGAGGTGCCGACATCAATCCTGATCTACTACGACAACATAAGCAACATGCAGCTCGCCAAGAACCCTGTATTCTACGCTCGAACAAAGCACATATAAGTGCACTACCACTTCGTGCGTGAGCATGTTCATACGGATCGGCAAGTTGCCAACATCTTCACCAAACCGCTTGGATCAGACAAGTTGCAACACTTCACCGAAATGCTATGTGTTCAGCATCTCAACGTGCCACACTTGAGGGGGAGAACGGGCAAAGGCAAAGAGACTGTCGATTGCGCCGGTAAGGGAAAAACCGACAAGGGGAGAGATAAGAAGAAGAAAGGAGCTGAGTCAACAGAGGAAGTTGACACATCCAAACAAGTCGGAACAAGCAGCAACGGTGGCAGAGTCAAGAAGGACAGAGCTGCCAAGACCCGGACATGGTCCGATGTGGTGAAGGGCCTGGAACCGGAAACGAATCGGGAGTGACCGATTCGGACAAGAGCTGGAATGAATCGGAGACAATCGATTCAGTTCAACAAACGGATTCGGAAGAATCGGATCAATTCAAGGCCAAGATGATGAGAAGGCAGCGAAAGTCGATGCCAACACAAAGGAATCGGCGAATCGGCAACACAAAGATGATGAGAAGGCAGCAAAAGTTGATGCCAACACAAAGGAATCGACGAAGTCACAACAGCAAGGGAGCTAAATTGGGCATGTTGAGTAGACAAGCCGACCAAGGAGGTCGAGGTGCGCAGAATCAGAATGGTCGCGGCAAACGAAATCGGACCGGACCAGGAGCGCGATCGAGGCGGAGTGACGCCTGAAGGAGCCGGGTGGAAGGACCGGCTGCCATGGAGACTAACACTACGATCCGACCTCAAGTTGAGCTTGAGGGGGAGTGTTGAGCGACAAGCTCAACCGGATCCAGATCGGCATCCGGAAGGATGAAGCCGGATCGGTGAGATGGATCGGCAAGCCGGTGAACAATTGAGCCGGTGAGCTGGGGAGCCGGTTAGCTGGATCAAACAGTAACCGGAAGCCTAGTAGTAGCCTAGACTACTAGGTAGTTAATGTCTCATAGTTAGTGTCAGACGTTTGTATGAGCATTGAAGTACACCGTACTTCTGTCAGTCCGTACGGACTTGTATAAAAGTGTTCGTTGGACACATACGATGTACAAATTGAGTATTATTTTTTAATAGAGCTTCTGTGTGCTCTCTCTCTCACTCCCTGTCTCTCTCGCGTACTGTGTATATCCTAAGCTCTCCATTAAACCTGCGTTTCTGTGTTCTATTTTCTATTGCTTCCGCACAACGTATTCTTTTACAACCTCCGAAGACGATAATATAATCTCTCTCTCTCTCTCTCTCTCTCTCTCTCTCTCTCTCTCTCCTCCAACAACTCTTGCCATTATGGAATGTAGGGGTTGAACCCATGACGTTCAGGACTCCATTGGGCTACTCTTTATCTATCTATTTATTTCTCTCTCACTCTTAGAGAGACAATGCCACCAGGCATATACTTTCAAGAGCCACAGACTAAGGGATGGCTCTTTGACTCATCAGGGACCCCTTCCCTCATGTATGCATCAATGGTTTGGGCTCCAGGGCTACTATATTTCATGTGGACGCAATTAGAGAGACCATTCGTGACGATGTTATCGCGTCAACTCGGAAGCAAATCAATAGTACCACATGACATTATTAAAGTAGAGCTTACTTTACCCCCGATGTTAGTAGAAACGCTTTTCCAACTTGTAGTTTTTATTCATAGGATACATAACCAACCACAAGAAAGGATATCTCATCAAGCTTTTGAGGCATTCTTGATCACTTTATCAGTTCGGAGATACTAGCTCTTGGTATAGCATTAGGGTGAGTTGGCTTCTTGCAAATGGCCTAGACATTAATAACCTACCTCCCATTAGGTACAACCATGAGACTGATAACACTTTAATCTCTCATGAGGAGGGTAATAGAAATATGGCAATTTTACACTCGATATAGATGGATCAACCCACTAGAGTCACTCCCATCTAAAATGTTATACTACAAGGAACACTTCATGCACTTCTCTAAGTTAGGTTTTATTACATGACCAAAATATCTAGATACGTTCTTACCAAATGTACTAAGGGTTGCGATTGGACAACTTAGAATATCATCTCACCATCTTGAGATTGAGAATTGTCGTACTAGTGGAGTCCATAAAGAGGAAATGATATGTAGATTATGTCACATGGAGATAGAGGATGAGTATCACTTTTCATGCAAGTGTCCAACTTACGCTGAGATAAGGGCAAAATACCAAGACATACTCGGACCCTCTCCCACCCTCTCCAAACTATTAGATACTCCAGATATAAAGAAATTAGGTAGATATATCTTAGAGCTAAAACAACATAGAGAGAATAAGCTACAAAATGTTAACAATAACCTTTCTAATATTCACCAACATGTAACCATTGAAATTTTCAGGGATAGAGGGAGACAACGAATATGGACACACTTGCACCACTCGGCCTCTCTCTTGTTGAATAAAAAAACCAAAGAACAACCAAATGTCCTTGGATGTCAGGCTTCAAAGCAACTCGACGTGGTGTAGAAGCAATTCAAAAGATAAGGGAGTGTGAGTTACACCACCTAGAATGTATGGTTGCGGTACCTTTTGCATTGGGACCACACACCACACCCATGTCGAAACCCGTTGACCTCCCACTTCTTTTTGAGAGACTTGGATGGAAATGAAACTAGGCCTAGTACAATGTCATTTCCTTTGTAGAACATGTTGCACCGTAACACATTTTGTACAATACTAGAACTCTTTTAACTTAAGTTCTATTTTATTTTATTTTTATGATTGGATAAACACCCTATTTTGTTGTAAACCAATTGTCTTATGGGCCAATTTCGGCCTTAGAAGACGTTAATATATTTTTCTTTCTCCCTTCTCTCTCCTCCTCCAAGAACTCTTTCCTTGGGTTCATCATAGCATGGATTTGTGGAATGTAGGGGTTGAACCCATGACCTTGTGCCACCTATTTTCCATTGGCAACCCTCTCTCTCTCTCTCTCATTTCTCTCTCTTCCTCCAACAACTATTTCCTTGGGTTCAACATACCATGGATCTTGAGTGTACATAGAAAACCCGTCTATTATTTATGTGGACTTGGGATGGGCTGATCAGGACATCTGAATCATTGACATCACCTCCCGCTCACATTCCTTCCTCTCTGACAACTCTCTCTTCTTTGGGTCATCACGTGAGGAATTCTTCTTCCTCTTCCTTGGGTGAACCAATGAGACATCTGATCATCTACATCACAAACCACTTTCATTCCTTCCTCTTAGATAACTCTTCCTTGGGTCATCACATGAGGGATTGCACACAAAAAACAATGTTTATGCAAGTCAAGGTGAACAACGGAGCATCTGATTGTCTGTACATCATGAACAACTTTCATTGCTTTCTCTTGAACAACTCTTCCTTGGGTCATCACACGAGGGATTGCACGTAGAAATCATGTTTATGCAGATCAGGGTGAACTTATGGGGCATTTGATCATCTACATCACAAATCACTTTCACCCCTTCCTCTCAAGCAACTTTTCCTTGGGTCATCTCATGAGGGATTGCATGCAAAAAATGTGTCTATACGGATCAGAGTGAACCAATGGGGGCAACCGATCATATACATCTCATTGCTTTCATTCGTTTATCTTAGACAAATCTCACCTTGGATCACACAAAAACTATATTTATGTGAGTCATGGGTGAGTGAACATGAGGGGGTCTTTCAAACCATTCATGGCCTTTCCTCGTGAACTCTTCCTATGATAGATGAGATGGTCACACAGAGAATTGTATTTATGCGAATTGGGTGAGTGAAAGGGAAGTTTGATTATCCTTCCTAAACCCTTGCCTTTTTTGCATTGAAAACTAGCCAATGGGACAATATTTGATGCATACTTTTGCTAAGTGCTCTAGATAGACCCCTTTGATAGAGGTGTATGACATATCAAATTCATAGTAATTCCAAGTTTGCTCACACTAGTATTGATTCTACATCCCTGTTATCAACAAGGTATGCAATTGATGTAGTTTCATAATGAGCTTTGCCATGATTCATCAAACTCTCTTCTTCTTCTTTTGTAAAAAAAATACTCATGTTAAAACATCTAGATGATACAAAAAACTCTTGTTGTTTCACATGCAACAATGAGATTATTGTGGCAACATAAACCCTTTAAAGTGTAAGACTAGTTGACATAAGGTGACAATGTATTATCAAATTTGAGTACAATTCGTCCATTCAAGGTTCACATTGAATTTGACCTTCAAAAGACATTGTTTTGGGTGTGGGAACACCACATAAAACCATCATGATGGATGATACTTGCCATGCTTATCTATTGTTTCCATGGGATTTGGATATAAGTCATGTTTAATAATATATCGCATAGGGTGTAATTCAAAATTTGTATAAAATTTAAAATTCACATCAAATTGATTTAGGTACAATTCATGCATCACATTGCTAAGGTGTAATTCAAAATTCAAATAACATTAAGGATCCGTAGTACCCATACAAGTTATATCATTGCATTGGTTGAACGTGCCTCCAAAATTTATGGATATTGAAGGATACAATAACATAGTAATCATGCTCAAAGTCGAGAGATCCAAGAAGGTGTTGCAGGCGTATGTACAAGAGCAATATTAAAATTGTGTTCGAGAACTATTACTATGTTTGTGGCCCGAAGGCATTGCCCCACATGTCAACAACATGAATATGTTAGGTATCCCTTTGATGCAAAAAACCCTTGTCATCCCTACTAATGCATATGAGGATCTTATAGGAAGCTAAACCCTCACAAGTGATGTAAAACCGGGTTGCATTAAAACCAACTCTTTTGAGGACAAAAAGCCAGCATAGCTCAATCACATTCAACCTATATACTCCATGTAGATCATCAAACAAGAATCCATTTTTTATGCTCTATTTGTACTATAGACGCCAATTATGAAGGTAATCAAACATTGCCTTATATGATGGGTCACTATGGAGGGTGAAGCTCTAGCTTCATCAGTGAAAACACATTGAAATCAGAAAACAAGATCATAAATAGTTAATGAAGCCCAAAGTTGTGATACAACAAAGCATGTAGGAAATTTGTGCTTGTGCCACCTCATTGACTATACAAAATGTGTTGACGCCACATGTGACCCACACCCACCAACATTGCCCACAAAATAAATGCTTCAACAAAATGAAGGGTGAGATGATCATCATGCATCTAACCCTTTGCACCAAACATTACCCTCATGCCAATGTTTAAGGAAAATAATGTCACATTCTATGTAATAGCATGACTTTCATGTAATATCTCTACGTATGTAATAGCATTGATTCATTATGCCATTTTATGTTGAGCAACAAATGACCATGCATGAGACTTCAAATACACAAATATATCTATGATTGAATCCAATATACACACAAACTCTAAGAAGGTGAGAAACTCTCCTTCACACTGTAATCATAACTATACTCCCATCTCTAAATAACATTTCTCCCTTGCTCTCTCAAAACTAGTGAAAAACTATAATTATGATTTGAGAGAGAGAGAGAGAGAGAGAGAGATAAGGCCGTCAAACATACAAATTTAAGGTTGTTTAGGGATTCCATAAAATCATACCTTTCAGCCTTGCACTACACAATCTCATACAATGAGCAATGTTATTAATGAGATGAATTGAGACAGAAAACAGCAAAGTAGTTTTGATGTCACACTTAATATTATAAAGTAACTTTTATGTTTTTTCCCAATCAACCAACATTACATGGAAGAAAAGTTTACTTTGGCAAAAGTGCAAGTATCACTATATGTGTATATTTTATTCTATACTCAAGTTTTATGTATAAACACAATGCAGTATTCTTTACATCACTGATGTGTAATTTAAACGATCCTTTGAACCTGAACTGCCATTTAATGAATCATTACACAATAAATCAATTTCAAGTTTAACAGCTTTAAAATATATAGAAAAATATAAGTCTACAAAATTAATACGAAGACATGAGCAATAAAACTTGTGATCTGGATTTATTTAACATATTGGGAGGTGTTATAGTTTATGATGTATGAATTAATTTATATTGTACAATGACCCTATAATTCATGTAAGTAGCTTAGGTCATGTTTCAAGCTTGGCAATCCAAATGGTTAATCTGCCAAGCTAAATAAAAAACTCTTACAATTTCAATATGTATTGAAAGTGAAAATCTATCTTCTCAATTAGCAATGACATAATCTTGTGAAGTTGAACTTTCACATTTTTCATGCTCTTTTTCCTCTTGAATGCATATGATTTAGAATTTCCCATTAGGCCAATTTAATTCATTCTGTCTTGAAATGCCCATATTATACTTCATGCCTTCAAGATAGATAAAGAGTTTAACTACGGCTAAGGAATGCTAGCATTTTTATCATTAAAAGCCTCTTCAAATGGCCTCATTATACCACATGCCTTTAAAAGATAGATAATGAGATTAACTACATTTGGAGAAATGCTAGCCCTATTTTAACACTTTGACCTTGAAGACTCTATCCATGGCTTAACCACTTGGTTTAATGTTCAGCACCCAAGATATTTTTATTGCCAAGCTTATGCGAATATCATAATTCAATATATTTTAAAATGTACAAAGTACAAAGGCAAATGAATAATCTTTTATCATCTTTGCATATCTTGTATTGAACAGGTTACAAATTTGAATGTATTGGTTACAACATCAAGCTCTATGATGGCTTTCACAATGATTATTCTTCACTATGATGATTTACAAACATATTTCTTCGCACAACTCTCCACATTATGGTTGGATTAAGTTTCTAACCCCATAGTTTCACATGGTTGAATGAATTGGTTAAGATATTGTCATGCAAGCAATTTCATTCTTCTTTGGAGTTCCATGGCTTTATCTCTATTTTCTATGAAGCCAATGAAGTTTCTTCTATGGGCAACCATTGATGCCTTTATATGGGGTTAAATTTTACTCACAGTAACAAAGATCACAATTGTTTAATCTTCTTTGATTGTTGGTGGGATGGTTGTGATAAGCTCCTACCCACGGCCTTCAACAACTCATCTATTAGTATAACAGGAAAAGACACTAACAAGACCAAACACCATTCATGGAAGGTGAGTGGGACAATGCCAAATATTCTTGTGAGGAAAGGAACATAGAGTATCAAGATGTGGAGTCCAAATGATGTGGACATTGCTAGAAGAAGCCAAGGGTTGGCCCAAGGAGGCATCACAAGAAGGCTTCCATCCTCTGATAACGCATTTAAAGAGTTAAACATTTCTATCGACACAAGCACGGAGAGTGAAAGGGTCGTTGCTTTTACTTTCCCTCTCGTGAAATACTCACATGGGTTGTCACCAAAATTGAGCATTTCCGACCCTGTCATGAAAGGAGCAACCGAAAAACCCTCCCAATTGTGGCATTCACCCCACCTTGTGAGTTGAGAGAAGCTCACTAATGTATGACCGTCAGTGGAGATATCAATCCCCAAGAACGATCCATGTGTGTACCATATGACAAATATCCCTACCGTGGCCACGCCAACATATAGACCAATCACCTAAAACAAATACAAGTAAATTAAGAAAACAAGCAGAAATAATGTAAGAACACATTTTTATGTCGTTGGTCATACCAAGTATCGAAAGAAAATCCATGCATTGATTAGTGAATCGTGTTTTGTTCGAGGCGGCTTTTTCATGATGTATATGTCTGGAGGGTTAAATCCAAGTGCTGTCGCAGGTGGTCCATCAGTCACAAGGTTTACCCATAAAAGTTGGACTGGGATCAAACCTTCTGGTAAACCTAATGCAGCAGTCAAGAAAATAGATACCACTTCCCCAATGTTTGAAGATATCATATACCTATCATAAAGAGAAACTTATTAGATAGTGCATCTCTTTTCCATTCATTGACAGTCTTGGTTTCTCCATGCATCCCTTTGTAAAATAGTTTTTAAGGACAACCATTTATAACCTTTGACATAGTTGTCTTTTTGTTTGTTCATGCCATACCTAATGAATGCCTTCATGTTGCTGTAAATCGATCGACCTTCCGCGACTGCAGCAACAATGGTGCTGAAATTATCATCAGCCAAAATCATGTCTGCTGCATCTTTGGCCACCTACATGAATCAAGTACAGACATTATTAATTTGGTTAGAGGTATCATATACATATACATGTGGCTGAATTGAGGTGCTTCAAAATCAACCACATACTTCTGTTCCTGATATGCCCATAGCCACGCCAATGTCAGCAAGTTTCAAGGCAGGAGCATCATTCACCCCATCGCCAGTCATGGCAACTACTTCACCAGCATCTCTCAGCATTCTGACAATATCTTGCTTATGCTTGGGTTCAGCCCTGGAGAAAACACGGCCACCGGAACCGGCCAATATTTCCATGCGACTCTTCAAAGGCAAGGACAAAAATTCCCTTCCAGTGAAGCTCTTTGATGTCAGATCTTCATCCTCGGTGAATATTCCTATATCTTTGCATATGGCTTCGGCAGTGTTCTGGTTATCTCCGGTAATTACCATGACTCTTATACCAGCTTCTCCACAATCATTGATTGCTTGTGGAACTTCTTTCCGGGGAGGATCCTAAAGTTCAACAAAACCATGCAAAAATATTCACACTAGCTCAATATGTGGTTCTAAAGTTCAATAACACAAGATCAAAACCATTTCAGCATATGGTCCTAAAGGTGAACAAAACAACAACACAAATTCAAAACCAGTTAAATATTTGAGCACTCAAGTTCACCTTGCGTGGCTTCTAAAACATCAAAACTTACTCTCAATCCAAGGAGACCCACAAATATAAGATCCTTCTCAATGTTGCCATAATTAGCTGGTTCTTGCAAGAGAATATGAGCTGCATGGTTTTCACCATCATAGTCCTTAAATTCCTTGAGGTCCTCTTTGAATGCTAAACCTAAGCATCTTAATGCTTGTGAAGTCATACTCTGCATCTTATGAAGCAATACAGCCCGTGATTCATCATCCAGGGGGACAACATTTCCATCAGCCAATTGAAGAAATGAACTTCTCTCCAAAATATTTTCAACAGCGCCCTTAAATATAAAACAAGAAAAATTAACAAAGTGACATGGAAGGAAAATGAATGAGAAAAAGTATCTTGAATATGGGAAGATATTTGAAATTTTGTGCATATTCACAAGCATTGAAGACCTTGAGGGTTCATGTAGAGTGTTACCTTCACAAGAAGCTTGTTGTGTCCATCAATGGTTTGGACAATCACACCCATAGACTTCCGAACTCGATCAAATTCTAGAAGTGCCAATCGTCTCCTTTTTTGAGCCCACCAGTCACAGGTGACTACATAACAATTTAGTCCACAATCATGATATTGACACATAAAAAAGTACATTATCCTTCCATTTGCAACTAATCAATGAATCAAAAAATATATAAATATATATATATAGAGAGAGAGAGCTTGATCACAACCTAGCTTTACTCTTTGATCATACTGTGGGTTTATCGATGCCTGTTGATCCAGTTTACTCAATCCTTCTTTGTCCGGAATGCCCATTTTCTCTACCAAAATCTGCAAGTGCATGTAGATGTTAATATTTCACCTTGCTGATTTCTCAACTATGTCAAGATAAAACTCCCTTCTTCCAGAAATAATCACCTTGAGAGCTGCTTCTGTAGGCATGCCAATAGCTCGAAATTGACCCAATGTACATTCAACTTGAGAATCGTTGCATAACGACGCAATTTCAGCAATGCTTTGCATGTTACTATCCATCTTACCTTCATTATGCCATCCACAAATACCTCCGTCCTTTGGATCATAAGTAGTACCCTTCACTTGATATTCTCTTAAGGATCCTGGATAGTGACCATTGGCTACAAACTCTACAACTGACATCTGGTTGGTTGTAAGGGTACCCGTTTTATCTGAGCAAATCACAGTGGTGCAACCCAATGTCTCCACACTAGGAAGCTTACGGACAATGGCTTTTTTTTGAGCCATTTTCCTTGTTCCCAATGCCAAGCATGTTGTTATCACTGCCGGTAAACCTTCAGGAATAGCTGCCACAGCTAGTGCAACAGCTATCTTTAGATAGTACGTGCATTTCTGGATCGAGAATGTAAAATTTGAAGGATATCCATTGACCATCTCCCAAGACAAGAAATTCTTGTAGTTGATCATCCACACAAAGAAACAAATAGATCCAATCACTATTGTGAGTGTTTCAGCAAACTCATCTAGCTTCTTTTTTAACGGTGTGTCATGATCTTCCAAGGAAGCTTCTTGGATTTGTGATTGGATTTTTCCAATCTCCGTGTCCATCCCAATGCTAATGACAATACCAACACAATTTCCATTTACGATGGTAGTGCCAGAGAAGAGCATACATGTTTTCCCTTGAATTTCTATATCATCTGATGAAGTAGCTGAGGTAGTTTTTAACACAGCGGTGCTCTCACCAGTAAGAGAGCTTTGTTCTACTCTTAGTGTAGTTGTGGTTAATTTTGCAAGCCTAATATCAGCGGGCACCTTATCACCCACTTTCAGCTCTACAATATCTCCGGGAACAAGCTCTCTAGCTGGGATTTCTGATACCATAAGATCTTCTCTTATCACCTTAGCCTTATCTGGTTGAAGATCTTTCAAAGCTTGGAGAGCATTTTCAGCGTTGCTTTCTTGCCATACACCCACCAATGCATTCAAAACCAATATAGCGAGTATAACTAGTGGCTCGACATATGCAGATAATCCAATGTCTGTTTCAAATTGGTTTCCTTCAAAGAGAATCAGCAAGAATGAGACGAAAGCCGCAAGGAGAAGAATCTTCACTAATGTATCATCAAATTGCTCTAGCACAAGCTTCCATGTTGGCTTCCCCTTTTGTTTCTCAAGCTCATTATATCCATGCTTTTCTCTCCTCTTTTGTACATCCACATCAGAAAGCCCAGATGAAATATCAACTCTATATTCATGCAGGCATTGATCTACAGATCTAGCCCAAGCAGGATAAGGTCGTGTTGTTGGTTCTTCTCTTGATTCCATCTCAGCCTCTTAAGCCACCAAATAAATAGTATGGTAACTAACTATATTGAGCCAATGTCGTAGATATAGATCTCTTTTTTTTTGCAGGTATAGCTATGGAGGGGTACCAACCGTCATGAATGCATCAATAATTTCATGATGAAATATGGTGTGGATTTAGAGATGTATGTACATATCAGAACATCTGTTGTGCATATGACAACGGACTCCCCTGTTCTGATGCACTGTTTTATATGAAGCTTCTCTAGAAGCTTCTTGGAAATTTCTTGGAAGATCTACCTGTCTCTGTATATATTTTAGATCATAATAATAAATAAACACAAATATACCCCATCAAATACTATCATTTTTGGACTTGGGGAACAAGAAGCAGGAAAACTTAAACAATATTTAGTGGAAAAATAAATAAATAAAAATTAGAACCATTTATTTAAATAATGGGTTTTGATTAGAGTTTCCCTTTTTTTTTAATTCCTTTTTTTTAATTTGTTTTTTTTTCTCTCTCTAATTAAATGAATTGGTTTATTTTCAACTGCATGCGACTTCCATTAAAAAAATTGAAATCTTTTTTTTTCCTGCAATGTTTTGTTGTTTTTTTTTTTTTCTTGACTTATTAATTCAGTTTTTTATTTTTATTTTATTCCTATTTCATGTCATATCATTTCATTTATTTTACATTATTATTTAAACAGAGAGGCTGGACATTGAAAGGGCAAAGAATGAAGTAAAAATCAGAAGAAGAAGAAGAAGAAGAATGGAGACATAGCTAGCTAGCTGCAGGGTATTTTCCTGCTGCTTTTTTTTCAAACCAAAAGTTTTTGCTTTCACACTCTATGAGCACAATATGTATTTTATTGCTGCTTTTTTTTTTGTGTTGGTTTGTTTTTTTCCAAGCTGAAGATTTTGGTTTCACACCTGGCCATATGTTCTGCTGCATGTTGGGCACCCTAAACCATCCACATTGGCATGGGCCCCCCCAAGTGCCTTGTCCAAGTACGCATGTCGCCCTAGGAAAATTTGGCCTCCCTATTGTCCACTCGCTCCTCTTTGAAAGGATAGAGTTAGTTACTAAGACCCACCTGCGTGTGACCAAAATACCGCTAAAACTTACAGGAAGCCACAAGCACACGGCATCATCTCTTATTCCCCCGGATTTCATTCCTTGTACCACGTATTTTCTCCGAACCAACAAGAGAGGGGGGGGAGGGGTCCCACAAGTCCGAAGCAACCATTTCATAGGGTAAGGACACCTCTTTCCCCGATACGCACCAAGATATTCACCGCGTAAAAGTTTAAGTATGGGCAAAATGTTGTTACTCTTACACCATCTTCTTTCTCTCTCTCTCTCTCTCTCTCTCTGTGTCTCGTATGTATAAATTATATGCCCATGTCCGAACTGACACGTGCAAGACTTTTTATATGTCTCTTTAATCACCTCGTTGGTTTCCTCACACACATACGCATTTCTGTTGCTTTTTATTTTTTATCATGTGTACGCGCTTTCGTAATGCTGGGCTTTGTTCCACTCGCTAACCCATGACTCTTTATTTTAAGGCCTCGTTCGCCCTTATGCCCACTCCGACTTTCGACAATCTCGTTATATTTTACACGAGACAATGTATTTTTTGTCGTGGTTTTCTAAGTGCCTCTTGTACTTCTTGCTTATTTCAATATTCTTTCAAGCGTGGAAAGGAGAAATACAACTCGGTATAGCTTCCGACTTCCCGACAAAACTATGTTCCCAACAAATTTTAGAGAAAAAATGGGGGGGGGGGGTTTATTAATAGACTCTCAAAGCTTTTGCATAAAGCTGTCATTAATAGTGACTGATCAAATGTTATGCGCGTCCAACTTTTGTTTCGTGTACGTGTTGTAAAGTTTGCTTCAAGTGTTTTTAACAATAAGTACATTGTACAAGATTTGTTAAGCAAAGAAGGTTGCTTTATGTGAGCATTGCGCGAAACCGTGACAAACATTGTAATACACACAATGTTTTATTCAGATACAACTCGACCGGTTCATACTTTTATGCAATGCAAGACCTGCTTTTGGATTATAAAAAAATAATACGTTCACGGGAAACAACCCCAAACTTTGCAATCACCAAACATAGAATACGTTTTTAATGTGGGTGCAAATGAAATTGTCTTTATTAACATTGGAGATTTTTTAAAGAAAGAAGACCATGCATGTGTGGGAAGACAATACATATAAGAGAATATAGGCTTATGTTAATTGAATATTCTATACCATCATCATGATTCACAAGTATATTATCCATGGATTTGCACGTTATTCTGAATACATTATGTAATATAGACACTCATTTACCAATGGGACTAAATGAAACCTCTCTCTTTCTCTCATGTTTATAATTTACGTGCTAGCTTAACTCAATGCAAGGTTGTGCTCATAGATGAAATAAATATATGTATGACATATTCAATGTCGTAGCTAATGTTGATTATGAATGTTCACGACTCTGAAACTTTGTACATATGTTTTGTTGCTAGGATTAAAAAAACCACTTTGAATGTGCCACATAAGAGTAGCGAGACTTTGAAGCAATGGTAGTTTGCATTTTCACACCACTTTACGTATTAATCAACATACGGGTCATGTTTAAGGGATGGATGTTTAGGTAAAGTGGGTTTTTTTTGTTTGCATACTCACAAGTGTTTGAAACCCTGGTCAATACGTATGTATATACACATATGCAAGTATGAATTCCCATAAACATTTGCCAAATAGTAATACCATCATGCTTTATATATGCATGTTGTTATCATTTAATTGGATGTAATAATGGGCATGTTTTTGTATAGTTATGGTACAAATAACTAGGTTATTGGAGTTGTTTGGATACGTTTGTTGAAAATGAGGTGGGGACTATGTCCGCTTTGGTGGGAAGGCCAGAGTGAGGGCTGTTGAGAGGAATTTTGAGAGTTCTATGATGTAAATTTGTTTGCTAACTAATGCGAAGCAATATTTTTTTGGAAAAAAAAAAAGAATCCTCTGGAGTCCTAACATTATTGTGATCCACTTTATGAGGAATTTTATCATTGACCATGGTGGCAATGAAATGTATGAAGGTTCCTTGCAACTTATCATTGAAATGCTTATGCTCTAGGATCCCCACATCTTAGAATATAAATGATTGTAGATGTTATTGTCTTCGCTCACTTCTAAAAGGTCAAATTGCCCTCATTGTCAAAGCAATATCTAAAGCCCTACAATTAGTGGACATGGGATACCTAGCTATGTTCCTGATATGAAGTGTATCATTGACCCAATAAAGAGACACTTCCATTCACCTTTTGAAAGTGATTATATATGCGAACGTAGGGTGGTTTATGCAATGACTAAATTGTGTCTCATCAAATTTCATATCTATTAATATAACATATTGTAAATGAGCAACGAGTACTACATTTGATGCCCTAAACCCACTTTCAAGGACCAAATTGTTAATTGATTTAAAGTTTGTTCTATGGGATGATTACAATGAAACTTGGATTGTTTAAAAGTTGTGGTAACTAAACTTTAAAACATTCATTGTTCTTGTGAAGCTGAAGTTATTTTGAGCTGGTCCTATGACATGATTTAAGTGTATATTGTTGTATTCCATATGGAGTTGGCTCTATGACATTATTAAAGCGTATCTCATTATATTTCACATTGAGTTGGCACTACGGCATGATCAAAGTGTATCTCATTGTATTCCATAATTAACAAATATTTGATTGTTCTAGACTTTAACCCACAATCTTAATGTTGTTATATGATTGAGTTTTATTTTTTTATTTTTTTATTTTTTTTTCCAAAACATGATTTAGTTTTATTATATAAGCTAGTATAAACAAAGATTTATGAGGAAATCTAATTGATCTTATGTGGTGCATCTCTTTTCATTGTGTGTAACATATAATTTCTTGTCACTATTGACATATTCGTTGCATTTTGATGATAAATTGATCATGAAACGCATTCCTTTGTAATCATGCACTTCTCACCATATTAACATCTTTATACTAGGATCATTATTACAAAGACCACTTACGTGGTAGTGGACATTTGAATTTCTTTAAGAATCAAATTGGTCCGATTATGATTTGCTTTATAAATTATTTCTAGTATCAAATTGGCATCACATGGATTACTAGTCATACCATGCTCTTTGTTGATATTCTTAGATGACACTTTGATATTTTATATGGTTCATTGTGAGCCCCATACTAATCATAGCACAAATTATTTGATGTATTTGTCAATAAATCAATGTCACAAATTAAATGCAAGTCAATAGGTGGTGTAAGTAAGATCATTGCTACATAAACATTAGGAGGTACAACTAGACTGGGGCAACATTGAGGGCCAAGATAAAGCGTATATGATATCCAAAAGAACCTTATAGCATAGGACTAATGAAAATGTGAGGGAGGCTAAAAACCTAAATGAGATGTATAAACTTTTACACGTATTTTCCTTTCGGTCATAGGTTGTTATGCTTACCTTGTAAAATCAAACACGAATCTATGATGGCCTTGGTAGACATGGGAGTGCGTATCTCAACCATTTCATTGGGGACATGATTTTTATTGGATCCTCTCCACATAGTCACTGTATGGGGTAGCCTATTCTATTTGAGTGGCATGAAAAAACCTCATGATAAAATGCAATGTTGAGACACTCATCAACACTCTAATTGAGAACAAGAGTCAAGACCGACTCAAAGAATAAAATAAAGAAAAGAAGAGGGAAATAAGGGACAATGTAAGTGTATTAACATAAAAACCAAGATTAGAAGAGTATGCCAAAGATTGACGATGAACCATACTTCATCAATAAATCAAAGCACATGCATAAATTTAATGGTTTAATCCATACATATTTTTCATCTTTCGTCCATGCATGATTATCACTTGTCATTCATGCAAGCATGCCATTTGGTGATCATGCATTAGCATGTGCAAGGGTGGTGGCATCTTGTAATATTAAGTTCATAACCTAAACTTTTAATAAAAAGTTACAAAATAAATACTATATGTAAAAGAACTATTAGAAACAAGGGAGTAATTGATGCCCCTTTTTCTTTACCAAAACGTGTCGCTCATTGTCGCAAACAACGTACAACATGCATCCTAACCGTGTCACTTAGTGATGCATGCAAAATCTATGTGATGTTTCCACACTGGAATACTTTGCATAACGACATTTTTCAAAATGGGACCTACACACAAAGTATCTAAATATTCCCCTCCCCCATTGAGAAGCAATGAATAGAACGATGCCTCAAAAAGTTGACTATTCCTCATCGTTATTTACGACAAGACCTACGCACAAGTATGTAGGTGTTAGGGTTAGGGTTTGTTGTGACTTACACAAAAAAACAAACAGGCATACACATTCATGATGAAATTCAAATGCAACTTCGTGAAGGGCCAAAGTGATTTAGTCCCCCTCATGATGAACATTGTAAGGTCAAGAAGAATACATTCTCAAATGGTGTATAGTTTTAAATGTTTGGTAAATTTTTCCCATGTTCTTTTTCTTTATTATTGTATATCCTTTTAAATTGTTGCCTAATGAGTTCCATAAAAGTGTCCTATATAGTCCCTTAACTAACTATTAGTAATACATAACAAACTAATGATTATCAAAAGAATAAGAGGTTACGGAGAAGAATGATTCTCGAGGGTGTTGGAGAAGGAGATTTCCGTCTGACTGAAATCTTGAATCTATTCTAACAAATTTGATCAACTTGAGGTCTTCAAAAAAGGTGAGATCAAGGATGTTGTTGAAGACAAATGACAACCAATAGTAGAATGAAGATCCTCTGCTCTGATACCAAATGTTGTGGACAGAGACCGTCAGTGTGAAAACAAGGACAACAGTACTTGTTGAAGAACAATTAGTTGATGTAAACAATATCAACTTGAGGTCTTCAAAAAAGGTGAGATCAAGGATGTTGTTGAAGACAAATGACGGCCGGTAGCAGAATGAAGACCCTTTGCTCTGATACCATATGTTGTGGACAGAGACCGTCAATGTGGAAACAAGGACAACGCTACTTGTTGAAGAACGACGAGTTGATGTAAACAATATCAACAAGGAGTCTAACATATTGAGCAACCAAGACAACTGAAACAAATATCAAGATCAACCAAGTGCAGTAGGGAGAGAAACACAGATACATATAGGCACAATGGTGTAACTGTATTATTCGAAACCAAAGTTACAAAGAATGGCGGCAACCAACATCTAGTTACATACTCAGTTATATGCTAACCGAGTTAGGGAAACTACCCTTTGATCATATTACAAATATGTCCTAGACTAGTTTGTCCAAATCGGACAATGTGAATACGGCCATTATACACTTGTATTCAACAGAGGGCAACTCAACTAGATATTTGGGATGCCAAGTAGGTTTGAGTATTTCTATTGAAAATCAAGTTGCTCCTTTGCTATTGGAAATCATTGAAAATTTGTTATTTTGGAGTAAAGATAAACTTCTAGTGCTAACAATCAATCAAGTTCTTTTGTCTAGTCTTTGGTATATTAAGTCATGTTGGAGTTTTTCTAGATCATGTATGGGACAATTACAATGATTGATATGGAATAAATTGTGGCCCATTTTTTCCACAACATCTCAAACAATTTTGGAAATGGGTGTGGGGTATAAAAATGAGTAGAAAAATTGTTTGTTTCCGTTGGTTGTTGGTTCATAAACCTATATCAGTTAATGGGTGGGGAAAAGGGAATGTAAACAACATGTGCCATTTCTGTATGGATCTAGTAGAGTCTGCTATGTTTGTGGAGTTGTGGTTTTGCTATGGACATATGGAAACGAATCATAACATTATTAATACCAGTATATACTCGAGCAATGTATACATAGGGGGTGGTGTTACAAGATAAACCTAGTATGGTATAAGAACAAGAGGTGGTTGCAGATGCTATTGTGATGAGACATGGTTTGGTGGAAATTTTTTTGATACCTTTGAATTCACAAATAGAGACTAATAAACCACAAATATGGCAATTGTTAAGTAGTATTACAATTTGGTATATTTTTGAAGGCTCGATGTTTGAAGGTATTTCAAAGTGTGATTGAAAGACCTACCCAAATAAATTATGGGATTTGGACAGAGATTGTGCATAATCTCAAAGGTTTGTTGGATAGTATAAAAGGTAATACGCAACAAGCAGAGGTTAAGCAATTGGAGTTTCATGCCATTTGGGACATAGGTATATTTTATAGACGGCTTTCTAGTAAGGTGGAGTGCTTTTACTCTACACCAAAGTATTTATTTAAGCCAATGGTTAGAATTTAGAAAAAAGGGAATGTATGGTATATCTTGTATGTATAGCCTTATGACACTTTACTAGTATCAATGTAGTATCTTTTTTTGGGAAAAAAATTTAATTTGTGGCGTGGTAATGACGAAAGTGTCGAATACGGGTTCATAATGGATGTATTCACATTGTCCCATTGGACAAACTAGGTTTAGGCCATATCCATAAATATTGGGAAGGGTAGTTACCCTAGATAAGTTATTATTTAAATTGACCCTTGCAACCTGCTTTATGTGGTTGTTCATTGATGTTGTTGTTGCTATTGTAACTTTGGAGAATAATACAGTTGCATATCTTTGTGCCTACCTTGGTGTCTCTCTGTCTCCTTGTTCTATTGATCTTGTTTCTTGTTATTGTTGCCTCCATTGAATCTTGTAGAGTTGTTCTTCATGACTTTGTTCATCATCAAATATAGATCTTCATAGGATAATTGTTGGTTTTGTTCCGCATCGACATGGCCACTTCCAACATCTGGTATCAGATCCAAGTTCTCTTGATTCTGTAGCCAATCTTCTTCTTTTCCTCATCAACAGTCCTTGGAAAACCTTATGAAGACCTTTTAGTTGATTTATTTGTTGGAACAGACTCTGAGACTTCAATCGAACTATGTTACCCGTTCCTTTGTGTTAAGAGTCTATTACTAATCAATAGACCAAATCAAGTAAAAAGGAAGAAAATAGATTGGATAGAAGAACCCGTTCCACCCGACCACCCCCGAGCTATGATCTAGACATAGCCAACCTACCACCGACGTCCCATACCGCCGGATATTAGGATGACTAATACCTTGGAAGAGATAAACACGATCGTCGAGACGAAAGCCTAGCCCGCACCACTAGTGTCTACGACAGCAGCCTTCCGACGTGATGGTCCCTATGAGGGTAGCTAAGCCTCATATTTATACCTTTTCCTAGGCCCCTTGAATAGATGTGCCTTTCTAAAAGGCTCTCTATTCATTGGTTGTCTAAATCATGATAGTGCATGCACATATCATTCATTCTATCCAATCATTAGTCCCCTTTTTAATAATAGTGAACATACCCTTCACTAATGTAAATATTAGTGACCTACCCTCACCAACGTTATGTGTACATAACATACTCCCCTACTTCAAAAGATTGCACTCTTGCAATATAAAGTGAGGAAATTGTGCCTTAAGCGAATGCTCGCGTTCCCATGTGGCATCATCAATAGGTTTATCCATCCATTTGATCTTGAATAGCCGAATCTCTTTAGAACGTAAACGTTTAGTACGAGAATCAAGAATTCGTTCAGGAACATGAGGTTTGTAAGAAAAATCCTCTAATGTTACAAGATCTTGGATTGTGTGGTGTTATCACCAGAGCCTAAAAATGGTTTTAGACGACTGACGTGAAAAACAGGATGAATACCAACGTTACGAGGTAAGGCAGGGTGATAAGCAGATGACCCAACTCGCTTAAGGATTTCAAATGGGCCACAATATCGTGGGGCTAACTTAGCGCACTTGCCCGTAGATAATGACGTAGAATCAGTCGGGACACGCAAAAAAACTTTTTGACCAATAGTAAATGCACGAGGACGTCTATCCTGATTAGCATAAAATCGAGCACGATCTTGAGCTGTCTTGACATTTTCTTTGGCAATATGCAACATTTGGTTCATGTCTTGCAAAAAATTGCGTGTACTGTCTAATGTATCACGATGAATCGTGACATCAACTGGGGCACATGGCTGAAAACCATACATCAACATAAAAGGACTATATCCAGTGGATGTATGTTTAGAGCTATTATAGGCAAATTCTAAGATAGGAAGGTATTGCTCCCACTTAGAAGGGGTTTTTGCTACATAAGCTCGAAGCATGTCCTCAATAATTTGATTAACTCGTTCAGTTTGTCCATCAGACTAAGGATGATCTGCGGAACTCATGCTCAACGTAGTTTCTAGTTTCTTAAAGACCTGAGTCCAAAAGTCACTAGTAAACTTGGAATCTCAATCACTAACAATATCCATCGGTAATCCATAAAAACAAAATAACTCATCAACAAATTGATAAGCCAACTGTTGAGCGGTTACCGTGGTTTTTGTAGGAATAAATCTAGCTAATTTTGTTAGCCTGTCAACGACAACCCATATGGCATCATGACCCCTCTGTGTACGAGGTAAACTAACAATAAAATCCATCGAGATACTTTCCCATTTATTGTTGGGAATATCTAAGGGATGTAAAAGACCAGCAGCTTTAAGTCGTTCTGACTTATTAATCTGA
This sequence comes from Azolla caroliniana, assembly GCF_043228905.1. NCBI lineage: Eukaryota > Viridiplantae > Streptophyta > Polypodiopsida > Salviniales > Salviniaceae > Azolla > Azolla caroliniana. The sequence goes on from NW_028230455.1 coordinate 12,296,535, forward strand.
CATTGTAAGCATTGAGTTACGTATTTATGCACGTCAGAGCGCATCTTAGGCCAGAAAAAAGTACACGAGATGAGAACGAGTGTGCGTTGTATTCCAGGATGACCAGCAGATGGTGCATCATGACATTCATGAAAAATTTTCTGTTTAACATTTGGTAAATCTGGAACACAGACCTTTCCATTACGGTAGAGCAAACCGTTTGTAATGTGAAAGGTCGCCTTCGAGGGTAGGGTGCTAGTATCGGCATCTAAACCAAATTCGGCTTTCGTCCAGTATTTTGAGAAATAACTGTCATCAAGGTATTTCCCTCGAAGGTGATCTAAAAGATCAGATTTTATTTCCGTGAAGCTAAGCATGTTAACTTCTTTAATGCGACTAAGAGCATCAGCAACGGTGTTCATAGAACCCTTGCGATATCGTATGGAAAAATCAAAATCTTGCATAAGGTCAGCCCAACGGCCTTTACGACCAACAAGATCGGGCTGGTCACAAAAATACTTTAATGATTGATGGTCTGTTGTAACCACAAATTTATTTCCATAGAGATAGTGCCTCCATGTTTTAAGTGCGTGTATCACCGCAAACAACTCTTTCTCTTGAACCGAATACCGAGATTGAGCAACATCAAGCTTCTTACTTTCAAAAGCAATAGGGTGACCACCTTGATAAAGAACGGCACCAATAGCATAATCACTAGCATCGGTTTCAATTGAGAAAGGCTTAGAAGGGTCTGGTAATAGAAGAGTGGGAGCCTGACACACATGCTCCTTGAGTGTCTCAAATGATTTGTCAAGTTGTTCATTCCATGAAATTGGTTTGACAGACTTACGTGGATGACCTTTTAAAAGGTCAGTTAATGGCGTAGTCAATTTGGAATAGTTACGAATTGATTTTCGTAAAAATCCAACAAACCCTAAGAATGATCTAAGTTCACGAATATTACGAGGAATGGGCCAAAGTTTAACCTTTTCAATACGAGAAGGTTCAATTTCAACGCCATTTTCTGTAATTAAATGACCTAGGTACACAATAGATTTTTGGAAGAAGTCACATTTTGAATGTTTTGCATAGAAAGAGTTGTCACGCAACTTTCGCAAAACAAATCGAACATGTTGAACATGATCTTGCAAGGTACGGCTATATATCAAAATATCATCCAAGAAGACGACAACAAAATCACCGAGTTGATCTCGGAAAACATCATTCATCGCTTGTTGGAATGTGGCTGGAGCGTTAGTCAACCCAAATGGCATGACTAAAAACTCATAATGGCCATATCGCGTACGACCGGTGTCTACGACAGCAGCCTTCCGACGTGATGGTCCCTATGAGGGTAGCTAAGCCTCATATTTATACCTTTTCCTAGGCCCCTTGAATAGATGTGCCTTTCTAAAAGGCTCTCTATTCATTGGTTGTCTAAATCATGATAGTGCATGCACATATCATTCATTCTATCCAATCATTAGTCCCCTTTTTAATAATAGTGAACATACCCTTCACTAATGTAAATATTAGTGACCTACCCTCACCAACGTTATGTGTACATAACACTTTGGGTGAACACCTTCGATAGATCTGCGGCTATCGGTATTCAAGGGCGTGGTACGTGAAGGCTCGTAATAGAGGCGTCGTGAGAGAGACAATGATCAGAGATAAAACACTAGCGAGATCTTGATAGGTGTGGGCGGCGCTGAAATCATAGGTATGAATCAAAGCACAGACACATGGAGCAAAATGGGCACAAATCAGATATATTACTGCGATAGAAAAAAGATTACAGAACACGGCCTACGGCCGGTGACCTTACAAGATTATCTAGTTACGAGGGACTAAGCTAGTGCTTTCGCCTATATTTTTCTTCTCTCCCGCTCTGAGGTACTGGTCCTCGTTTAAATAACGTTTCCCCTAATACACAGCTGAGCCATCGGTGGCCCGTGATACTCGGACTCGACGTTTGCTAATTTCCTAATTTTACATTTCTGTCCTCTGGACAACACCTGGCACGCCCGTGGGACAGGACCTTGTCCGTCGGACCCACGACTTACAAAAATACTAACAATATTACAAAAATTGCCTTTTAGGTGTGATCCTCATTTCATTCCTCTTTTAAGATGTCAAGGATGTTTTCGGGGTCCGGGGTGGTGGTAGGGTGGTCTGGTTGGACTGTCGGTGCGGGGGGTTGAGGTTGGTCCGGGGGTGTCATATCTTCTCGGGCGTCCGCCTCAGGTGCGACCGATTCTTCTGGTGGGGGTGTGGGTTCGAGGGTGCTGACCTCTACTGCGACTGGATCTGGTACCGTGTGGGCGTCCATGGGAGGTCTGTTGGCCGGGGCAAGTTCCTCCTGTGCCGTGTCCGTGATCCCCTCGCTGGAAGGTTCTTCCTTCTGCTTTGTGGCCGTTGGAGGGCTGGTTGGGATGGCTGCGAGTCGTTCTTGTTCGAAGGCTTCTGCTTCCAGGCGAAACAACATCTAACCGTCATTGAAGTCCCCCAGTATTTGCTCGATTGCCGCGGTGTGAGATTTTGCCAAGGACTGGTAATCCTCGGTTAAATCTGCACGCAGGTTTTTTTTATGCTGGCTTCGTCCATTTTGTAAAAGCCGCGGCCCTCCTTCCGTCGGTTCTCGGCATCGACGCGTAAAATATGCAATTCGGCAGCTTGGGCTGCCCATTCGTCTCCTGCGCGACTTAATGTTTCCTCGACCTTTTTGGTGAGGTGCTGGCGCTGTTTCTCGATCAGTATTCTGATGCGTGTCTCATCCATGTCGGGTTGTGCTCGGACGGCTGCTAATTCCTGTTTTAAGCCGTCGACCTTGGCCTGAAGCTTCTTTGCTAGTAGTTCATAGGTGGCTTGAGTGTTCTTTGCATCCGCAGTTACGAGCTGGATAGACTGCTCGTAATGCTTGGTGAGTTCTTCGGTAGCTTTCTCCCATTCTTTTTGACACGCGGCCCGGACTTGTTCCCGTTTGACGATTCTTTCTTCTTGTAGGGTGAAGTAGGAATCAGATAATTCGTCTTTTTGCTCCGAAAGTAGCTTGCATTTGATGAAAAACTTGTCAACCATTTCTTTAAGGGTCGTACGCTGACTCTGCAGCTCGGCATTCTCCGCGATCATTCTCTCCTCCCGTTGGCGATTTCTTTCCTCATGCCGGTGGTTCCAGTCTTTCGCATTGTCGAGTGCGGCCTGTAGGTCTAGGACCTCCTTCTCTTTCTTTGCCACTGTGGCTGCGTATTCCTCCAGCTTGCTTTTGAGTTCGGCTTCTTTGCCCGCGGCTCGCGCTTGTACCCGGCCCAGTGCTTCATTCTGCTCGTGTATCCTTTGGTCGGCCTGGGCTCTAATCTCGGCCATCTGCTTGGAAGCTTCTTATTTTAGGCGAGCCATCGCCTCCTGATGCCGTTGTTCGTGTCTCTCGGTTCGTCGTTGTTCTTCTTTAAGCTCCGCTCGGTAATCCCGGAGCGGGGGTTCTGTCTGGGTTGCCACCTCCTTGGGTGGACGAGGGGGTGGTATCTCGGTCTTCTCCATGGGCGTGGCCGCCTCGGTTGTTGTGCAGGCATCGACCATTTGTAACGAGTTCGTTTGTGTGCTGGCCTGAATTGTCAGGATTGAATCTGTGACGGTGCTTTCATCCATCATTGTTATGCGTGGAGGGGCTGGGAGGGCCTCGGTGGTCGTGGCCGGAAGGCTCAAGAGTTGTTGTTCCGGCTGGTTTTGCTCCTAGGCTGCCAACTTCTGCTTCGCAACGTGCCATAATTCCGTAGCCATCTTAGCCTATTTTTGGGCTATTTTTATCTTTCGGGCCATGTCTTTGGCTGCCCGCATAGTGCGATCCAGGTCCCTATATGCCTCGATAAGGGCCGTGTTCAACTCGGGGACCTCCATGAGGAGAGCGGCCTGTTTTGCCTGCTTCTTTCTCCCTATTTTTTGTAAAGCCCTGTCGTCCTGGGGCTCAATTTCACCTAATAGCGCGCGTTGAACCATTCGAGCGGCTGCCGCGACTTGGGCTCTAGCGAGGAAGTCGACCAGCTTGAATGTTGTACCGAGGCATAGGAGCGCACTAAATTCGTAAGCCTCCGTGGGGAGGTCTTTATACCCGAGGACTTCATCCTCTGAGATCTGCGTTGTCTGCCCATGCTCGATCTTTCCCTGGTTCAACGATGCCTCCTTAGGGATGATGGCCAAGTTGCTCTGTCTAACAACTAAGGCTTGCTCCTGTTGTGGCTCTTTCTGTTCTACTGAGGACTCGCGGTTGAGTCGTCTTCTCTTGCTCGGCTGGGTTTGGGGTTCTGGGGCCGGTAGTGTCGTTTCCTCCGCCTGATTCCTTTTCTGGGGTCGTGGTGGTGTTGCCTGCTGTGTGTTGGGGCGTGGGCTAGGCCCTGGGGAAGTTACCGAGGGGTGCGACGTTGGCTGTCGAATGGTGACATCATCTGCCGTGTTTTCCTCCGCGGCTATCTCCTCCTCCTACTCCTTTTTTGTTGGGGGTGGGTGGGTGGTGGTGCAGATGCGGGGTTTTGGTCGGCGGCAAGAGGTGAAGGCGATGTGGGCTCCTCCCATGCTTCGTGGCTGATGGCAACGAATTTCTCTCTCTGCCTTCATGGTAGTGGTGGGGACGTGAGTGTGCGAGGGGAAGGAAGAGAAGAGGGTGGGTATAGAACCATCAAAAAGTGGGTAAGAACAAACAACATCTTCTTACCGGACTGGAATGAGGCTAAGGCGGCGCAGAGTCCTTCGCCTGTGATGATTCCCCAATCGACTCTGTTTCTTTCATACGCGTTGATGATGATGGTTGCCTTGTTCTGCGGCATGCTTGTCGGGTTCGTACGCACGAACGCATACTCCATCAATATACAAGCAATCTCCCCGAAAGCTCTGTTGGGACCGCCATACGTGTGATATGCCTTCCTTGAGGCTGAGTACTCACCGAATTACTCTTTCATCTTCGATGCCGGGGGTATGTCGACCTCATGGTCCCCTCCCCGTTGCAGGTCCAAAACAGCCCGAAGCACGTTGTTGGTGATGGCTTCGGGACAAATACGTTTAGCCACACCTTGGGCATCTGGGTGCGCGGGGGCATCGATGATCTTCAGGTAACCGCCCATTCCTCGTTCCTGGAGCCAGGCGCGGGTTTATGTTGAAGCAGTAAGAGGCATGGTGGAGATGGAGACGAGGTTTGACTGTGTGGAAGAGTGAAGAAGAGTGACGAGGCGAGGGCGAGACAGAGGAGGAACAGCAGGAAGGGGAAGTTCAGCAGAGGGGCTATGAGAGCGAAAGAGGGCTTGAGAGCAAGAACGTTTCGAGCGATGAGAGCGATATTATAGATCTTAGTATTAAAGTAAGCTTAAGATAACGATAAAGTAATGATAGATAGAAAGGAGAAAGAGAAAGAAGGGTGCTGATCCACCCGACCACCCCCGAGCGAAGGGATCGAGACGGACTCGAGCCTTGATTGGCGTCCCATACCACCGCCGTGGCGTCGAGTCGTACCTGGTGCTGGCGCGCTCGCTACAAGAGTTGACCCACCACACGAGCAGAGTCTCGATGTAGTCAAAAGATGATCAAATGAGGGTAGCTAGGCCTCTTATTTATAGCGATACCCAAGGCCCCCAGGCAAGTTCACACTTGACCTAATGGGTTGTCTCAATCCCGAGGATTAAATGTAATCCTCCCCTTCTTTACACTCTCGTTTAATCCTCACACTTATCCACGTGTATAGAATACTACGGTGTCGTAGTGTAAGTTGCACACTATGTGGAAATTATATTTTTGTCCCTCCGGATAGAGAATGGAGTGCTCGGTGAGAACCGGAAGAAAACGGCATACCGGCAAGGAGGAAAACGGCAAGGAGGAAAACGGCATACCGGCAAGGAAGAAAACGGCATACCGGCAAGGAAGAGCCGGATAAAGAGACATAAATGTAAAAAGAAAGGAAATACTCACTACTGCGCAAGGCGTGATTCGAACTCTGCACCTCCACGTTGACAAACCCCAACCTTACCATTACATTAACTTATCTTAAGTGTTTTAAATATAGATTTAATACGTATAAGACCTTTATTTATGCATACCTTTATTAAAAGGTAAATCATGTATTTTTAGAGTGCGTGAATATTTTATAGAAAAACACAAGCGACTAAAAAGTGACTCATGCACATCTAGCGTGCATGAGCACTATATTTAGCAAATAAAAGCAAGGATTAGAAAAGCATCACATGCACATTTAGTGTGCATGAACATATTAGAAAAAGCATATAGCTATGCTTAGTCTCTCCCATCACTATATAAGGATGGGGAGCACATTGTAATTTTTGTTGATTATTTGGATTAAGTATTAATCAATACAAAAATTATTCGTGGGATTCACGATTTATACATCTACTTCTCTCTTAACACCCTAAGTACCAATTAATATAGTATACTCGTGTGATTCACGAGTTTCTTGTCTTTCTCTTTGCTATTTACTCATAATTAATCTCTATCTCACGAACTTCTTTCTCCTAGTCCAAGACCTCTGTGGTTCCCACCCGACTCACGCAACGATCCGGAGCCGAAAGGCACGACACAGTTGGTGAACCCGACGTGAAGACGGGTGGCAAGGAGATGGAGGCTCAACAAGCTAACAATATGATGGCGATGTTCGAACGGATGCTTCAAGAACAACGCACGATGTCGGAGATTTCGGCATCAATAGAGCGGCTCGTGCAACGCAACGGGCAATTTAATGGTAAGGATGTGTCGCGATATTTGCAGGACTACAAGGCGGAGATGCTCCGGTGCCGGGCTTCGGAAGGACTGCAAGTGACATCCTTTAACCGGGTGGCGACCGACGGGCTTCAAGGGAGTATCCACGGGTTGCAACAACAAAATCCGACGTGGGAAGCATTCGAAGAGGCGTTAAAGACCACGTTTGCCATCGAGGACTCCTCCAAGGCAACGCGGAGGGGATTCGAGGATTGGGTGGAAACGTCAGGTAAGGGGTTGAAGGTCCTCGAAGTGTTTTCGACATTCGAAAGTCGGTTCGGGAGGTTGTCCGCGAGAGATCAAACTATTCTTGCGCCGGACAAAGTCATCATGTTTTTGCGAGCTGTGGACGTCCGGGACCGGAAAGATCTCGGAGTGCTTCTTGAGGACACGACCACCGAAAGCGGCCTCACCGAAACATGGGAAAGCGTGCGGGATATCGTCGCGCGGTACACGAAGAGGGGGCAATGGCTTGCCAACGAAGAAAAGAGGGTTTCGGAACCGATTCCGAAACCGAGAACGGGATTGGAAGACCATCAACCGAGGGCTCGGGAGATTACGGCCGAGAAGGGAGTCGACGCCTCTACGGTGGAGCAGCTGCTGAAGGAGATGGAGAATCTAAAGATCGCGATGGTGAAGAAGTCGGATGACCGCCCCACAAGCTCCAAATATACGGATCGACGGTGCATATGGTGCGATAGCGCCGAACACGATCGGAGGGATTGCGACGACCATAAGGAGGCGCTACGACGGGATCTCATCTACTACGAGGGAAACCGGATTCATTCGATGGACTCTCGGAAGCCACTCCGACCGAACTTCCGGAAAGGCGGCATGAAGAAGGTGCTCGAGGAGGAGTTAGCGGCAAGAAGCAACTATGCGACAACCGCGGGAATATGTGTCGGGGAGTCAACGGGAGCGAAGGCGTCTTTCTGGCCGGAGGTGCTAGGAAACACCGAGAAAACCGACTCCAACGATATCCGAAACACCGCGGAAGGCGTCCGGGAAGCTACGGGATGGGAGTGCCCTGTCGACAAGAATAGCATATACGCCCTGTGTCAATTACATGAGGTGTATGTGGACGAGAAACGACGGCGCACGGAGGATGCGGCCGGACCATCGAAGATACCGGAAAGCTGGAACTCCGGAGGTAAGGGAAAAGAAAAGGCGACTCCGGCATTCAAGCTCGCCTCGGACATAGAACAACAAACCGACTTGAAAAGAGTGTTTGAGGAAAGAATCTTGGATAGCCGGGTAGATTTTTCGCTGCGGGAACTACTCGGAATAGCGAAGAAGGAGTTTCACGATCTTCTCGTGGATCTCGTGAAAAGGAAGAGACAAAGTACGGAGGAAAATGCTCCAAGGGTGAATGCAAATACCGTTTCAATGAACGACACCGAAGTGGAAGGCGAAATTCCGAACTCCCACTATACAAGGCCACACTGGGCACGTGCGACTACGGAGACTCCGGTCCGAATCGGCAACATCAAAGAACCCGTGCTAGCATTGATTGATCACGGATCGGAGATCAACTTGATGTCCAAGGAGTTCTACCGAAAGGGGAAGTGGCCTATAAACACCAACCATGGATGGAAGATTCGGGCAGCCACGAAAACGACAGAAGACCTATTTGCGGCTTGTCCGGATGTGACGGTAAAGATCGGGGATGTCGAAATTGACCAAAATTTCTTTGTGCAGGATGAGGTTTCACATTCTGTCATCCTCGGCCAACCCTTTATCACGGCTTCACGGATGGAGACGAAGGTGCTCGATAGTGGTGCGGCTTTTGCGCGAATTCGGAGCCAAAACGGAGGGAAATCCGTCCAATTCCTAACGGTGCCGGCAAATCACGAAAGGAACAAGAGGGAACTCTTGTCCCAAGTGAGAATGGATTTTTAAAGCGGACTGTTGCGGAGTGGGGAAGTGATAGTCCGAGAAGCCCTGATACCCCACACAGGAAGAAAACTCTCGGAGCAAAACAAGTACGAATCGGCCCGGATGGGGCATCTACGTACACGGCCGTAACCGGAGGAATGAAGAAACAATACCGACAAGTGGAGGATAAGTTACGGTCGGCATCAATAATAAAAGAAGACGAAGAAATCGTGGGAGTGATCGAGGAAGTGTTCTATGGGAATACACTACAACGGCTTGAAGAGCTTGCGGAAGATAAAAGCCAAGGGAACCGGGTAGTCCCGGTGGAATCGGTCGAGATGTACGAGATCGTTGCGAAAATGGGGCCGGATGCGCTCCGCAAAGAAGAAGCAATGGTAAGTACGAAATACAAGACCGTGGAGAAGAAGGTGAAACCGGCCGCGGGACCACTACCCGCCGATAGCGAACAAAAGAAGAAAGAAGTCTCGGGAGATCCGACACTTCGGAAGTCCGTGGATATCGGACATGCCTTCACAGATGAGACCCGGAAGAAACTTCGGATCGGTGGAGGTGGGTTCCTCTTACAAGAAGAAGAAAAACGGTTTCGAGAGATGTTGGAGCAACATGGCAAAGCATTCGCGTTCACATCGAGGGAGATCGGATGCATTGATCCAAAGATAGTGGAGCCGATGGTGATTTTCACGATTGATCATGTACCGTGGAACCTGAAGCCGATTCCGGTGCCACGGGCGCATATTCCGAAAGTCATCGACTTGCTCAAGGAGAAGGTGGCGATGGGGATTCTGGAGCCATCAAGTGCTCCGTACTCAAATCGATGGTTTACGGTTCCGAAGAAGAATGGGTCACTCCGATTCATCCAAGACTTGCAATCGGTGAACAAGGTGACGATCCGGAACTCGGGAGTCGGTCCGATAGTGGACGAATTCGCGGAAGCTTTTGCCGGACGTGCGATATACTCCATCGGGGACCTATACTCGGGGTATGACCAATTCCAACTAGCCGTGGAGAGCCGAGACATCACTACCATGCGGACACCGATAGGACTAGTTCGAATGTGCACACTACCACAAGGAGCGACAAACTCGGTTGCACATATGATGAACGCGATGAACAAGGTGCTTCGAGATTGCATCCCGGAGATAACGATGCCGTTTCTAGATGACATTCCGATGAAAGGATGCGCGGTGGAAGAAAAAGATGAGACTATGGATGATCGGGGATGCCGAAAGTTCGTGGTCGACCATATTCATGATTGCGAGAAAGTGTTGCGAAAGCTAGAAGATGTGCACCTAACACTTTCCGGGGAGAAATCGGCATTCGGGCAAGAAGAAATATTGGTGGTCGGACATCTATGTGGACCCTACGGCCGAAGACCGTCACCAACAAAGATCGATGCGATTCAAGCTATGAAGGAAGTATGTGAGTCAACGTCGGAAGTCCGAAGGTTTCTGGGTGCGTGTGCATTCTATCACATATGGATTCCGCACTATGCACATATAGCGGACCCGCTCTATCACTTGTTGCGGAAAGGTAAGAAATTCGAGTGGAAACCGGAACACACTAAAGCCATGAGGAAGCTCAAGAAGACACTATGGAGGGCGGAATCACTTAAGAAGCCAAGCTACGAGCGGCCAATCATAGTAACGGTTGATACAAGTCCAACCGGTATCGGGTGGGTCATCAATCAAGCCGACTCGGATGGTTCGCGGTATCCGATCCGATTTGGAGCAAAGGTCCTCAACGAAAGGCAACGCGGATATGCACAAGTCAAAAGAGAATTGTGGGGAGTCGTGTCGGCGATAAAATCGGATCGGGATTATTTGATCGGAGCTGAAGTGGTGATCGAGACGGATTGTCTTCCGATACTCGGGATGATGCGGTGTTGTACGATACCGGATGTGGCTATGCTAAGGTGGATTGCATATGTCAAGTCACTTAATCCGGAGGTTCGACACATCTCGGGGAAGGACAACGCGGTAGCGGACATGTTATCGAGGGCGCGGTTTGAAGACGACATAACCGAATCAGATAATGAAGAAGTTTCCGAAGACTACTTCACGTCAGAACACATATGCCGAGTGAACGTGATCCGAGAATTCCGGGAAGAAGAATACGAGGGGGAAACCTTGATGATCGGGAAGATGCTACAAGAGGTCGAGGATTCAACCAATGATAAAGAAAGGAGAGCCGAGATCCGAAGGAAGAAGAGGCAAGTCCAAAAGTTCTTCTTGGAAAACGGTTTAATATGGAGGACGCCGAAAAGACCGGATGGGATACCACTTCGAGTAGTCGGGACGAAAGAGCAACGAAACCGGATAATGTCCGAGTTCCACGAATCCGATTGGGCTGGACATCGAGGAACATGGGCAACTTTTGTGAAAATCAAGCAAAGATATTGGTGGAAGAGCATGTATAAAGATGTCGCGGAGTTCACAGAAAGCTGCGAGAAATGTCAAGTCTACTCCGGGGTCCGACACCGAGATGAGCTGCATCCGACATTCTCACCGACAATCAACTTCAAGTGGATGGTCGACATTGTAGCTATGCCGACCGGGATTGGACAAAAGAAATACTTGGTGTTAGCTCGAGAAGATCTCACAAACCAAGTTGAAGGTCGAGCGCTTCGGAGGAAAACGTGTGCCGCGGTGTGCCAATTTCTTTTGGAAGAAGTGTTTTGTAGGTACGGCTGCGTAGGACAAGTGATTGCGGACCGGGGAGAACTCGACTCGGACAAAGCTAGGGGATTCTTCGCCAAACATGGAGTTCGGTTAACGTTGACAACGGCCTACAATCCGGAGGCCAACGGGAAGATCGAACGAGGACATAGTCCGATCGTGAAAGCACTTGCGAAGGCATGCGACGGAAGGGTGAAGGATTGGCCACAAATGCTTCCGTATGCACTATGGGCGGATCGGACGACGCATAGCTCCGTGACCGGTTACATGCCGGCAGAACTCATGACCGGACAAGCACCGGTAATGCCAACGGAAACCGCAATCGCGACATGGACAATACTACCGTGGAAGGAAGAGATGAGCCGGGAAGAACTACTAGCGGTCCGGATACGACAACTGGAGGGAAGACCGAAAGATGTAGCGGAAGCGTCACGCCGACAACAAGAAGCACGGTTCCGGAACAAAAGCCGGTTCGACACAAAGCACCGACTACGACCGAGGAGGATTGAAGAAGGAGATTGGGTGATCGTCTATGATAGTAGCTTGGACCATCAACATACAACGATGCGGAAATTCGCGAAAAGGTGGTTCGGGCCGTACGAGGTTCGGAAGGTCTTCGACAACGGGACGTACCGACTGTCCGAGTTGGATGGAACGATGCTACGAGTGCCTATAGCCGGGAAGCGGGTGAAGATTTTCAAGAAGCGGACCGACGACAAACCTTATGTGATCCAAGTCGAGGCCGACAACGAGGAGCAATCGGACGAAGACCACAATGATGCGGGAAGCGAAGAAAGTGGATTACAACTCATAGTCGACATAAGGGGAGAATCGGAGGAAGCTTCGGATGAAGACGGATACGAAGAATCAAGAACTTCGGCACATACCGGAGGATGTGCGGGTTTGGAGGGGGCGAGTGTCGTAGTGTAAGTTGCACACTATGTGGAAATTATATTTTTGTCCCTCCGGATAGAGAATGGAGTGCTCGGTGAGAACCGGAAGAAAACGGCATACCGGCAAGGAGGAAAACGGCAAGGAGGAAAACGGCATACCGGCAAGGAAGAAAACGGCATACCGGCAAGGAAGAGCCGGATAAAGAGACATAAATGTAAAAAGAAAGGAAATACTCACTACTGCGCAGGGCGTGATTCGAACTCTGCACCTCCACGTTGACAAACCCCAACCTTACCATTACATTAACTTATCTTAAGTGTTTTAAATATAGATTTAATACGTATAAGACCTTTATTTATGCATACCTTTATTAAAAGGTAAATCATGTATTTTTAGAGTGCGTGAATATTTTATAGAAAAACGCAAGCGACTAAAAAGTGACTCATGCACATCTAGCGTGCATGAGCACTATATTTAGCAAATAAAAGCAAGGATTAGAAAAGCATCACATGCACATTTAGTGTGCATGAACATATTAGAAAAAGCATATAGCTATGCTTAGTCTCTCCCATCACTATATAAGGATGGGGAGCACATTGTAATTTTTGTTGATTATTTGGATTAAGTATTAATCAATACAAAAATTATTCGTGGGATTCACGATTTATACATCTACTTCTCTCTTAACACCCTAAGTACCAATTAATATAGTATACTCGTGTGATTCACGAGTTTCTTGTCTTTCTCTTTGCTATTTACTCATAATTAATCTCTATCTCACGAACTTCTTTCTCCTAGTCCAAGACCTCTGTGGTTCCCACCCGACTCACGCAACGATCCGGAGCCGAAAGGCACGACAACGGTAAATTCTCACCACGGGATATTATATGGTCATGCCCGTAACATACTCCCCCCTCTTTAAAACATTGCACTCTTGCAATGGAAAGTTAGGGAAGTTAGTTCTAAGAGTATTTTCGCGTTCCCATGTGGCATCTTTTATTGATTTATCCATCCATTTTATTTTAAATTCTCGGATTTCTTTAGTACGTAATTTTTTTGTTTTAATATCGAGAATTCTTTCTGGTACATGTGGTTTAGAAGATAATTCTTCAGAAGTAACCAGAGTTTCAGTTGTAACTGTATTGTCGCCAGAACCTAGAAGTTCTTTTAGATGACTCACATGAAAGACTAGATGAATTCCGACACCATCGGGAAGAGCGAGACGATAGGCTGATGACCCAATGCGTTTGAGGACTGTAAAAGGTCCACAAAACCGTGGGGCTAACTTAACGCACTTACCCGTAGACAATGTCTTAGAATTGTGAGGTACACGTAAAAATACCTTCTGTCCAGGGTTGAATACACGAGGTTGCCTATGATGATCGGCATAAAAACGCGCTCTATCTTGAGCTGTTTTTATATTATCTCGTGCAATATGCAACATATCTTGCATATCCCGAAGAAAATTTTGCGTACTTCGCAACTCATCATGATGTATATTAACATCAATCGGGGCTCGTGGCTGAAAACCATACATCAACATAAAAGGACTATATCCCGTCGACGTATGCTTGGAGCTGTTATAAGCAAACTCCAAAATTGGGAGATAACGTTCCCATTTTGTTGGTTTTGCACCAACGTATGCTCGAAGCATGTCCTCAATAATTTGATTTACTCGCTCTGTCTGTCCATCGGATTGAGGATGATCCGTGGAGCTCATGCTCAACGTAGTTTCTAACTTCTTAAAGACTTGCGTCCAGAAGTCACTAGTAAACTTTGGATCTCGATCACTCATGATATCCATCAGTAACCCATAAAAACGAAACAATTCGTCAACGAATTGGTAAGCCAATTTAGGAGCTGTTACCGTGGTTTTAGTAGCAATAAATCTGGCCATTTTAGTTAGTCGATCAACGACAACCCAAATGGCATCATGACCTTTTTGGGTGCAAGGAAGGCTAAAAATAAAATCCATGGATATACTTTCCCACTTATTATTGGGAATGTCCAAGGGATGTATGCAAGGAATAGACCCTTCTATTCACCTTCTTCACTCTGCCACAACCGAGTAAGCGCGAATCGATGGAGCAGAAAATAGGAACCACACGGAGAAACAAAAAACGCGAGTACACAGGGATTAACGTGGAAAACCCTAGACGGGAAAAACCACGGGAGTACAAGACTCCAAACCAACACTATACAGAGAAGTATACAATGGCGAGCTGCAAGGCGACGACCTTGAGCTCGCTGTCCTCGCCACAGGCGGCGGAAATACACAGAGGCGTCTACCTCTTCCTCTCTCGCGCTCTATCTCTCTCACGACTGCTCTCTCTTCACTCCTCTAAAGTGGAAAAACAAAAAAAATGAGAAGCAACAGTAAAACTGTTTGCCCTAAGTCATATTTATACTTATATGACTTTGGGCTATTTACAACTGTAGCCTCAGGGGCCCATAGCGAACATATTCACGGATATGTCCCTGCATCCGGATCGCTCTCCGGGTACATTCGTCATCCGGTACCGAAACCGGGGTCTTCGTCATCCGGATCCGAAACCGAAACCGGGCTTGTCGGCATTCATCTCCGATATCCGACCATCCCATCCGAAGGGACCGTAATCCCAACAAACTCCCCCTTCACTTCGGCATGGGATGTCTCTCCAATCCGATCCTCTTCCGGCATGCTTCCAGCTTGTCGGGTGTGAGCACCTTGGTCAGCATATCCGACCCGTTCTCGTCCGTGTGGATCTTTGTCAGCACGAACTCCTTGTCTTCTATCCTTTCCCGGATCCAGTGATATCTTCGCTGGATGTGCTTCGTCCGGGAGTGATAGGCCGCGTTCTTCGCAAGGTGGATTGCACTCTGACTGTCGCAGTAGAGTCGGTACTCCTCCTGTTGGATACCGAGCTCTCTAATGAAGTCCTTCATCCATATTATTTCCTTGCCGGCTTCAACAGCCGCCATGTACTCCGCCTCCGTGGTTGACAACGCAACCGTCTTCTGCAGCCTCGACTGCCAGGAAACAGCTCCCCCTACATACGTCATCACATACCCTGATGTGGACCGGCTGGTATCTGCATCAGCCGACATATCCGAATCGGTAAAGCCGTCGAGTTCGGGCTTTCCGGAGCCGAATCGGAGGCACACGTTTGCCGTGCCCTTCAGGTATCGGAGTATCCACTTGGCCGCGTTCCAATGCTCTTTGCCGGGATTGCTCATGTACCGGCTCACCACTCCGACTGCATATCCGATGTCCGGTCTCGTACACACCATGGCGTACATCAAGCTCCCGACAGCTGAGGCATACGGTACTTTCATCATATCCTCCTTTTCAGCCTTTGTCTTGGGACTTTGCTTGCTGGACAGCTTGCAGTTTGTCGGGAGGGTCGATCCGACCGGTCTTGCTTCCGACATGTTGAACCGGTGAAGCACCTTCGTCACGTACTTCTCCTGTGACAGCCACAACTGCTTCTTCTTCCGGTCCCGGATGATGTGCATCCCTAGTATTTGCCTCGCCGGACCCAGGTCCTTCATTGAGAAGGTTCGGTGAAGAGCCTTCTTCAGCATCCGTATCTTGACCTGATCCCGTCCGACGATCAACATGTCGTCCACGTACAGGAGGAGTATTAGAGAGTCTCCTTCTTCGAACTTCTTCACAAACACGCAGTGGTCGGACTGCGTTTTGAGGTACCCTTCGTCGGTCATGAAGGAGTCGAACTTCCGGTACCATTGCCGGGGAGCCTGCTTCAGTCCGTAAAGGCTCTTCTTCAACCGGCATACCAGGTGCTCCTTCCCTTTCTTCTCGAATCCTTCCGGTTGCTGCATGTAGATCTCTTCTTCGAGGTCACCGTGAAGGAATGCCGTCTTCACGTCCATCTGTTCTACCTCGAGGTCCATGCTTGCCGCTATGCTCAGCACCGTTCGGATGGAGGTCATCTTCACTACCGAAGCAAATATCTCGTCGAAGTCGACGCCCTTCTTCTGCTGAAACCCCTTCACCACGATCCTGGCTTTGTATCTCGGGGGGTTTCCGGCATCTCCCGGTTTCAGCTTGAACACCCACTTGTTTCGAAGTGCCCGCTTTCCTTTCGGCAACTCCACAAGTTCATATGTGTGGTTCTCATGCAGGGAATCCATCTCGTCCTGCATGGCACTCAACCACCTGCGGCTCTGGGTGTCATGCTTTGCTTCTTCAAAGCTCTCCGGCTCCCCCTCGTCGGTTAGCAGCACGTGCTCTGGTTCCGGAAATCTCCGGGGGGCCCTTCTCTCTCTTAGAGGATATCTCCGTTCCGGAGCTTCGGTAACCGGTTCTTCCGATTCTTCTTCATCCGAATCCATTTCGGGATCGGGGCCGGTTCCGGTATCATTTTCGTCTTCTTCGGCCGGTTCGGTTTCTTCACCGTCTTTGGCCGGATCCTCGAGTGCTAACCGGTCCCTTGCCGGTCGGGACTGCTCCTCGTAGAGTTTATCCTCACCGGTTGACTTGGAGCTCTTCATCTTCTTCTCCGACTCCCAGTCGGCGAGTGTCTTGTCCTCCATGAAGATGATGTCTCGACTCCTGAATATCTTCTTGTCAACCGGGTCCCATACTCGGTAGCCG
Organism: Azolla caroliniana; assembly: GCF_043228905.1. NCBI lineage: Eukaryota > Viridiplantae > Streptophyta > Polypodiopsida > Salviniales > Salviniaceae > Azolla > Azolla caroliniana. The sequence continues at coordinate 12,313,329 of NW_028230455.1, forward strand.
AACTCGTCGTCGCCGTATCCGAGGAATATGCATGGCCGGGTCTTTGGATCTAGCTTTCCTCTCCGGTCCTTTGCCACATGCACGTATGCGAGACACCCGAACACCTTCAGATGCCGGTAGGATACTTCCCTACCGGTCCACACTCTCTGCGGCGTGTCTCCGTCCAAAGGTACTGAGGGTGATCTGTTTATCACGTATGTCGCCGTCGACATCGCCTCAGCCCAAAAACCCTTGGGTAATTCCGCCTGCGCCAGCATACTCCGGACCCTCTCCATTATGGTCCGGTTCATCCTCTCGGCCAGCCCGTTCAGTTCCGGCGTCTTCGGCACAGTAAACTCGAGTCGGATTCCCTTCGAGCGACAGTACTCCTGGAACTGCCCCCGGTATTCCCCTCCGTTATCCGCTCGTATCGCTTTCAGCTTCTTGCCGGATTCCCTTTCCACTCTCGCGTGGAGTTCTTTGAAGACGCACAACACTTGGTCCTTTGTCTTCATCGGTGCCGTCCACAGCTTCCGGCTGTGGTCATCAATGAATGTCACGAAGTACTGGGCTCCGCCATGTGACTTCGTTTCTACTTGACACACATCAGTGTGTACCAACTCCAATGGTACACTACGTCTCTTCGGTGGCCTTGAGTGGAAGGAGGCTCGGTTCTGCTTACCGGCCAGGCAATCGGTGCACTTCTCCAGGTGCACGTGCTTCACTGGAATAAGGTTGTCTTCTGCAAGCCTCTTCATCCCCTTCTCACTCATGTGGCACAGTCTTTTGTGCCACAGCTCACCGGCAGTGTCGGCTGCCACATTCAGCTCTTCAGGACATAACCAGGCATTCATCAGGTACAGTGTGTTGACCTTCCGGGCCCGAGCCACTATCAAGCTCCCCTTGCTGAACTTCATGACACCGTTCCGGATGCTACCCGTGTAGCCTTCATCATCTAGCCTCCCGGCCGAAATCAGGTTCAGTCGGACCTCCGGAACGTGTCGGACATTCTTCAGCAGCATTTTGCATCCGGTCGGGGTTGTCAACCACACGTCTCCTATGCCGGCAATCCGGCACGTACCTTCGTTTCCCATCCGAACACAGCCATGCTCGCCGGCTGTGTAGGATGAGAAGTATCTTCTCTCCGGGGTCAGGTGGAACGATGCTCCGGAATCGACCACCGAGGTCGTCTCATCGCCGGCAATGTTTAGTTCACCTTCTTCGGTGATGAGCATGATCTCCTCTTCACTTGCCGCGAGTGCCGTCGTTCCTTTCCGGTCCTGTCCTCGCCGATCCGAACCATTTCGGTCCGTGGCTCCCCGGTATGCACCGTTTCTCTCCGGTGACTTCTTCGAATCGGTGTTGTCGGTTCCATTGTCCTTTCGGTAATGCCGACAATTCTTTCGGAAGTGCCCGGGCTTCCCACAGTGGAAGCATGTGGGCCTTCCTCTTGACTGCGACCGGGTCCCCGACTTCTCCCGTCTTTGCGGACTCCGGTTCCATTGTCTTCCCCGATCCGATTCGGTAAACAACATCTTCGGGTCGGAGGCCGGTTCCTTATCTCTCCGACGCGCTTCTTCATTCAAAATACTTGTCTTTACCGTTTGTAAGGACAAGTTATCTTCGGCGCAGGAGGTGCTGAGAGTTACCACCAAGTTCTCCCAGCTTTCCGGCAATGTACACATCAGGATGATGGCTTGCATTGCATCCTCCAACGGGAACTTGATCGCCGCAAGCTGATTCACGAATCCCATGAACGTGCTTACGTGTTCCACCATACTCTCGCCATCCCGGTACTTGAGATTCACTATCTTCCTCATCAGGGAGGTTCGGTTCAACGCATTCTTCCTCTCATAGAGGCCCGACAGCTTCCGCCACATCTCATATGCGTTGGTGTCGTTCGCCACATGTTGTAGAACGCTCACGTCGACGTATTGCCGAATGGTTGCAACAGCTTTCCGGTTCAGAAGCCTCCATTCCGACTCAAGTACCCCCTTCGGTATTTCCGACCTGTCAATCGGTTCGTACAGGTCCCGAACAATCAGAAGATCCTCCATCTTGATCTTCCAGTCGGCGTAATTCTGTGCATTCAGCACCATCATCCCCGGCTGCCCGCTGCCGCCGCCTTCCATTTTCTGCAGCAGTTCGCTCTGATACCAGTTTGCAAGGAATAGACCCTTCTATTCACCTTTTTCACTCTGCCACAACCGAGTAAGCGCGAATCGATGGAGCAGAAAATAGGAACCACACGGAGAAACAAAAAACGCGAGTACACAGGGATTAACGTGGAAAACCCTAGACGGGAAAAACCACGGGAGTACAAGACTCCAAACCAACACTATACAGAGAAGTATACAATGGCGAGCTGCAAGGCGACGACCTTGAGCTCGCTGTCCTCGCCACAGGCGGCGGAAATACACAGAGGCGTCTACCTCTTCCTCTCTCGCGCTCTATCTCTCTCACGGCTGCTCTCTCTTCACTCCTCTAAAGTGGAAAAACAAAAAAAAATGAGAAGCAACAGTAAAACTGTTTGCCCTAAGTCATATTTATACTTATATGACTTTGGGCTATTTACAACTGTAGCCTCAGGGGCCCATAGCGAACATATTCACGGATATGTCCCTGCATCCGGATCGCTCTCCGGGTACATTCGTCATCCGGTACCGAAACCGGGGTCTTCGTCATCCGGATCCGAAACTGAAACCGGGCTTGTCGGCATTCATCTCCGATATCCGACCATCCCATCCGAAGGGACCGTAATCCCAACAATGTAAAAGTCCTGCGGCTTTAAGTCGCTCAACTTTGTTAACCTGACACTGGTGACATTTAGTCACATAGCTATGTATGTCAGGACGCATCTTAGGCCAATAAAATTGAGTGGAGATGAGAACAAGTGTACGATGTATTCCAGGGTGCCCTGCTGAGGGTGCATCATGGCATTAAAAAAGAATCCTCTTTTTGACCTCGGGTAAATCTGGAACACAAACCTTCCCATTACGGTAGAGCAAACCGTTAGCAATGTGGAAGTATTCCTTCGAGGATGTGGTGGTGTCTGTTCCAGACTCAACTCTTGCCCAATATTTTGCGAAATAACTGTCATCAGGATACTTTCCTCGAAGGTGATCATAAAGATCTGATGATATTTCAGTGAAGCTAAGCGTGTTAACTTCACGGATGCGACTTAGTGCATCAGCGACAGTGTTCATGGAACCTTTACGATATCGTATGGAAAAATCAAAGTCCTGGATGAGATCAGCCCATCGTGCCTTATGACCTTTCAGGTCTTGTTGGTCACAGAAATATTTCAAGGACTCGTGGTCCGTAGTTACCACAAAGTGATTTCCATAAAGATAATGGCGCCATGTTTTGAGCGCATGTATAACTGCAAATAATTCCTTTTCTTGAACGGTATACCGACATTGAGCAGAATCAAGTTTCTTACTCTCGAATGCTATTGGTTTACCATCTTGATACAAGACAATACCTATAGCATAATCGCTTGCATCGGTTTCAACCTCAAAAGGTTTTGAAGGATCAGGTAAAAGAAGTGAAGGAGCCTTGCAAACGAGGTCCTTGAGTTCCTTAAAGGCGAGGTCTAGTGTAGCATTCCACACAATAGGTTTTGTAGACTTACGCGTTTGACCTTTTAAAAGATCAGTAAACGGCGTCGTCAATTGGGAGTGTCATGAACAGTACTGAGACAGAGAAGGAATTAGTACTAAACGAAGGATTAGTACTATGAGAGGTGTGGAACTTCTTCGAGAGAAGGAAGAAGTGAGCGAGACAGAGAGAAAGAGAGAGAGAGAGAGAGAGAGAGAGAGAGAGTGTGTGTGTGTGATGATAAGAAAGATATGTATTATATGAAGAGAATATACAATGGTGGCTAAAAGGCTTAAGACTAGCGTTGAACCAATTTGGTTCAACATAATGCCTAATGCCCTCTTTTATAGTGTTTTCAGGAGTAATCCTAAAGCTTCTAGAATGTTCCCGAGAAATCTGGAATATACACTAATTTCCTATAATAAAATGTAAATGAAAATAATATCCTACGTATTACAATAGATGGTCTAACGGTCAAGAGCTCGACCCATATAACCTAAGGTCATGGGTTCGAGTCTTGCCATATCATGACACTATCCCCCCTTTAAAACGACGAGTGTCACGAGTCGTCTTGGATTGAGGACCCGGTTTGTGTGGATATTGACGATGGAAGTCTTCAAGAAGAGCACGAGCATTGGTTACATTCTCGATCGGTTCCCAAGTACGTTCGCTGGGGCTATAGCCTAGCCAATCGACTAGATAGTAGAGCTTGTTGCGAACAATCTTGGAATCAAGGATGGCGGCAACCTCATACTCCGGCCCATCTTCAAGCTCGATCGGGGGTGGAGGTTGGATAAGACGTCCTGGGATGGTGCTCTCGTGGTAGGGTTCGAGGAGAGAACTATGAAACACCGGATGTATCCGAAGTTGAGGAGGTAGATCGAGACGAAAAGCGACATCATTAATCTTTCCAATAATACGGAAAGGACCTAATCGCCGATAATCCAACTTCTCACATGGGCGAGTAGTCTTGATGTGTCGTCGTAGCAGCCACACCCGATCTCCAATATTAAAACTGGATGGAAGTCGATGACGATCCGCGTAGACCTTGTGTGTTTGTTGAGCTTGTTGGAGATGAGCAGATAAATCCGCTTGTATCTTGCGTAACCGCTCCAAACGATCCTCCGCGCACGGATTTGTGGACGCCTCTGGGGTTTCAAGTACACTCCACCGGGGGTGACATCCCGTATAAGCATAAAATGGCGTAACTTTAGTGGATGCGTGGATAGAGTTGTTATAGGCAAATTCGGCGAAGTGGAGAATATCTGCCCAGTCGTCCTGATGATAGCTGAGAAAGCACCGCAGATACTGCTCCAGTGTTTGATTTGTTCGTTTAGCTTGGCCGTCGGTTTGTGGGTGGTAGCCGGAGGAGAGGTTACAAGTGACCTTGAGCATGTTAAAAGGTGCTTCCAGAATTTTGACACGAACTGGGGTCCACGGTCGCTGATGATACTATCGGGAAGTCCATGATGCCGACATACTTCACGCATGACAATTTCGGCAGTGTCTTCACTGGAGATCTCCTTAGTACATGGCAAGAAATGAGCCATCTTCGTATATCGATCGACCACCGTTAGAATCGCATTGAACCCCTTAGAGACTAGAAGATTTGTGATGAAGTCTAGAGCAATGGATTGCCACGGCTTGCTTGGAATTGGTAATGGTTCTAATAAACCATATGGATGATGCCTTGGCATTTTCGCTCTGCAACATGTATCACAAGTCCGAACAAAATCCTCGACAAATTGTCGCATACAGGGCCACCAGAATGATCGTTGTACTAAATGTAATGTTTTAGTACTACCAAAATGCCCAGCTGTATATGTGTCATGACAGTTTTGTACTACTCGAAGGCGACAAGGACCATTAGGAACATACAAAAGTTCTTTAAAGAAGAGTAATCCATCATGGTATTTGAATTGCCGATAGTCCGTACCTGGTGGTTGCGACTGTGAACACGACGCTCGAGAGGGATCAATTTGTGCTAGTATAGCTTGGGCGAACGCATCTGTCTTCAAGTCTTCACGGATGGTATCGATAACGTGGGAATCCATAGGCATGTCAAAGATCTGTGTTGCTTGTAGTTGTGCCGGTCCCAAGATGACTTGTTTTTGGTTATCGAAAGCTGGCTCACCGGGACGGGGTGCTAGATACGAACGCCGTGATAATGCATCTGCCTTCCCTTGGTGCCTCCCCGGACGATATGTAATTTTGAAGTCGAAACGCGTGAGGAAGTGGGCCCACCGAGCTTGATGTCGATTCAACACACGAGCATCCTGAAAGTAGGCAAGATTCTTGTGGTCACTAAATACGGTGACTGGATGAGAGGATCCCTCCAGAAAATGCCTCCATTGCATAAAAGAATCCACTATTGCCAATAGCTCCTTATCATGAATTTCGTAGTTGATTTCGGCGGCATCAAACTTGCGTGAGTGAAAAGCCACAGGATGTAGCTTTTCATCATTCCCCTGTTGTGACAGAATGCTCCCCAATGCAAAATCCGATGCGTCAGCTTCGATAATGAATGGTTTTTCCGGATCGACATGAACTAGAATTGGAGCCGATGTAAATGCCTTTTTAAGACTCTCAAAAGCCATGTCCGTTTCTTCAGACCAGATGAACGGTTGTCCCTTCCTAGTAAGTTGTGTGAGAGGTAGAACGATCTTTGAGTAATCTTGTATGAACTTCCGGTAAAAATTGGCAAAGCCTAAGAAGCATTGCACATCCCGCACCGAACGCGGAGTTTGCCATTCTACCACCGTTTTGACCTTAGCTGGGTCCATGGAGATGCCTTCTGACGAAATGATGTAGCCGAGAAATTCCACTTGGTTGCACTCGAAACTACATTTTTCCAGCTTTGCATACAGACCATGTTCTCGAAGTTGTTTTAGTACTAATAGTACATGAGAATCATGTTCTTCTTGGGTCTTTGAATAAACCAGTAGATCATCCAAATAGATGATCAAACAATCATCCAATAGATCTCGGAATATATCATTAGCCATGTGCTGGAAGACTGCCGGCGCATTAGTGAGGCCGAACGGCATGACAGTATACTCGAAGTGACCATATCTGGTGCGAAACGCGGTCTTCCATTCGTCTCCTGGTCGGATCCGTACGAGGTTATATGCTCCCCGTAAGTCGATCTTCGTGAAGAACCTGGCACCATTGATCCGTTCTAAAAGACTTGAGATAAGGGGAAGAGCATACCTATTCCTGATTGTAACCTTATTCAAGCCACAGTAATCTACAACGAGACGAAACGATCCATCTTTTTTCTTGACGAAGAAAATGGGCGCGCCGGCTGGAGATTTCGAATGCCGAATGAAACCATTTTCCAAATTCTCCTCTATATAGGCCCGAAGGACTTCCAGCTTGGTTGGTGACAAATTGTAGATCGGTCCCCATGGCGGCTCTTTTCCCGGTTGTAAATCGATGGGGCAATCGTACGGTCGATGATGAGGAAGTGTGTTGGTTTGTACTTTATCGAACACATCGGCGTAATGACGATACTTCTCGGGAAGTTGAACGGTGGATTCTTCTTTAGTGGTGCTGGAGGGGTTTACTGATATTGCAAAGAGGAACATTTCCTCCTTGTGCCCTTCTTTACGCAACTGACGTAGCGAAATGGTTGCCATCTTCTGAGTTGACCCTTGGGTTTGTCGACACCGGATTTCTCTTGTTCTCCAATCTATGTCTGGGTTATGTAACTCGAACCACGGTAGTCCTAAAACTATAGGATGTTCTGGGATAGTAATAATATTAAATGATACTACACATGCTAAGTTATCTAGGACAATATTAATGGGCTCTGACTCTTCTATGATATTTCCAAAAGCAATGGGACGTCCATCAATGACTACTACAGAGGCTGGACACTGGAGTTTTCTTAGGGATATCTTATGAGCTTGAGCAAATTTCTTATCCATAAAGCAAGAGTTAGCTCTGGAATCTAGGAGTGCTAGGACATGTACTGGAGGGGTACTTTTAGTACTAACTATTACTTGGGCTACGAACACATCACTAACTTGCTTAGAGGGAATGGAACCACTAATGGGCTGCACAGATCTAGGGCTGTCCAACCAAACGACTCCTATTTTGGTTGGACTTAGTCGTTTAACTCTTCTTCTAACTGACTAAGGACATCAAATTTGTTTGCTAGATCTGGGATATTAGTACTATTAGGACTATCAGATATCCCTATTGAAATAGGCTCGGATTTAGTACAATTAGAACTAGCGACTATTTGGTTTACCTGTCTTCTTGGCCTATGGGGGCAATTTATTGCGATATGTCCTGGTCCACCGCAGTAAAGACATAGTCGATTTGTACGGCGTCGCTGCTTTTCTTCTTCGGATAATGGCCCTCGACGACGTGTAGTGTCAATCTCCATCGGAGTCGGAGTATTCGCTGGAGGCGCATTATATGACTCCCTCGGAAAAGGTCTTGCTACCACTGAGGCGTAGGTGGGCTCTAATCTTGCCTTCGGCATCTGTAGCTGTCGTTCCGAACGTCGCTCAAAGAGGCGGTTGTCACATCTCACCGCGCGACTGATTGCTTCTGTTAAGGACTTTGGCTCTTCGGGGAAGGTCAAGAGTAAATCCTTGACGTCGTTGCGTAAACCATAACGGAATTGCTCCATCAACGCTTGATCATCCCAAGGGATATCGGCGGCGAGTAGGCGAAAATCTGCAGCGTATGCGGAGGCTGGACGGTCACCTTGGCGTAATCGCCGGATTTTGTTGATTGCGGTCCTGATGCTGTCAGTATCTCCGAAACATGCTTTAAACTCACTTAGAAACTCTTCAAAATTGTTGAGTAACGGAGATTCCTTTTCTAATAGTGGAGCGAACCATGACAACGCTGAGCCACTTAACAAAGTGCCTACTAAACCCACTCGTGATGCATCGGTGGGATATCGGGAAGGATGCATTTGAATAACTAATCGTACCTGGTTAAGGAACCCTCTAAACTGCGATAGCGTTCCATCGAACTTCGTGGGAAGGCCAATCTTAGGTTCTTTAAGAATCCCTTGTGTTCCGGGCCCTTGTTGTTGCATCGCTACGATGGTGGCTTCGAGTTGTTGCACGCGTAACACAAGTTCCCCATGTTGTTGTTGCGTTTGCTGCTTTTCTAAGGAGATTTGCTGAAGAGTACTGAGACAGAGAAGGAATTAGTACTAAACGAAGGATTAGTACTATGAGAGGTGTGGAACTTCTTCGAGAGAAGGAAGAAGTGAGCGAGACAGAGAGAAAGAGAGAGAGAGAGTGTGTGTGTGTGATGATAAGAAAGATATGTATTATATGAAGAGAATATACAATGGTGGCTAAAAGGCTTAAGACTGGCGTTGAACCAATTTGGTTCAACATAATGCCTAGTGCCCTCTTTTATAGTGTTTTCAGGAGTAATCCTGAAGCTTCTAGAATGTTCCAAAGAAATCTAGAATATACACTAATTTCCTATAATAAAATATAAATGAAAATAATATCCTACGTATTACAATAGATGGTCTAATGGTCAAGAGCTCGACCCATATAACCTAAGGTCATGGGTTCGAGTCTTGCCATATCATGACAGGGAGTAATTACGAAGAGACTTTCGCAAAAACCCGACAAAACCAAGGAATGATCGAACTTCTCGAATATTCTGAAGAGTGGACCAAAGCTTGATTTTCTCAATGCGAGAAGGATCAATTTCAAGTCCTCGTTCGGTTATGAGATGTCCTAGATAAGTAATTGATTTCTTGAAGAACTCACATTTTGAGATCTTCGCATAAAACTGTTTGTCACGCAATGTTTGTAAAACAAAGCGGACATGTCTAGCATGTTCTTGTAATGTACGACTATAAACTAAAATATCATCCAAGAAAATAACGACAAATTTTCCAAGTTGTTCTCGGAAAATGTCATTCATTTCTTGTTGAAAAGTAGCCAGAGCATTGGTCAAACCAAAAGGCATAACCAAAAACTCGTAATGGCCATAACGCGTACGAAATGCCGTTTTAGGAACATCGTCCTCACTTATTCGTGTTTGATGGTAGCCAGTACGGAGATCAAGTTTCGTAAAATACCAAGCTCCTTGGAGACGGTCAATTAGATCGTCAGCCCGGGGCAATGGGTACGAATTCTTGATCGTCACTTTATTCAAGCGTCGGTAATTAATACACATACGCCATGTGCCCTCTTTCTTTTTAACCAAGAGAACTGGTGCACCCCATGGAGATTTACTATAACGTATATAACCCATTCGTAAATAGTCCTTGAGTTGCTTAGATACCTCATCTTCTTCGGATCGACTTAAGCGATACGGAGGTATACTTATTGGTGCAACACCAGGTACAATATCTATACGATGGTCTATATTACGTTTAGGAGGTAACCTATCAGGTAGTTCACTTGGAAAAACATCATGAAAATCATTTAAGATTTCTTCAAGTTGTTGTTGTTCAAAATATGTTAATTGAACCGGGACATTATCGATATTGTAAATGTGAATGTCCGGATCAAGTACACAATAAAATAATGTAGAACAAGACAACTCGGATATTGATGGACACGAGAAAACAATTGAATAAAATGCGTACAATCGTTCAGTACAAAAGAAATGGAATGACGAACCCAATCAATAAATAAAGAAGAGTTTTTATTATAAAACCAGGGATAACCCAGTATTACATCGGTGGTACAAAGATTCATTACATGGAAGTCTACTTCCTCTATATAAGTATCAATAGAAATTCCTAATGAATGAATCGCCCCGTTGATGTATTGTACTCTTCCATCAGCCAAGTGCACTGTGTAGGTGTGATCACTTACGGTGGGTTGGATTCCCCATATCTGAACCAAATGATCATTCACAAAATTGTGTGAGCTTCCCGAATCAAATAAAAATTGTACAGGAGATCCATTGATATACCCGTTTGCACGTAGTAAATCATTGGGACCCAATACATAGTGAGGGAAAGAACATTGACAATTACTTAAATGATGTGTATAGACCTGAAGGACATTAGGAATCTGACCTTTATGGTCTGCAGCTTTAGCTTTGTTGTCGTGCTCTTTCCGTTGGAGCTTTCGACATTGATCTTTTGTATGACCCTTCTTTTTGCAGAATACGCAAAAAGGATGTTGTCGCTTACAATCGCGATCCAGGAATTCGTTGGGTGTCTTGCGTTTCCCAACAAATTGCGACTGCTTAGTCCCGGGCGCTTCATTGGGTTTGTTATGGTCCTTCTTCGAAGTGCGTTGATAGCGAAGAACTATTTCAACGGCCTCTTCGAAGGATTTTGGATCCTTATCGTGCACTATCCAGTGATAGTCCGAATTGGGGATGCCATTGACAAAACAAGCTATCAACCAATTGTCCCCTTCTAGACCCGATTTTTGGATTTGGGTTCTAGCATGGTGAACATAGTCTTCTAGCGAGGAAAATTTCCTGCTAGAGAGGTTCATTAAAGCTTGTGCTGCCTCGGTTCAAGAGGGAGGTTGTAGAAATTGGCCCTTAAAAACCGTGACAAAATCTGTCCAGGTATCTGGCAATTTCCCCATAGTACGGAGCCCACGCCACCAGGCGGCGGCCCCCTGAGTTCTCGGCCGACATATGAAATCTTCGTACTATCTGGCGTGGGATAGAGCTCAAAATGAGACTCCCATCGTCCCAGCCATGTGCAGATTGCTTCTTCGGTTCTTTCCTTTTTGTCTCCCGTAAATGGCTTAACGACAAATGATGGTTCACCTTGTCGCTCATCAGGTCTATTAGTCTCACATTGTAGACTAATGACACGTGCCTCGAGAGCACTTTGAGATTGCCGAAGTTCGGTCATCTGTTGAGCGGTGAAACTAAGGTATTGGGTTATTTGTGCCAAATACATCTCAGTGGACATTTGTCCAGGAGGATTCCCTTGAGTTCCTTCCGCTTGAGCGGATGACATCGGGTCGTTAATTTGAGCCATTAAAGATTATTTCTGGAAAAGAAATAGGATAAGGTCAGAGAGATAGTCATAACATCATGTCGTGATGTAAACATATCATGGGCAAACATTAATCGATATCATGATCTCACGTCAATACCCCTCTAGACGTATGAGATGAGGTTCAAGATCAGGTTACTATGGTAACACAAAGGTGTTTTAAAAACCACGGGGGTGACAAATAAATGTCTTTCCCTGATCTCTATATCGATTTTTTCATGGTGGCTCCCCGAGGCTCAACCATGTATGTTCGCGTCATGAATAGTTTATACACGAAAAAAATGTTAACAATAAACCATGTTTCGGTGCCCACATATGTGGTTTCGGCTCTTTAAGTCCTATTACGAGGACCCCGAGGTGCACTTAGACCTTAAGTCTAAACATGTGTTATAGTCATATGTATCAAGGATGTTGTATGGTCTTGGTCATATTTGAACTCGAGACCTCGAGAACAAATACATTAAACACTTGAGCCAACCAAGTAAGTTGCTCTTCTTGAATGCTTAATATTTGATGCGTATAAGAGATATGCGAGATCATATATGTTTTTTTTTCAAAGAACATATATGTCAAGGGTCCTTATTTCACCCTCATTTACCAAAACTATGTTGGTACGTTACCTAACCTCAAGTCTCGTAATTACGATGGCATACGCCAAAGTGCAACCTAATGGTCAAGCCAAATGAGCCCTCGTTTCGTAGTAGGCTCACGTGGGCCATCACATGGTCACGTCATTACGAATGCCTCTCGTAAGAACGAGCTCATGGTGGCATTGTATCCATGTAACGAGGGAGGGATGTTGGATACGTGCGTCATTGGAGCGACCTCACTTGAACTGGGTCAAGCCCTACGTACTCAACATCATTATGGCTATTGGCGTTTCTTTACGTAACGAAATCGAGGTCATCAACGGGGTTATCAACAATAAAAAATTGTTGAAAAAGGGATGGTGACAACGCCATTCTCACAAAAATGTGAGGACGGCCACCAACATCCTTTTCCCGACCAGGACAACTTTCGACATAATCACATAATAACGAATATACACATATGTTTACTTTTCACATATATACGATCAAATACGTATATATGTGACCACATATGCCTATATTAAACATATCGTTATATTAAATAGCCACAAATGATGTGATCGAGATACGTAATCGAGGTATATACCTCTACGCACACGAAACATCCACAAATAAGAGATCATCGTAATACGCAATTGAGGTATTGACCTCTTACGCATACGAGACCAACCGCATATCGTTTACAACAAATCAAGGTATTAAACTCATACGCAAATGTAACATATGTTCGTGAACGTAATACGTAATTGAGGTATTAACCTCGTACGCATACGACACTCATCACATATTATTAATATGTCAAACGAGGTATTGACCTCGTGCACATATGTAAACGTTTTAGATAATCAATTAAAGACCACTACAAGATCATTGACTTAATGAAAACAATTGACATATAAACTAAACACATGATTAGATGGGAGAAGAGAGAATAGAAAAAAAATTCTGGAAAGAGTTACCGAAGTTCTTTGTTGATCGTTGTCTGGATCAAGGCCGACCGCACAACGATCGATCAGTATCAATCAAAAGACAAATGAAAAACAAAGAAACATTAGTACGTAAATCTGATACCAAATATTATAGATCTTAGTACTAAAGTAAGCTTAAGATAAGGATAAAGTAATGATAGATAGAAAGGAGAAAGAGAAAGAAGGGTGCCGATCCACCCGACCACCCCCGAGCGAAGGGATCGAGACGGACTCGAGCCTCGATCGGCGTCCCATACCACTGCCGTGGCGTCGAGTCGTACCTGGTGCTGGCGCGCTCGCTACAAGAGTTGACCCACCACACGAGCAGAGTCTCGATGTAGTCAAAAGATGATCAAATGAGGGTAGCTAGACCTCTTATTTATAGCGATACCCAAGGCCCCTAGGCAAGTTCACACTTGACCTAATGGGTTGTCTCAATCCCGAGGATTAAATGTAATCCTCCCCTACTTTACACTCTCGTTTAACCCTCACACTTATCCACGTGTATAGAATACTACGATAAATTCTCACCACGGGATATTATATGGTCATGCCCGTAACAAGCGAGACGGGGTTTCTGAGCTTGAGAGCGATGGAGATTGGGAGCGATAATGAACTTCTGTGTCTGTGCTGCGTTTTGGAAACGGTTTTAGTAACTTACTCCTAGGGTTTTGTGCCTGAAGCGAATCCTGAAGATTCTGAGTCGTGGGTGCCATAATAAGTGACTAGCACCACGTGTCCTGAAGGTGAGTGGGGTGCTTCTAGTGCTTTGCATGTGCTTAAATAGGTACTAAATGAGTGGTGGCGAGGGGTGCTCCTAAATTTGTGGGTGCCTAGGTGGGTGGTGTAGGTGTAGCTAATCAGTGGCTAAACTATGGTTAATCCTACCTACTTTATTAATTTCAAGAAGGTGGGTGAGTCCTTATTCAGGGGGACACGTGGCCTCCTCCGTGGTGGTTTCCCGAAACGGGTTGGGTGGTGTAGTGCCTCGATATGGTCGAAGTCGGAAACCATTGGCCCAACTTTTGACAGTGTCGCCGGCGAGTGTGCCGAGCTGGAACGTCCCGTTGAACTCGTCGATAATCCAGAATGGACCGGTCCACCGAAATCTTAATTTTCCCGGCATAGACCCGAGTCGTGTTTGAAAAAGAAGAACCGCTTTGCCGATGGTGAGCTCCTTTTCCAGCCCGTTTCGATGTCGATCCACGAAAGCCTTGCGTTGTCGTTGGCGTTGTTCGAGCTGGGCCATACTCTCTATCCTATCTTCGCCGAGTTCGAGGAGTTGTTCCAGCCGGTATTGCTCGGATTGGGCCTCGGGGAGCCGTGCTTTGATTTGAACTCGGAGGCTCGGAACTTGGAACTCGACGGGCATTACGGCTTCTAACCCGAACGCCATTCGAAAGGGGGTTGATTGGATGCTTGTTTTGAAAGTCGTACGATACGCCCACAACACGCTCTGGAGTTTGTCATCCCAATCGGTCCTGTTTTCATTGACGATCTTCTTCAGTATGGTTTGGAGGATTTTATTGGTCAATTCCATCAAGCCGTTCGCCTGCGGGTAGTATGGTGTGCTTTTCTTGTGCACCACCGCGTAGTGGTGTGTAAGCTCACGTATTATATGATTGATGAAGTGCCCACCTTGGTCACTAACGAGCTTGATTGGGCATTCGTAACGGCACCAGAGGTGCTCGTACACGAATTTAGCTGTGGATGCCGCCGTGTTGTCTCGGAGTGCCTTAGCCTCGACCCATTTGGTGCAGTAATTCGTGGCAACGATAATATACCTATTCCCTATACGGGCCGCGGGTGGTTTGAAAGGGCCTACAAAATCCAAACCCCATTTTTGAAATGGGTCCAACGGAAGAATCGGTCGGTGTGGCATGCGTAACTGTTCCACTGGTTGCCCCAGTCGTTGGCACAAATCACACTGCCGGCAAAACTCGTGAGCGTCTCTCTTCGTTGTCGGCCACCACAATCCACTTTGCCAAACTTTCCTTGCCGTGGAATCCCTGGTGTAGTGCCCCCCAACTACTCCCTGGTGGGCCTCCTGAAGAACGGCGTTCTTCTCGAATTGCCGAATCGCTCGGCGCCATATGCCGTTCGAGCCTTTGTGGTAGAGAATGTTCGAGATGAGGCAAAAATTCCGGCTACGCACTGCTAGGCGTTTTCTCGTGTCAAGGGGCATGTGCTCGGGAGGTAAACCGGTAGTGAGAAAATGCATCATCTCCGTGATCCATTCATCTTCGTTATCGTCTGGTATCGTGGTTAGGTTAAATAGGCTGGCGTCCGGTAGCTCATCGTACGTTGTTTTCACCGGTTCCCTTGACTCAAGCGGCTCAAGTAGTCGGCGACGACATGTTGTACCCCGGGTCGATGCTGAATCTGGAAATCAAACTCTTGGAGAAGGAGCATCCATCGAGCCAACCGTCCGGTGAGGGCTTGTTTATTGACCAAATAAAGAAGGGCCGAGTGATCCACGTGAAAGGTAAATTTCCGGCCCAAGAGGTAATGCCGGAATTTATTGATGCTATAAATCATACCGAGGGCCTCCCGCTCGGTGGTGGAGTAATTCTTTTCCGCGGTCGAGAGCCGTCGGTTGGCATAGTACACGGGCCTATACCAATTCGGGGGTGTGCATTGCATCAGGGCACTTCCGATGGCGATGTCCGAAGCATCTACGAAGACATGAAACGGTTCGAACCAAACTGGAGACTGGACCACCGGGGCATGTGACAACATTAGTTTTAGGGTCTGATAGGCCGTGTCCTCGATTGATGTCCATTGGAAGGGAAGGCGATGGACTGCCGCGTGTAAAGGTGTCGCGAAATCGGCCAGGTGTCGTGTCATTCGGTTGTGCCACCGGATCTGTCCCAAAAATCGACTTAGTGCCTTAGCGTTCGAGGGTGCGGTGGCGGTCAGGATTGCCTTTACTTTATCCGGGTCCATAGCGATGCCTTCTTGACTGACAATGTGGCCGAGAAGGTTGCCGCTGGTGACTAAGAACGCGCATTTCGCCGGGTTTAAGCTCAATCGAGCTTGGCGACATTGGTCCATGCAGAGTCGTAACTGGGTCATGTGTTCCCGTTGATGGCCATACATGGCAAAATCGTCGAGAAAGACTTGCATGAACGTCGGGTTGTAGTCATGAAAGATTTCGGTGATGATGCGCTGGAACGTAGCCGGCGTCGTTTTTAGACCGAACATCATTACTTCTGCTACAAAAACATCCCATTCCGTGACGAAAGCGGTTTTCTCCTGATCCTCCGGGTGCATTCTTATCTAGTTATAGCCGATGAACCCGTCGAGGAAACTGTAGCATTCGTGGCCGACTACCGTGTCGAGGACGCTGTCCGTGAATGGGAGAGGGAAACCGTTGGTGACTGTTGCCGCGTTAAGCTTCCGATAGTCGACGCAGACGCAGATTTTTCCGTTCTTCTTTGGAACCACTACGATCGGGCTCAACCACGTGGCCCGTTTAACAGGGCGAATGAAGCCCACTCGGAGTAGTTTGTCGATTTCCTCTTTGACTTTAGCAGCAAAGTTGGGGTTCATCCTGTAGCGCCTCTGCTGAACCGGCCGAGTGTCGGGTAAGATGTGAATTTGATGTTGGTAGTATTGAGGATCCAGCCCCTTCATATCGGTGTAAGACCAAGCGAAAACATCCTGGTAGTCAGTGAGCAATCGTACGAGGCATGCCCGTTCTCCGGTTGGTAGATTATTGGCAATTTGTAACGTACGGGGATTCTTGTCCGAGCCGAGCTTTATTGTTTCCAGGGTTGATGCTTTGACTCGTGAAATGGCGAGTTCACGTTCGAAAGCCTCCCGAGCATGGCGTAGCTCGGCAACTATGGTAGGATCTGGTTCATCTTGGGGTGGTGATTCCTTCGTGACTTCCTCGTCTTTAGGTGGCTTGATGGTTGGTAAGGCATTGATTTCAAAGAGAGGGATGATCATGGGATGATCATCTAGGAAGTCATCAACCTCCTCATCGGCCAAACCGTCAAGCATATGGACCCCTTCCGCGTATAACGGCGAAGTGTTGAGGGCGATGGGGAGTCGTTCTTCAGTGATGATTCGAACTTTTGTCTTGCCTCTTCGGAACGAGATCATGTTGCGTTGCCAATGTTGCTTGATATTCACTGTACACAACCATGGTCGACCTAGTAACATTGGGTAGGCGCCTTGTGTCTCCAGTCTTAGCACGACGGACGAGATCGTGAACATGTGGCCTCCGAGTGTGAAGTCGAGATGGCAGATTAAACCAATGGGGTGAACGGAGCGGGTGTCGGCCATCCGAAACCAAAAGGGGCATGGTTCCCATTGATTCAGGCCGAGGTTGTGACACGTTGACTCGCTAATAATGTTTACGCCGGATCCGTCGTCGATGATGCATCCGTGCAGGTCTTGTCCCTTAATGATGATTCGCACAGTTGGGTTCTGAGAATCCATGAGTGGTGGACCGGTTCCTGCTTCGGTGAGGTGTACCGGTGGCGTCACGGGCTTAGTATTGGCCTGGAGTGCCACCAGGGTGTCCCGAAATCTCGGCATGAGTGGTAACAGTTTATGTAGGGGTAGCGAGATGCGGGAGTTGGTAAGAACATCCCATAGTTGGTCGTCCTCCGACGACGTGGATGGTACCGAGTTTTGTGGTGCTTCACTGGGCCCGTCTCTCATGTCAGTTTGCATGCGCACGACATTATTTTTATTGGCCGTGTCGATCCATTCTTTTGCTGCCTGACGGACTTCATCCTGGATTTGCCACTGAGTAGTCTACGCTTTACTACGGGTAGTGACGGTTTGAACATCGGCCATGATACTGTTCACCGCGGGTGCCTTGCCACGGTTGGTTGTTGGACAATGCGTGGCGTAGTGGCCTGGTTGGTTACATTTAAAACATGTCACGTTGGCCGAGCTGCTGGTGTCCGCTCGGTCTGTGTGTGGAAGCTGTTGTTGTTGATTCTCAGTCTCGTTTGGTGGTGGGTTGTGCCGAGGTGCGTTGGAGTTGCGCTGGTCATTTTGAGGAGCGTCCCGTCGGCGGTTGTCGTTTGGTCTTCTATTGTTGCGTGTGTTGCGGTTGCCGTTTCGCCAATCAATGCGTGAGTTCCGTCGGTCATACCGGTCATCGCGATCGTCATCATATCGAGCATAATCGTCGTGCCGGTCATCGCGATAGTGATCATGACGGTCATCACGTCGGTAGTCGTCGTCTCGACGCCGTCGATACGGGGATCGCAGTCGGTCGTTATCCTGGTCTCGGTAGACATATCGCTCGTCCTGCCAAGAGTATGTATTTCGTGGCTCGATCTGGCGGACCGGTGCCGCCGTTGTGCGGTTCAGCATATTATATTCGCACAGCTCGATAGTGTGAGCTCGAGACTGACAGATCGGACACTGTGGTCGGTGGGGACATTCGAGGGCCAGGTGCCCTGATCCTGAACACGCCGTGCATTGGAGAGCTTGGCGAAAGCGATTGTCCTATTGGGGAAGAGCGTTTTGTAAGGATGTCATCGAGAAGGCCGCGCCGTGCTGGGTCCGATCGAGGGCGAGAACCTGCGCTATGACTTGTTCGATAGTATGGTTGGCGAAATTTGTAAGTGTGAGAGTCGTTCGGAGAGGCTCTCGTAAACTGGACAGGAAAGTGTCTGGTATATGTTGTGCCGAGACATCATCGGCCACTTGTCTGTAGAGATCCTGGAACCGGATCGTGAACTGCGCGACCGTTTCGTGCGGTTCCTGGCATATAGAGAAGAATTGCCGGAGCAGTTCCCATTTAGGCACCTCGTGATTAAAAAGTTCAAGGAACTTTGTGTGCACGATTTGGAAAGTGGTGGCCTCTCCTATTTCGAGGCGAGAGTACCATCGTGCGGCCGGTCCATCGAGGGAGAGTGTGAACTCGGCAATCTTTGAGGCATCAATTTCAGCCGGCGTGAGGCGGTGCGTTGAGTGGTTGGCCTGCCACGTGGATATGAAGGCACGGATGTGTGACTCCGTGTCTGGTCCGTCGGTGTATCGTGGGTATGGGTACGACATGATGTCGTACTCTGGGTCTTCTGGTAGCACCGGAAAAGGGTTTAGTTCTGGTTGATTGACCTCCCTAGGGCTCGGCGGGGGTTTTGGTGGTGAATCAACTTGCGATCGAGTGTCCGGTGACGAGGATTGCACTGGGGAAGCCTCCGATTGCTCGAGAAAGGATTGGTCAGTGACCGCCGAGTCGGAAGTTCCTTCGACTGGCTCAGGGCGTCGGGCAAGTGGCCGAGACCTCGTGGTGCGAGAGGGCGCCGTAACGGCGGCTGGTGGTTATCTTCAACGAAGTTCGCTGTGCACTCACAGCTGTAACCGGGCGTGCCAAATTGTGTTACCCGTTCCTTTGGGTGAACACCTTCGATAGATCTGCGGCTATATGTATTCAAGGGCGTGGTACGTGAAGGCTCGTAATAGAGGCGTCGTGAGAGAGACAATGATCAGAGATAAAACACTAGCGAGATCTTGATAGGCGTGGGCAGCGCTGAAATCATAGGTATGAATCAAAGCACAGACACATGGAGCAAAATGGGCACAAATAAGATATATTACTGCGACAGAACACGGCCTACGGCCGGTGACCTTACAAGATTATCTAGTTACGAGGGACTAAGCTAGTGCTTCCGCCTATATTTTTCTTCTCTCCCGCTCTGAGGTATTGGTCCTCGTTTAAATAACGTTTCCCCTAATACACAGCCGAGCCGTCGGTGGCCCGTGATACTCGGACTCGGCGTTTGCTAATTTCCTAATTTTACATTTCTGTCCTCTGGACAACAAACTAAAATCTCCTGACCGACAACTCCCACAAGGTCATTCTTCCGGAGAAGAAACACCTGGAAAACCAACACTTCATTGAGCTAAATCAACCATGAAGTAAGCCATCCAAATGTACTTCACCTTAGTGCTTGTGGCCTCTTGAAGTGAGGTCCTTTCATTGACTTGACGGTAAATTGTGCTTCATCAAGTTAAACATCAATTGGTCCGGCCATCCGGCACTGTCCATCTACTTGTTGTATCCACTCGAAACATATTCGGTCCCAGGAACAACCCCATTCGTGCCTCATTTGGCTAGACGACATTCGGGAAGACTAGTTGGATATGTCCCTGTCGTCGTCATAGCCGTCTGACGCAGGATCGGCCTAGAAAACGACACATAATATATGCTCGAAACCATTGAAATCGGCTGTCCGAATAGGACTGGCAGTTAATTGTGCTAAATCTTGCTAATTTTTTGGCATTTTCGAACTGTTTCCAACTAGATTTATGGATGCTACCACCCTATACTCCCACCCCATAGAGAGGCACTAGTATCACCAAAGTGTCGAAAATGTATTTCTTGAGGGCCCAATACTTAATATTGAGTCCATGATTACGTGTGTTCTCAAATGCATAATATTCTTGCTTCCCCGCCTCTAAGTTGTGTGTACCACATTCATTCAATCTATGATTTGAAGGAGCTTCAAGGCCAATATATTTGAAACTTTCCACACATTCAAGTGGCTTATTATTGTACGTAATGCACGACTTATCTTTTTTGGGGTTCTTCACAACCACAATCTTTGTTTTAGAACTATTGACACTTAATTTAGTATGCATGTAAAATTTTTCCAATGCCTTCATGAGCTTTTGCTCATATTCTAAAGTATTTGCAAGAAACACTACATCATCCACGTATAGCAAAAGAATTATGACAACATTCCCAATTGCAACTTCTTCAACACCTTCTTCCTTTACAAACTTGGCAACCATTTCTTCCAATTCATCAATGCATAGACCAAATAGAGTTGGTGAGAGTGTGCATCCTTGCTTAACACCAATAGTGCTATTGGAAAACTAATGACAATAAGCAACTTAAAAGAGCGCTAAAATTGTCTTTCACACCTTTTTACATTATTTGGGCCCTTTCACACAATTGTGACTAATCAATATTTTTCTGTTTTCCTTATTGTCTCTTCCATGTATATTAAAATTTGTCTATTTGGCACCAATGCCAATACAATGTCTTTAGAAAGGCATGGTTAGTGAAGTGCAAGGCACATACTTAATAGGCCCTCTAGTATGAAGTTGATTATCTTGGTTGTTGGTCGTCCAAAAGGCCATCAAATGTACGTTAGGTGTAAAATATAAGGAAATAAAGACACCCATAAGAATTGGGCATGGAACTTACCCTCATTGTAGTGTTCATTAAGCAACGAGTTTGAACAGAGTCCTCTACGATGTATTCATAAATATTGTAATTGCATCTAGATCTAATTAGGATCAAAAGCTACATGCAACACTCTCAAGTGTTTCACATTTCTTATAAGGCCATCATATGTCATACACCATTTCACAAGGTCTATTGTGTCATGTTGCTTATGGCACATGATGTATCCTTACTTTATTCTCCCATATCTCCATTTCTTTTAGCCTAAATCTTCTTCTTGATATATCGATTCTAACATAAAGATCACAAGTTTTATATGTTTCTTTACAAAACTTCTTCCCATATGATCTTATTGCTCCTCTAAATTACAAAGACCTTCATGCCACTTCAAATTGAGACACGTCTCTCCTTCGAGAAGTGTACGACGCATACAACTTGATATTAAACTTTAAGGTTATCATGATATTAGAATTCTTTAACCTTGGCCATCAAATGGACATCCAAGAAATATGGGAACACAATCTCCCACTCTTTGTTCTTAAAAGCCTTGAAAGGTTGATCGAAACATGCGGTTTAGGATTTCGTGCATTGTTAACAAAGAAAACCCACAACAAGATATGGCACAATGATAACACAAAAACAAGGATCTTGAAGAAGGATGTACACCCTTATGTTCCCATTCAAGAGATATAAGAAGATGCTTAAGCTACACAATGAGGGGCTATACATTGTATGCATATCACAAACATAAGTTACGTAGGTTTAATGATTTAGATAGAGAGTTCCTACCTCCTCACTACTTGAAACAAGGTTCAAGGCATAACATACCATAAGAAATTCCTAGACTTCACGATCACACATATGCTCAATCCTTGCAATCTTGATAGTTCCTCTTATACGCTATCATAAGAAATAGGTTATCACATGAAGTCACAAAGCAAGGCATTGCCATCTCTTGCCCACTCAAATTTAAATGTAAAGAAGGGGATGAGGCATTTTGTAATACCACCCTCTTGAAGTTAGATAAACATAGAATCAATGTCGTGCTCCATGTTTATGAATCTAAACTAGTTTACGAGATACGAGAAGCAACAAACAAAGCCTCGCCACGTGAGAATACAATAATAACTCTCTAACCCATTTAATGGCCCAAAGCTCCACAACAAATTGAACGTTGTTGGACTTCAAAGATAGTCTCCTAACTTAAGAAGACATCCAGGCATGTGTTAGAGCCTAATTGACAAACACTTCCATGTAACAACTAATTTAAAGAAATTAGGTTTTCGTAAATGTATACTTATATGTCAATTTCTATTCTACTCTTTCTATAGATGTGCTCCTACAAAAGTTTTAGAAGCGAAGCAAATAAGTTAATGGACTTTGTGCCAAACTAATCCAACAAGAAATGCTTATTCCAACACTTCATTCACCCAAATAATATGTGTTATGGCTTAAGCCTTACCTCCAATGTAAACTATATCAAATGTTCATTCATATGGAAAACGGAAATTTACCAACATTTCTAGCATGTGCTTAAAATAAAAACTCCTAGAACGTTGTCATGGGTTTCCGAGTGGATGTCTCAAAATGGGGCAGGACTACTAGGGTCTCAAACCAATGATCCGGTAAGGGAAGAGAGATTAACCGAATCGACGTCCAGATAGCTTCATCAGAACTCGGTCTGGAGCCGGTAAAGAGGAGAGGGGTTATTTGGATCGGTTTCCGGATAACTTCACCGGAGCGCGGTCCGGACATGTATATGATCCAGACTAGTCTCTGGATGCCGTATAGTGAGCACACGACCCGGAGTGCACACACTATTTCGGAGCTACTACCGGATAATGAACGATGAGCGCACGGGCTCGAGGTCCTAGCTAAGCCCGTAAGTGGAGGGGACGAAGGTAAGAACGTAAACAGTCACAGAGAAAGACACCCGACACACAAAGGTGATCCAAATAGCAACAAAATGATTGATTTGCTAGGAATAATAGAAATACAACCGGACTCGCCCAACAATAGAGATACTTGCGAGCCTCCGATCGGGAGCACACAGGCTACCAGCGTGAAATGGAGGCCTTGTAGCACAACAATAGGAAACATAAAGGAAAACGGAGAATAGAAATTTTCAAAGCTTGGTCCGACAACACTTCGTCGTAAAAAAAAACGTGGATCCTTTAAATAGTTCAAACCTCCTCCATCAAGACAACCAATTCTCCTCCGATTCCCTCCTCATTTTCCTCCCTACACCCATTTCATTCCTCTTCTTCATGTGGGACATTAAAGTACCCATCTAAATCGTACTGCCTAGTACTTATTAGTCCTACAAATTTACTATGCTTATATACAATGAAGGCCTCGTTCGTGTGCCTCTTTCTGCACCCCCGTTCACACGCTTCCGGCCCCTTTTCTTCCTATGGCTGGAATCCTTCATGAAAACGCCATTAATTTCTACAGAATCATGGACGATAAGCAGTAATTCCTCTTGGATTAACACAAATATTTAAGGGGTTAACATCGATCAACGTGCGATTAGCATGCCACAAGTTGGTTAGCGAGTGAATCAGATGCAGGGTTATAGCGCGAACCCAATCAAATATGTGTGTGTGTGTGTGTGTGTGCGTGTGTATATGTATGTATGTAATAATGTATGTATATATAACAAAGTCAAGACGAAGATTGTAAATTTATCAAAATACCCCTCTCATTATGTGTTGTGTGAGAGAGTTTTACAAAGAGGAGGGCAATTGTGTGTATTTTGATAAACTGTCTTTTGCTTTGAAGAAACAGAGGATGAGAGAGAGAGAGAGAGAGAGAGAGAGAGAGAAAGAGAGAGAGATCCTGCCATCGCCAAGCAACTGCGTACTCTGTTCGCGTTTCATCTCTGTGAGTAAGAATTCCTTTCTCTGCTTGATTTATTACTGTATCCGGTTTTCTGTTTTCTACGCGCGTGCGCACACGCACTCACACAGAGAATGCTATTAATGCCACATGGAGGGAAAGACAGAAAGGTATGTCCAAAGAAGAAGAATAACGTGATGATTGTTATCATGATATGATGAAGGAAAACACGTAAAGACAGAAAGGTATAACCAAAGAAGAAGAAGATGGTGGTGGTAGAAGGCAGGGAAAGAAAGTAAAATTGGAAACAAAAGGATACAAAAAAACAAGAAGACGATGTTGATGATGGAGTCAAAGAGAGAAAGAAAATGAAAAAGAGGAAGGAAATGAATAAGGATAATATGAATATTATGATGATTGAGCTGCAGAGAGATAGGGGGACATGAAAAAGAGGAAGGAAATGAATAAGGATAATATGAATATTATGATGATTGAGCTGCAGAGAGATAGGGGGACATGCAGACATGTCATGGAAGCAGCGACAGAAATATAAAACAAGAACAAGAACAAGAAGACAAATGGAAAAAAGAAAAGAAGATGATGGATGATAATTAGGTGACAATGATGACATCGAGAGAGGAGGAGTTAGAGCATGTTAACTTGTCTCGGATGCAAAGAGAGAAAGATAGGAGAAGGAGATGATGATGATGACTACTATGCCCATAATTTAAGGCTAACATGACCATCTGCATAAAGCAAATAGAATATGGATCGGTACGGAGCAGTCTTGATCTCTTTTCTCTCTAAGATATGTGCTCAGTCATTTGATTAGAAGAAGACAAGGGTGACACTTTATAACTGCTGACCAATGCAGCCACTTTGATCTCAAGTTATGTGTTGATTTACTTGATAGTAGCCATATTCTCCTTTGCTAACTAAGATGAAGATGGTTATGATGGTATGAGTATGCCAATAAGAAACATGTAAATGCAAAGAAAATATGTTATGTGTGGCCAGGAAAACATTATAAACATTGCATTGGATGCAATATAACCCCGATACGTTTCATGGCCCAAACCTTTCCTTTTCAACATTTGTTAACATGAAAAACATTCAGCTGAAACATCCATCCATATACATATAACAACATACATATCAGATACACACACACTTACCTGCATCTGGACATACCTGTCGGCCTGCCTACATACATAATACATACCGTGTTTGTCTTTCCATCCATTATATATCCCTACATGTATACAGTAGTAGTTAGATGTTTCTCAAAGTTCCGAAACTTACATGAATCAGGATTCATTGAACATCAGTCATTTAGAAATAAACCATGCATATAGAAGTGGCATCTCATTTTCACATCACATTGTGCTCTTTCCTATTCAGGGGGCAAACCATGAAAATGTGTGAAATGGTAAAATTCAAGCCAAAAGGGTCTGAAAACAATTAAAAAAGAAGCACCCTAATAATTGGAAAAACAATAAAAGTAAAAATCACATCCTCAAGCTGTTTCACCTGGGACCTTAAGATATTTCAACTCTTTAATTTTTCAGTCCACCTGAAATGCTTTTTTACAGTGACTATGAGCTGGTGCAAATATTTTATGATAAAGCTATTGGGAATTTGGGTTATCAGAATATCATCAGAAAATTAGTTTGTTGAAAGCAGAATCTAGAATGTGTCAAGTTGTAGTCCTTTCAAATTTCTTGTTAGCCTGTCCAAAATTATTGATATGAAATATGCTATCATACAGCAATCATCCTTGTCAAGAATTTAGAAATGCGGCCATGTTTGGAAATAGTTCATAGAAATACCAAAGCTGGTTGTGATGTATATATGCGTGTATATATATATATATATATATAACGGTTAGGTGTAAATGGGACACAGAGTTCTCCTATGACATTGTTATTTTCTGCTTTTGTCAATTTGCTGTTTACTGCACAACAGAAGTCACATGTTATTGCTTCTCTTCAATTGATGCTTTGCAATAATAATTTTTTGTTGCTGTGGGTTTTGCAGTGATGAAGTAAAAAGCTATTTAAATCAAGTTCGTTAAACTCCCAATCATCTATCAGGTTCCTTGTCATCTCAGTGTTTCTGAAAATTTCCATCTCAATTGTGACAATATAAAAGAATCCTATCAAAATTTATGTTTAAAATCCATCAACTAATTTCTAGTTTGTATTGTTTGCTAAAGCATTGTAATAAATGAAGTTTCATTTGGTTTCTAAGGTGATAAGTCACCAGATTTGGCACAAATAATGTGCACTGCCAAGATTAAATAGCTGGATTCTCAATGTGGGCACTGCAGAAAATATCCTCGTTAATGCGATCTCCTCTACAATCCGACAAGCATCCAGATGAGGAGTCACCTCCGAGAAATAGAGAAAATCAAAGAAAACAGCAAGCATTGGACGCAAAGCTCAAAGGTTATTTTAGCCTTGCGAAAGGAGAGATCGATAAAGCATTACATGCAGAAGAGCAAGATTTTATAGTTGAGGCTATGAAGCATTATAGAGCTGCGCAGGCAATACTTATAGAGGGTATATCAGCATCAGATACATCACATTTTCAGGATTCAAATATTGTAAGCATCCATGTAGAGAAAATGCTCAAGTGGCAAGATGAGGTGAATGAAAGAGTACAAGTTTTATCTCGTCACATGGGTCCTAAAGCAAAAGGGTCGATGAGTGGAAGCCAAAGCTTCTGTGAGAGAAATGTTAAGGTGAAGGCACCTATGTTAACAAGAAGAAACGTCGTACAAAAGTTGAGTGTCCCAGACACTACCATCTCTTCTGGTCCAAGTAGTAGATCTCCAAGGACTGGATCCTTGGTTCCAAAGGGTATTGACTCTAAACTAGCCAGCCTAATTGAGAATGAAATTTTGGACAAGACGCCAGCTGTCACATGGGAATCCATAGCTGGTCTTGAGAAGGCAAAACAAACCCTCTTGGAGATGGTCATTTTACCTATGAAAAGGAGTGATCTTTTCACTGGTTTAAGAAAACCTGCACGAGGATTGCTACTTTTCGGTCCACCTGGAAATGGGAAGACAATGCTCGCAAAAGCTGTTGCTTCTGAGTCCTTAGCAACATTTTTCAATATCAGTGCTTCATCATTGACATCAAAATGGGTTGGGGAGGGAGAGAAGATGATGAGAGCACTCTTTGCTATTGCCAAGGCAAGACAACCTTCTGTGATCTTTATTGATGAGATGGACAGTATTCTATCAAGTAGAAATGCAAATGAACATGAAGCAAGCCGTCGGTTGAAATCGGAGTTTCTAGTACAGTTTGATGGTGTGATTTCAAATGGCGAGGATCGAGTGGTTGTCATGGGAGCGACAAATAGGCCAGAAGAGATTGATGATGCAGTGAGAAGGCGTTTTGTTAAGAGAATATATGTGCCTTTACCAGACATGAGTACTAGGAAGGCTCTCCTTAATAAACTCTTAATGGGTGGTGCATATGCAGTGCCGAGCTCAGATATACATCAGATTTCCTGTGATACTAATGGGTATTCTTGTAGTGATCTCCATGCTTTATGCCAAGAGGCAGCCATGTTCCCTATACGTGAACTTGGAATGAGAGTCAACACTGTGAAAGCAAATCAGATTCGCCCTTTGAAGTATTCAGACTTTCAGCTTGCTATGCGAGTTGTAAGACCTAGTGTGTCAAGGGACCAGTTGAGGAAATTTGAACTTTGGAATGAAGAATTTGGATCAAATTAGATATAGGGATGGTGAACAACCTATGACATTCAAGAGGAGCAACCTCTATACTATTTTTGCGGTTGATTCTTGATGTTTGGATATATATATATGTACAGCTAAAATATCTTCCTTAAATTCAAATAGAAGTTGCTCCTTGTTGGATTGTTGTGATAATAATAGTGCAGATACTTCTGGAGTTCTTTTGTAATATTGATCAAATCAGATGTATGTACAAGACAGGGTTTGCTTTCTATAATGTTCACATCAAATATTTAATTTCTCTCTTCCTTAATGATTGACAATCTGAGATATAGAATCTGGTCTAGAAATAAGCAAATGCTTCGTCACAAGCTTGCAGTTGGATCATAGAGTAGTGATAATATATGAGCTTATAGAGTATCCATCAATGCTCTTTACAAGAAAAAATGTTCATCCATCCACTGGAGGGTTTGAAAAGCTGTGAGTTTGTTAGGCAAGGAATTGCTTTTATCCATGGAAAAGATAGGTTAAAGCCATCCACTTAAACCCATGGTTTGTGAACTTGTATATCTCAGTAAAGTTGTTGTTGGTAACTGAGCTCTATTCCAAGCACATCGCTGCATGTGGAATTAAATCTAAACCTATCTATCTGAAAAGAAGAAATCTACGGAATTTAAATTTTTTATTTGAGAGGGGGCCAATGGAGAATAACTAAAAGGCAGCAATTTGTTCTCCCAAATGAAGATTGTTGAAGTTCATTGAGATTGATGTACATTGAATATTTCAGCCATTTCACTATTCATTGGACGCTGGATTATGACTATTTATTGCAAGTGTATAATCATGCTACAAGTAATCTTCTTTCTAGTTTTTCATTTTGAACCATGTTTTATATGTCAAGACAGTTATATTTCATGGAATTCACTAGAGAATAAACATTTGGACATTTTCTATTGTTGGTATTGAATATAATAATTTGTGGTGCAATTACCTTGTTTGTTTATTGTGAACCAAAGGGAGCCCACATTATCAACGATATGTCGCCTAAAGATTATTTCGTGTATTCATTCTTGAGAAAATGTGTTTATTTAAGTGCCATGTGAAGTGTGTTTTGTTTATTTAGGGTACTCTTGTATGTGTAATGGAGAAAGGACAATAATCTTCCCATTCATTTGTTTGGCGTTAACATATGCATGAAGTATATAATTCAATACATGTTAAATATGTTCATTTTGTCAAATTCTTCAAATGATATGTTGTAGTGAATGATGGATTTGTGATTAACTATTTCAAAAACCTGGCATTGTTCTTTGAAGTATAATTCAATACCTGATTAATACGTTCATTTTGTCCATAGTTAAAGATTATGTGTTCTATTGAATAACAAACTATGATCACCTACTTATTAACTAACAAAATTTTCCAACTAACTTTTTGAGACTTTAGATTCAAGTCTTTTAGTTGTATTGTCCTATAAGGCTGCGAAAACATATCTTTGATGTTGTGCTCATTACTCATAATTTTAATTTGAAACCATGTCCTACAAAAAAAAGGGTTTTTCAACATTAAATCCTCGGATTCTTCAAAACACAAAGGCACTCATCGATCATAAATTTAATTTGAAACCATGGACTCTAATAGTTTGGTAAGCCTTCGTACTTTGAAGTTTGCACAATGCAAAGACACAATTCATAATTGTAGTATTAGACGCATAACTTGTTTGATCTTGAAAAAAAATGACTTTACAACATTGAATTGTCACGTTCCGCAAAACACAACCACATTATTCATAAAAATTGGTTCTATATAACATGAGAGAGGTATGGAAAATGATAGCATTTCTCTCAAACAAAGAATGCAAATAATAATGAGGGGGAAAGGTGTAGAATACCCTATGGCCTCATCAAATAATGTTGATCGACATCAAAACTATTATCATCTCAATGTTCAAGAACTTACATCAAATAGAGTGAGAGATAGGTAGATAGATGGATAGATTTTATTATCATCTTTAGAGGTAGAGGTGAAAGTGAGCGAGTAACAAGTTACAACTCTCAATGTTCAAGAACTTACAAATGAATGGCACAATTGAGAGTGCAAATTGTGATTGTCAGAATTTTTTGTGCAAGGATTAAGGTTTGCCCGAAGACACGTGGAAACCATAACAGAATGTGGTAAAAGGTAATGCACTATATCAATATGCAACACTTCAGACTCTTAAACTTGCTTGGGGCAAAACGTGTGTGGTTGACCGATCTCGACTCAATTTTTATGGCAGATAGAGAGAATGCATACGGGATAAAGAAGCAAGGACGTGCTATTACAGGAAGGGAAAAGTTAAACCAAAAATAAATAAAAAACTCGGGTTAGTTGCAGATGGTACGATCTGGCCAATAGCCGTGGGAGATGCAGAGCAACAACAGCAACCCGAGGAGTATGAGTAAAGTATCATGGCCTTCATTCATACAACAAAGTGTTTAGGGTTCCTTCATCATCAATTCATAGCAGCATTAGTTAGCAGTTGAGGAGGGGCATTTTGGGGAAATAAGGGAAAATGGTGGGTATGTTGGAGGAGGGGCATTTGGGGAAATAAGGGAAAAAAATGTTCTCAGGGGGCTACTTTTGTAATAAACCAAAACAAAACCCTAACTATATAAAACCAGATCTCTCTCTGCTTCTCTGTCTCCTTTCCTTCCTTCGTCGCTCGGCTTTCTCTGCTGCTTTCAATTTGCTTCGTAGCGATCAGCAGAAGCAGCAGCCATGGTGGTCGCCAAGAAGACTGTAAGTTTCTTATTCTCTCTCTCTCTCTGCGCATCTATCCTTTCTACGGTCTACTGTGGAACTCCTCCCCCTTCAGTGCTTCATGGCACCTATAGAAAACCCTAATCTTTCCTAAGGATGAATTATTTCTGAACAATACACCTTAAATTTTGTCCAAGTTCTTGCTAGAACGCACGAGTTTAGTCCTCGACGCGCCTCTCCACGAAATTTATGCTCTTTGTTTTTTCTATGTCAGCGGAAGTTTCATTCCTTGAAAATGTTTCTTTGCATCTCAAAGTTGTCTGTGATTTCCTAGAGCTGATGTTGATGAGCTCCTTTATGACAGTCACTTGCATTGCATACTTTGCATAATGGTGTATTCCCGAGTCACACAAAAGTTGTTAAGGTTTCCAATTCTCTAACACTGCTCGTAGAGGCTTTTTTTACCGTTACATTGCTATGATCTTCTGATTTTTTAAGCATCTCAATGCTTGCATGTAATTCGTCTGCGCGAGGATATTGGATTCAAAGCTTGTATTCTTTGCCTTAAATATAACTCCGTTCAAAACTGCTGCGGCTACTTGGTCTTTAATGCTAATTTCTGCCTTTAGAATTAGAATTTAGCTGTAAACTGCAGCATTCGCTCTTCAATGTTTCTGTGTTTCTTTTCTAGGTTCGACTGCTTGTATAGTTTACACGCACTTCGCACGTCTTTGTGATTTGTAGTCTTGCATAGTGCTGTTATTTGTTAATATATTTTAATATTGCTTTGTCTTCATCCTAAAGAGTCAATTCCAGGAAATTAAGTTTATTTATAACTGACATGAAGCTTTGATGCATTTATTTGTCTGTTTCTGATGTTTGAATTGAATTTATTACAGAAAAAGGCTCAAGAGAGCATTAACAACAGGCTTGCTCTTGTAGTGAAGAGCGGAAAGTTTACATTGGGATACAAGACCACCTTGAAATCCCTGCGTGGTGGCAAAGGTATGCGGTGTTTGCTTTAATGGTCATTGCAATATCTTTTATTTCAAAGTCATTAGTTACTTCATTTCCTTTTAGGTAAACTTATCATCATTGCCAACAACTGCCCTCCCTTGAGGAAATCAGAGATTGAATATTATGCAATGCTCTCAAAAACTGGAGTCCACCATTATACTGGAAGTAAGTTTTAAAACACAAAACCTGATAAAAAATGGCTATCAGCCGTGTTATTTTTAGTAATATATTTTGATTGCAAGTTAATGTTAAAAATTAACGTTGGAGTCTCTAATTGTTCTTAAAGAATTGGTATTAGAAGTCTCTAGTTCAGGAAAAAAATACGTAAGTACTATATTTTGTGTAAACTGATGCGAATTCTAATTTATGGATATTGCATTTGTTCAGACAATGTTGATCTTGGTACAGCATGTGGAAAGTATTATAGAGTGTGCTGCTTGAGTATTACTGATCCTGGTGAGATGCAACCTCATCTACACTTCATTTTTATTTTGAATAATGTGTCTACAACAACTTCCTTATTATTCTGTGGTTTTTTCCATCTCAGGTGATTCCGATATTATCAGGACTATGCCCACTGAGTAGACCGACTCAATAGATTTACTCATTTTTCTAGGAAATGAATGAAAGAGTCCATGAGTTGCTCATGACGTAAGCAAAAATGAATTTTGTATTCTCAAGAGATGGCTTGGAAACTTCTGCGTTAGATGTATGATGATCAAGAGTTCTCAATTCAGAAATTTTTGTTATGGTATTTGGAATGGTTTGAACTGTTTTTGTTGGTCTCGTTTGTTCTGAATTCCTATAAGAAATGGTTAAAATTTCTCTTGGCAGTTAGTTCTGTTTCAAATCCTTATTATGTTTGTGTTGTAGCGGACATAATGTAGATGTGGACGAATGTACTAGCCTTATGAATGTTTTAAGTTCTGATAGTTGTACTCCTGATTTGTCCTTCCAATCCTTACTTTTTATTGGTTTCATCTTAACATAGTATTCATTATGAGCACCGACCTATCCCCTGGACATAGTTTCCTTTATGTCTCGTCTTTGGTGAAACCAATTGCTGCTTTTGGTATTTTTTGTATTTGTCCTACTGAAGTATGGCCTACATTCATATCATTTGTTTCTTTAAATACATTTAATTGCCATTATCATGTGCCCTGTTTATATCCAAGACAAGTGTAGTGGGCTAAATGAATTTGTAGTGCTCTGTAATGCATATCAAAGCACAAGGCTTGAGAGATTTTGATAACCATAATTGTTAATTGAGATACTAACCAAGTCTCAACTTTTGATTGCATGTTGAAGACAATCAGCGTACTGATAATAGTTTGCTTTGATGAAATGTTCATAGTAATGTGTGTATTTTTGCATCCCCTGACCAGCTGTAGATAGAATATCTTTGATTCCACATCCTGATGTAGAGAATCAGAAAGATGATGTTGGATCCATGAAAGAATCCCCTCATTGGTTGAGGCTCTAATCAATGGTAAAAGTTTGGGTTCACGGCTCGAAGATTGTAAAAAATCTTACGTCAATAGTTTGTTTGTATATTAATGGCTTTGTAAATCACATTTTACAAGAATTAACAACATTTCCTGAATCTCTTCAAACGAAAAATGTTTTTGCAATGAGAAAATGCGAGGGAGATATTCGATGTGAGAAGAGTAGAAGTTTTGTATAGGTTTTTGTTAAGAGTTGGTAAAAACGTAAACAATGTTCAATCAGGAAAGCTCGAGAAATTTGTGCGAACAATTTCAGTTCTTTTGTCATTGGCAGCGATTCATTCGTCAGACCTTAACTCAGTTTTATATATAATCTTCTTGTTTTATTCTTAAAACAACCAGTCCGTTGTAGTCTAGTTGGTCAGGATACTCGGCTCTCACCCGAGAGACCCGGGTTCAAGTCCCGGCAACGGAAGATTGGAAACTTTTGTTTCCAATGTTTTTGGCTTAATTAATATATGTGAGTTTATTCTTATGAATTTCTTTTGCTTGGGCACCAAGGCAGCAAATACAAAAAGAGT
The DNA here is from genome assembly GCF_043228905.1 of Azolla caroliniana. NCBI lineage: Eukaryota > Viridiplantae > Streptophyta > Polypodiopsida > Salviniales > Salviniaceae > Azolla > Azolla caroliniana. The sequence goes on from NW_028230455.1 coordinate 12,346,934, forward strand.
GTCCTCCACAACATTCAAAACCTTTGCACCATCATCCCACCTCTACACACTTCCTGTCTGCCTAGAAAACAATCTTAATCCATGCATACATACAATCCTCTGTGTGTGTGTGTGTGTGTGTGTGTGTGTGTGTGTGTGTGTGTGTTCTTCTCTCAATTGGAGATGCTTTAGGTGTATTTCCATGGTCCTATCCTAACTAGCTCTTTGGCCCTCAGCCATGGCAGCTTCAAGGAGCCTCCTCTTCCTCATGCAATCCTCTTTGCCTAGTGTGCCATCACAACAACAAAGAATGGACTCTATTGCAGACTACACCAAAGACTTGCCATGCCTTGAAGGTTGCATTACTTCCATCACCACCACCACCACTACCAGTAGAGTCATTCGTGGTACTTCTCATCGACCGAACATGATCGACGATGAAAAGCGAGGTCACAAGGAGCTCAATGTGGCTTCTTCTTCTTCTTCTTCTTTCCTTCCATCAAAGGGAAATAGTAGTAATGTGGGATGTTCCTCCAAGGCAATCCAACTTGCTGATTGTTATACTCATGATAGAATTCCATTAGATGTTCATGAACATACTATGGAACCTCATTTCATGGCATTCGATTGTGATGATGGATCTTCGATGCGGAATTCAAGCTCAAGTGTATCATCATCGATGTGTCACTCTTCGGTACCTGCATCCTCCATAGCAATCTGGCATCATAAACCGAAACTCCGAGCATGTAACGAGTATGAATGCGGACTTATTGATGTAGTCGAATTTCCCATACATCCAGTGCCGGACATAGTTAGACCTGATCATTTCCAAGACATGTTGGAGCTTGCAAGGAGGGGACTTGATGCAGGCCATTTTCCGGAAATGACGATAGATGGCTCTGGAGGTGTCTATTTCATGAAAGATGAGGATGGATTGCATAATGTAGCTGTCTTTAAGCCCATGGATGAAGAACCCATGTGTGTAAACAACCCAAAAGGATATAATAATAATCCCAACTCAAATCCGTTTATGTGGATGGAAGGATTGAAGAAAGGCACTACAATTGGTGAAGGAGCCATCAAAGAGGTGGCTGCCTACATTCTTGATCAATGTTCTCCTCTCATTCATCAGGGAGAGTATAAGGACAAGGAGGGATTAGGGTTTTGTGGAGTACCCCCAACAATAATGGCTAGGGTTTACCATGAGGTGTTCCATTATGGGATTAAGGCTACCAAGGATGGTGGTGTGCACATGAAATGGCCGAAGCTCGGCTCGCTCCAGAGATTTGTGGATGCGATCGGGAGCTGCGAAGACATGAGCCCCTCGCTTTTCTCGGTGCACGAGGTTCACAAGATTACAGTATTGGATCTCCGGCTCGCGAACACGGACCGGCACGGCGGGAACATCTTGGTTTCGAGGCGAAATGATGGGGAGTTCAAATTGGTCCCCATTGATCATGGCTATTGCTTGCCAGACAAAGTAAAAACTCTTGTTCATTTACACCACTAGAATTAGGGACACATAGATATAAGAGACCCACAACCCACAATCTTGCTTATTCACACCACTAGAATTAGAGACACCATGGTTATAAGAGATCCATAACCCACAACCTTGTTTATTTACACCACTAGAATTAGAGACACCATGGTTATAAGAAACCCACAATCTTGCTTATTTACACCACTATAATTAGAGACACATGTTTATAAGAGACCCACACCCACAATCTTGCTTATTCATACCACTAGAATTAGAGACACATGGTTATAAGAGACCCACATCCATAGTCTTAGTTATTTACACCATTAGAATTAGAGACACCATGGTTATAAGAGACCCACACCCACAATCTTGGTTATTCACACCATTAGAATTAGAGACACGTGGGTCCGGTGTTTTCCAATGATTGCCGTATTGTGGGTAGGCTACTGGTCCGGAACACAACGGAAAGTGTGGGCGCTTTCCGACATGGCAACATTTACGTGTGACAACTACTTGTTCGTTAATCTTGCTGGTTAGTCAATACCGGATTCCAAAGTTCTAAAGATTTATCCTCTATGTGCTTGTTTTTTCAGTTTGGAGAGTGCACATTTGAGTGGCTTTATTGGCCCCAAGCATCTCAACCTTACGACGCGTCCACATTGGAATACATTGAAGCTCTAGATGCGGAGATGGACATTGGTTTGTTGGAGAGGTGTGGGTGGACTAGGCTTCGGCCGCAATGTGCACGCGTGTTGCGTATTGCCACAATGGTGCTCAAGAAAGGGGCATCTGCCGGTTTCACACCTTTCCAGATTGGATCCATAATGTCTTGTAATAGATACTCTAGTGTAGACGCTTACAAGGCCCCCATCGAGCTCATCCTCGAGAAGGCAAATGATATTATCACTCATTCTCCTGATGGCATCAGTGACGCCCAATTCATGGACATTCTCAAGGATTTGCTAGAGGATCATATTGCTAAGTTGAAGACAGTGGGATAACAATGAACAAGCATCATTTAAAAGGTGCATTGTGTATATAAACTAGATGCATTGAATTGAGGTCCCCCTTCTTGAAGTCACAATCACTTGCTAAAGTTGAAATCCTCACAAATTCGTACTAATTTAGGCCTAGATAGTTTGTACTTTTGGCATTTGCACTTTTAAAGCATTTGTGTTCTCCCGCTTCAGAATCCTTATGCTCTAGAGGTGAACATAGGTGTTAGATATGTTTACTTTGATTAGACAAAGTTGTATCCCTCCATTTGAGTGTCATCTTGTTTGACAAAAGAATTTAAAGAAGACTAACCTTAGTTCTACGTCACCGCTTCATCAATCCCATTCATTCTCATAGGTTTTTGTTCGCCATTGTGGTAATGATATCTCTTTTGTAATAGAATATGTATGTCGTGTGTCTTCCATCCTCAATTTGGATAATTCTAGTTACCAACATCAAAAATTTTGGACGTTGATTTTGACTATCACTTGCACAATCATTCATACATCAAGTGGTCCCCATTTTGTATGTCGTGTAATGTTCATTCATCAGAAATGAGCAACAATAGATCAATTGATTATGGTACTCACCATTAGCCATGTTGGCAAAGCCATCGTAACATCTGTCAACATAATCAAGAGGTTGTTTTCGCCAACTATTGCATGCATGGGCACATTTATATTTCTCAAATGTAATTAAGAGTCTTTGTGACGCAAAAAACACTTTCAATAATTTATCTGCCATCATTCAAGACAAATCCAATTATTGGCAACATAGTGATTATATGTATCCTTATTGCCTTAGGTAATGCATACCAGTAGTTCCCCCTAAGAAAAAGTATTTGCCAAACACCATGCCAACATCAAAGAATAACCCATTAGAAGGGAAACCCCAAAGTAGAGTCTTTAATCTTACACAAAAACTTCCAATCATATGAATAATTCACGCACAACTATTGATCGTTGATGAAAAAAAGAAACTCAAGAGTAGTTGCACGATATCAAATCTTTTTGTTCTCAATTTGGTATTGTTGTGCACCATCTTATTACATAGATTGTTTTTTGCTTGCCCCACCATTATTGTTCTTATACAATACAGACCCCCACGTAAAAGTGATAAAACACCACTTTTTCCTACCTTTCGACAACCTACTTATACAACTTCTCATATCTCATGTTTTTTCTCCACACACGAGTAGATGTACGTTTTCATTTGTGTTCCAATATAAGTTCACAATATGAAAACATTGTCAAGTAGGACAAGGAAGTTGTGTGTTGGTGATTAAAAAGTGGCGCAAATGCAATCAGAAGTTCAAGTTGATGAATATATACATTTATATTCCAAGTGTGAGATGCCAATGAAGATACCATTAAACATATTGGTTGAGTACGTGTATGCACGTCAATTTTATTCCCAACATGAGAAGAGTGGTAGATGCCTTCAGAGGATGTCCAACCAACAAGATTTTGCCAAGAAGGGTTGTCCTATGTTTTCATGATCAATACGCTAAACCCGAAACCCTAAACCCTAAACCCTACTCTAGCGAGAAGGTCTTAGGTCAACTCTTTCTTCTTTTCGATGAGGGGGTACAATAAACCGGTATTTCTCAAAACTACGGGGGGTTACTTCCGGTATTACCCATAATGAAATACTAGGGTATCATTTTGGATTCTGTTTCCCGGGATGTCTTCGTAGTTTTACGGCATCAAATAGTTTTCGGGGGTCGGCAAAAACTGCACTCTATGGATTCACACCACAAAACATTTGCTGAAAACCTCTGTTTTTGAATCACTCTGCTACTACCCTCAAGAGGCAGAGGAGACCAGAGAGATATGGTGTGATGGAAAAAGTATCCTTGCCATGTGTGCTTAGATGCAAGTCCCACATGCCTCTCACACATGATATTATTGCCTACCCATCTGTGAAGGATACTCACGTACCTCCTCATGTGGAGCAATGGATACAGAAAGTAGCCCAACATGATCCCTCTGTTGATATCCTCATGTGTACACATTTGCTGCAATGGAGTAGAGACTCAAAGACCCTCTTTATAGGTATGTTTGTTCATGATAATATCGTTAAAACCTCTTGGGATAGCACAACATCTCTGGAAACCCTTCTTGTTCAAATGTATATACAATGTGGAAGCTTCATTGATGCATTGGTATTGTTCAAGAGGATGAACCCTAGAAGCTCTTCATTGTGGAATTTTGTGATTAAATCTTATGCCCTGAATGGTGATACGGATAACGCTTTCGATATGTTTGAGAAATTAAAGCTAGAGAGAGCAACCCCAAGTAAATCCACTTGTATCAGGCTTCTGTCACTTTGTTGCACAAAAGATGACCTTTCGAGGGGCAAAGAGCTGCATGAATTCATCAAAACAACGGGTTTTGGATTAGATGTTTTCTTAATGACTGCCATTGTGAGGATGTATGGTAAGTGTGGCAGTCTTGAATATTCGTGTGCGACTTTCGATGAAATTCAAAAGAAAGACGTGGTATCATATACTATCATGATTGGAGTATATGCACAATATGGGAGGGGGATTGAAGCCATTCAACTCCTCAAGAGAATGGAGAAGGATGGATTCAAACCAGATAAGGTAACTTTTGTATCTGCCCTTGATGCTTGCGATAGCTATTCACTCTTAGCTGAAGGTGAAGTTTTGCATAATTCTATGAAGAAATATGGTATGGAATTAGATGTTGTTGCTGCTACAGCTCTAATCAAAATGTATGGTAAGTGTGGAAACATAAATGCTGCGAGGCAATTGTTCGATAGAATGCCTCTGAGGAATCTGATTTCTTGGAATACCATGCTTTCAGTCTATGCACAGCATAACCAAGTTAAGGAGGCCATGCGAATCATGGAACAAATGCATAGTGCAAATGTGAAGCCGGATAGGGTCACCTTACTCATTATGGTTGATGCATGTGCCAATTGCAATCTTCAGTCAGAAGGAGAGCAAATACATGGTCTCATCTTAGAAAGTGGACTTAACAGAGATATTATATTGGGAAATGCTCTTGTCAATATGTATGGCAAGTGTGGCAGACTAAGAAAAGCTACTGAAGTATTCAATGACATGCCAAATCATGACCTGGTATCATGGAATACTATGATTGCCATACACGCCCAACAAGGACAAGGTCAAAAAATACCCCAATTAGTAAATCAAATGCAACAGAAGGGACTACTTCTTGACAATGTTTCATTTATTAGTATATTCAATGCATTTTCCTGTTGCTGTGCACTTTCTGATGGTATGAGATTTCATAGCTGTATAATAAAAAGTAAAGTTGAGCTTGATGTTGTTGTCGGCACTGCAGTTGTAAATATGTATGGTAGATGTGGTGATTTTGAGAGGTCGAAGATGATGTATGCTAAGATTGTTGAGAAGAATGTGATTGCCTGCAATACAATGATATCATTGTGCGTCCAGGATGATCGGATCGAGGAGGTATTTGAGATTTTCACTCAGATGCAAAATGAAGGAATAAGTCCAGATGAGGTTTCGTTTAGTTCTACTCTGGATGCATGTGCCAGATGTGGTGCATTAGCAAAGGGTGAGAAACTACATTTACTTATCATAGAATCAGGACATCCGTTAGACACAATTCTGGTAACATCTCTTGTGTATATGTATGGGAAATGTGGTAACTTAAAGGATGGAATGAAAGCTTTTGAGGAAATGTCAGGACAAGATACAGTGTCTTTGACAGCTATGGCAGCAGTTTATGCTCAACATGGACAAGTCATTGAAGCAATTAAGCTTTTCGACATAAATGAAGAAGGGTTTGCACAAGATGATGTAGTGCATGTCAGCGTTCTTTCTGGATGCAGCCATTCTGGTTTGATTGAAGAAGCATGTTATTACTTCACACATATGTTCAAATCAGGTCATTCTGTTTGCCCTGCAATAGAACACTATGTTTCTATGATTGATCTCTTTGGCAGAGCTGGATGTCTTAATGAAGCTGAAATTATCATTAATGAGATGCCCATTAACATCCCTGCTGCACCTTTCTTGTCACTCCTTGGTGCATGCATGTATCATATTGATGTCGTACGAGGCAGACGCACAATTGAGCATATATTGGAGATTGATGACAGTGTTTCACCATACATAACACTGTCGAACATATATGCTGCTGCTGATAAGGTGTGACAGTATTCTCAAAAAACAATGAACACCGTACAAGCAAGCAACAGAGAAATTAAACTACATGTGAATGGAGTAACCAGTGTGTTACATCCTCTTAATTGGTGAAAAGTCACTAACAAACACATAATTCAAATGCTTGGTGGCTATGTATATGCAACAAGCCAAAGGGTAAGATTGATTCCCAACGATATATTGCATACTTAAATAACCATTCATATAATGGCCTTCATACCTATTAAAGAGACCATGCATATAAACCCTAAACACAGAAATACTTTTCCAATCTGTTTAAATGTGAAATACAGAAGCCAAAGTGATTATGGAATACCCTATTTAATTGGCCCCATTAGTTTGCACTAAAGGGATTATTCTTCCACATTTCAAGCTGTGCTCTTGGTTGTAGAATTCATAACAATCCTTGGAACATATTGTTGGAATTTTTATTTGTCCTCCATATTATATTCTTGAAAATATATGTACTGGACAGCAAGTTCAGTATTTTGAATTAAAACTAATCACATGTATACCACCCCTTTGAACATGGACAAAGGAATTTGCCATTACCTGTATTCTACAGTGCAGGTTATCTAGAAATGATGTGGAAAATTTACTGCATCCCTTTCAGATTCCATATGGGAATCATCAAACAGATAAAAATGCAATGATAGGGAAATACTGAGTTTCAATCATCAAGAGGCAATCAACCAGTGGTAAACCTCATCTCTAAGATTTGATTTCAACTCAATAGTAGTGCCAATGTTCCAAACGTAGCATTATTTATTATACCAAACTGAACAAATAAGATTCCCAAGCATTTGGAGTACATTCAAGTCCAAACCATTCTTTAAAATCATAGTTACAAGCGTTAATGCCATTCCTATTTATTTTATGTTGCTTGCAAGATGATTACTTAACAGTTTTGATCCACAGATGTTATGGATATTTTCATTGCTATGCCTTATCTTCATTTACATGATTGGGGAAAGACAGAAGCAAGCATGCCCCATTCTTAACAACTCATCTTGATGTCCAGAGACAATGACATGAAGTAAAAAAATTAAAGTTCTGATTTATAGTAGCCTACCTATACTTAAATAATGTAAACATGGAGCTATGAACATATTTTAACCCGGGAATGATATCGGGTTCAAATATAATGCACTAAATGAGTTGATCTAAAGTAGCAAGAGTTACATGAATCACTCTAACAATATGATTGAGAGTCCTTTCTTTTTAGAGATTTGATAGATTCTTGCTTCTTTATGTCAATTATTTGGACATGCACTAAATGAGTTTATGTATAGCAAGAGTTCCATGAACCACTCCAATATAATTGAGAGTCCATTCATTTTAGAGATTTGACAGATTATTGCTTCTTTATATCAATTATTTGGGTTCACTGGTTCATTTTATCTGAAAATGATTTAGGCGTTTTTTTTCTTTTATAACGGTAGTTTTTAACCCCCTTTAAAGCACAAGGTTTTTATTTACAGGAAAATATTTTACTTGTCAACGCTTACAAAAATAGGATATCTTGCTTTACAAATTCTCATCATTCCACAACCCCCTTGGAGTTTTACTATCTTGCCAAAACTAGTTTGAAAACACTCTCTTACAAGTAACCTAAAATGACTATCAAGTTCCTCAAAATGGTACCTGCTTTTACTTAAACCTCCTTATAAATCCCATATATTTTATGAAGTAACTGTTGAGCTGCTAACACCAGCCACACGATTTCTTAGAAGACCCTGAACATTGAGGTCGCTTATTTTGGCAGCAAGAATGAAATCATTCTCCGTAAGTCCTCCTGAAACACCATAGTCAAATATAAAAACAGATAGTACTCAGAATGTCTAGTGGCAAAACATATGTTACATTTTGTACTGGGATCAAGCTACCCACCAACAGCATGAGTCCAAATATCTACCCTCACATCATTCCAGTTCACCAAATGAAGGTTTGGATGATGACCTAGCAAAATGAAAATCATATCATTAAACTTGATGTCAGCAAACAGATTTGAACCAAAACCCGAGACAGTCTCTCTCAACCAACATTGATTCACTCTAATGTGCTGACTGTAACAGAATCTTTATCCAAGTTCCTTTTGCTGAGCTGATTCTTCATGTATTTCCTTACATGGTGAAAGTAATAGCTCTAGTAATTATCCACCCACAATATTATAATATTGATCATTGTTCACATCTTAGATCAGGAAAGTTGCATACTATTATTTTTTCCACTAGTTTCTCATGCAAATATCAACATGACCTACAAAAGATACAAAAATATCCTAAAAATCACATGGCCAGCTGAAGCATATACAGAAACTGAGATGACCAATAATGTTGGCTGACATACTTCTAACAAAAACATTGTCGCATGACAATTGTAATTTAGAACCTAGATTATATGTTCCTTATTACCTTTCTCGTGTAAGTTGGAATATTGTAGTTGCCAATATTGAAAAGAAAAGTAGGGATTTTCAAAAAGTAGGAAACGGAAAAATTTGCTGTTTTAAAATTTGTTCACGAGTAAGCTAAGATACATTCAAAACAGCTCAACATTTTAGACCTTAAAATAATTCAAATTTACTTGAATACAAATCAAAATAATTAAACTTAAATTGCTATTGATAAAGGGTCCAAGCCTCAACGAGGTAGTGACAAACTTGGAAGACCCCCAAAAATTAGCTCATCATAAACTCCCAAAAATGAGGAAAAAGATAAGAAACAATTTCTTTCTTTGAAAAATGGAGTTACCCCCTTGGAGAAAAGTTCATTTGATATTCAATAAGACAATGTTTGGGCCATACACTGAAGAACCTTGCGATGCATGAACTAGATATAAGAAATGTATACAAAATAGCTGTCTGCTGTTTGCATAAACTTTCCTATGCGTAAAGCAAGTTTATATAGTTTTTAAGTTACAGCCGTATTATACTATCAAAACTGTAGTGGCCAGTTTCATAATCCACAATTTCAATCTTATACATGTAAATAAATTATTCCAACAGCATGAGAGTCATCAAAAGGTCATAGAGTTCATTGCTGGAATCTGAACCTCATTGTTTCAATTATTGTATGCTGATGCAAAATGACTCAAGACTTTTGAATACACACTTCGTATACCTTGACTATCAATCTTCAATTTTCAAACCCTTTCTTCTTTTACGGTTGGTTGAGAAAATCTCTCATTTTAAGATATCTAATGATAGTAACTACATGTGGGCCTACAAGATTCAGTTGTGCAAATAGAATCCCAGTAGAGTGCAACAAGAGAGAGGGATATGCGATGAGTCCGCAGAACCAAGGAAAGTGATCACTCATGTCTTCAACATGATGAATAGCTTCGAAAGAGGATTTTTCTCCGAACCAACCTCATTAATGAAGAGTCACTTACTAATTGCTCTAGACCAGCATCAGGTCAGAGTCTTCTCCTGAGTAGACTCATTTGCCACACCCAACTTGGGACAGTTTGAAATTATCTAGAATTCACGCAAGATTGCAGCAAAACTAACGAGAGAAGGTTGAGGCAAACCAAGGAAATTAGAAATATAAGTTTTTTTTTATCGATGCAGTTTGTCATTCCATATCACTAAGGCAACTTTAATGGAGAGAACCCTTGTTACAATGAGTTGGGTCTATAGAGGTCAAGATGGTGAATTTAACTTTGAGGTACTATTTGGAGCAAACTTGGAAATCCAAATGCTAATTGCTGCTCCATTATTTTAAAAGGTGACGATAGAGAAATAGGTATAAAGCATTGGCCACCAAGATGTTCATGAATGTCAAAGATATACTGGCACTGTTGTCACAGACTTCTATATCGTTCAGCCAGAGTAGTATTCTTCAAACAAATGCAACAACTATGTAAATGGGAAATTTGAGCATTGTGTGCAGCATTGTAACAATTTATAAACTTTGAAGTACTAACTGGAGCAGTTGGAGGAAACTTGAAAATCCAAATGATAATCACCGTTCTGTTATTTCAATGGGTGGATAAATGTGAGGAAAGAGAAATAGGTATAACGCATTGGCAACCAAGATGTTCATGAAAGTCAAAGATATACTGGCACTGTTGTCACAAATCTCTATATCTTTCTGCCAAGTTGTACTCAATCAAACACAATGAACAACTATGTAAATGGGAAATTTGGGCATAATGTGCAGGAAACTAGAGAATCATATAGAGTGTAGGTTTTCCTTTTAGAGAATAACCTATGATACAATATTAGGTTAAACATTAATTTATGGGTTTTCTATTTCCATGATCAATGATTAAGAATTGGACCCTGACCTTCCCCTTCGGCAACATCTCCAATGACTTTGAAAAATTCAAGCCCCTTGAGAAAGGTTTTAGCCTTCCAACACCTTGACAATTTCAAGCATCCATTATCTTCCTTGGTCAGTTCCCAACCAGGAACCTACAAGATCATAAATTAGACAAAATGGTCAACAATTTGTTATCAGCATTACCCATAAAATTGAAACTCACTTAAGCTCCGGAATGTGCATCAAATAATGTTTTCATTCTAAGAGTGTAATAAGAGGATAGTTATAAGCCAATAAAACCTTTTCTGCGAGTAGTCTAGCGGACTCCTCACTCATTGGGCGCAAATCTGGGGAATGACAAGGAACGCATTTCTTCTTTGACAAGATATCATCTGCAGACAAATCACCAACAATCAGTCTACATCATTTTAGTTGTTCAAGATAATAAAGATTTACAAATGTACAACAGACATAGGCGACAAATATAACACCTTTTAGGAAGAATATAGAGAAGATGGATATCGCATAATTATTCTATATTCAGTTTATTGTTCAATTTAAAATATATAATGACAGGGATAAAACAACAAAAATTCATTGCATATGATCTTACTTGTCCAATATTAGCATAAATTACCCGAGGCATAAACCATAGATCACAACTTGGAAAAGTCCTACATTTTATATGACCTTAGTTCTTCATCCAGCATTATTTACAATAAGCACAAACAACAGAGAACACCTCACTTTGAAATTACCATGGTTATTCAATCTACAACAGGAATAAACTAGTGCTTAGCTCTGATATAAACTGAAAAAGGTATAAAGAAGAAACAGCCCTTCAATTTTCCATCATCCTGGTTGCTGAAACTTACATAAAAACATTTTGTTTCTACATGATTTTAGTTGTTCAATCAAGCATAAAACCACAAAAAACACATAGATTCTATAGATTTAACCTGTCACTCTAGCACAAATCATAAGCAAGGCATGCCATGCATATACCACGGATAACACCTTCGATTCGGCATGATCTAAGTTGTTCAATCCAACATGAAACCACAGTAGATACCTAGATTCTATATTACCTTAGTTATTGAATCTAACTTTTAATAAATACGGAATATGTATAAACCACACAAAAAATGAAATCTTTGATTCCAGATGATCTACATTATTCAATCTAATATTAAAACTACAGAAAACACCTAGATTCTACATTGTCTTCGTTTATCAATCAACATAGACCACAGAAAACACCTTCGTTTATCAATCTAACATAGACCACAGAAAACACCTTTGATTCTAGATGAGCGATAGAAAAGAAATGCCATAAACCAAAAAGAGGGCATATTTAGATACCCCTGTTTTTTATAATACTAGAAATCCATGTAGAGCATCAAAACAAAAACAAAAAGAGTACACACACATAAAAAAAACAGCATGAGGGATGAAGAAGAGGAGGAGGAGGAAGAAGAAGAAGAAGAAGAACATACCATCTTCAGGTTCAGGTTCTGTGGTGGAAGAGTACATGATTGTGTGCTTCTTCTTCTTGTTCCAAAGAAGGGAGGAATGAAGAGGAGATGGAACCTTGGAGAAGCCAATGAGAAGGGGATTAGCCAAAGGACGTAGAAGAGTGAATTGGGTCATAAGCATTTCAGAGTTTGAAAGCTTCAAAAAGAGAGAGAAAAACAGAGAGAGAGAGAGAGAGAGAGAGAGAGAGACTCATACACACACAAGACAGAGGAGATCATAAGAAATGGTGTGACAAGAACAATAAAAACAGAGCACTCAAATCAAAATCAAAGTGTGATCATCTATCAGTTTGGAAGGAAGCATTTTTATGTGGTCTTTCCGTGCTCTCCGTTCTGTCCTTCTTCCTTTCTTTCTTCGTGGGGGGGTGTCTCTCGGTGTCAAGCCACAGAGAGGCCTCCTTCCCGAATGTTGGGACTCGGTAGTGCCATCGAAAGGAGGGGTCGGTCAGGTGTCGGCGTAGCGTAGCTTCACACCATTGGGCTTCAACAGCTATGCTTGTCATGTAGGATGGATGGCCTTTGTGCCTCTGCCTGTGTTGCGTGATCCATACTGGCTAGGCTAGGCTCCATGGCACCTACAGAGGAACATTGGGGTGCTAATGTCTCGATGGATGTTCAGTTGCCCGAGCAAGTCAGTGCAATCTAGTCTCAACTTCCCGGTTTCAACAGAGATGCCTCCCAGGCAGGATGGATGGCATAGTGCATGCATGTGTTGCGTGATGCTTGACACTTACCGAGGAACGTTGGGGGTGTTGATGTCTCTATCGATGTTCAATTTCCCCAAACAAGTAAGTGCAATCTTGTCTCAACTTCCCATGGTCATAAGAAAATGCTCTGATGCACGCCGCGTCATGTCAGGAACTAATCCTCAAAAGCGACGTCGAAAGTTAAATTATAGTTCATGATTCGAAAGGTGGTATTATCACACTTCTCGGCATAACCTACATCGACGTGTTAGCTGACGGACATGTTAGATTTGAAGACAAGATTATTTGTGCCAAAGCCACGATGTCAAAGCATTTCATTTATCCATCTTGATTGGTGACTGTAATAGAAAAATTCAGCCTCACAAGCCATTGCTTCACTAACTTAACATTAAGAAATTTCTTGAAATAAGATGATGTGTGGTAAAGGTTCTAATTTTGAATCTTAAGGTTGTGAACCCAAAATTTGAGGATTATGCTAGCATATTCATCATCAAGACTCAAGCAATAATCTTGTTCATATTTCTATTTTGCAAACTCGTAAGGTTTTTTATTTGAGATCAAGTCAAATAACAACTTTTTTGCTCTAAATGTAATGGCCTCATAAATTCCTTTTCTACAACCAAGAATAACAAACAATGATGTCGATCTATCAAAAGCCAATGCTAATAAGGATGATAACATTGACACTACACCAAAAGCCACCACAATGAATAGATGGAATTTTAAATTCAACTTTCGGCTTGCCTTTACCAACTTGCTTTACCCATCATGTCAATTGCCAAGTTGATGATGAAATCATTTTATTTAAATCATTACTAATATGATGTGGTAACTTACCATGACTTTTAAGGAAGTCTTTTGAGTAACAATCATCAATCATGTTAAGATGAATGCTAAAGAACCACATCATTCAGCTCAATTCATCCAATCTTGAGCATTGTTTCAACTTCTTTCCTAAACATATTGGCCTCACCAAGATATATGTTTTGGGAAATTCATTTGCCAAACATCAAAAGTATCAATTAGAACCTATGCGTGTTTATTTTTACAAATTACGTAGTCTCGACTATATGATATTACATTGCATAGTACTTAAAAATTTAAAGATGACTTCCATTACAAGCTGGAATTCAAGTTGACACTATAGGCTTTACAGAGTTTAATCCAAAAAGCTAGGGAAATTAAGGCCATTGATCTTCAACACAAAACCCTAGTTGTTTTGGTGAACACATCCATCCAAAACAAAGACTTGACAATTGGGTTTTACAAAGCTAATCCAAAAAGGCTAGGGAAACCAAGGGCTTTAGTCTTTGACCTAAACAATTAGTTGTTTTGGTGCAAATATATATCCACAACACCAATGCCAAGCAAGTTAGATGTACATGTATTAAGCAAGAATGGAGAGACTTCAATGTTTTAGCATAACATGTCAATGGATGAAAGAATGATGTAGAACACATATACATGCATAGAGAATTTACCCATTGGTATACTAAAGTTTACCAGCTAGAAGGCTTTCAGGTTTTATCCAATAGGATATGTGAAAGTGCAAAACTCTACATCACATGGTGCTACATAGGATTTACAAATTTAAAATAGTAGTATGCAGTCATTACAGAAGTGTGATATAATTAGGAATAGAGAATAATATAGTGCAGCTAAAAAAGAAGATTATCTGTCAAATAAATTATCATACTAATTTATCAAGGGCACCTTAAGATAGGCCCAAATTGAGTACAGTCTATTATGTATGTATGTATGTATGTATGTATGGTATGTACATATGTAAAACCATTTGTATGCATAGAAGACATTCATCTACACATTAGGATGTGCCATACATCACCTTTTAAATTGAACATTAAACTCTTTTTAGTAAACACTGGATATAGACCCACATTGACAAAATCTATGCATCCAATAACAAGCCTTATAAACAAGACACCAAAGTGTTTGTCATGTTATCCAAGCATGGCAACATGGAATATCGTAATGAATTACTACTTGTACCACACCTTAATACATGATCAGCACCACATGAAAATGTATGAAAACTACAATCCAGTTAACAAAATCACATAAAGGTTACTACAATTATATTTTCCTCTCCATTGTAAATGTTCCCACAATCAAAATAAAAATATTGTATTTATATGCTCAACTGACTGAACGCTCAACTGACTGAACTGCTGCAGAACAGAGAATGCTAAAGATGATATGTTGTACAACTCGCTACGGTCTCTTCAACCTCCTTTGTTATTTGTCTTTAAGAATCCATAAACGTTTTTTCAAACTCTCTTTATGTTCTGTTATTGACTAGGTCCGTTATTTGAAATCAAGTCAGTTACACAAGTTTCTCGATTAGTTCTCACCTTGCCAGAGCATGTAGCTATGGTACATACGCTGTGTTATACCAACTCTGTTTCTCCAAAGAATAGATGTTATGAAGAATGGTTTAAAGTAATCCCAAGGGAGGAGGAAAATCTCGGTAATGCTGATAATTAAATGTGTTCAATCAATCAAGAAAGGGAGCACGAACCGCCATCCTCAGAGATGTGGGATGATTCAAAGAATGTGGCATGAAGGGCCTTCACACATCTCTCTGCTTCATCATCATTGACAATCACAGAAATGTTTACCTGGACAAAAACAATTACATATATAACATGGTATATATATAAACTTACAAGACTCGAAAGCTTTTTCAAGAATAACATCACTCACTTTGGATGCACCTTGTGAAATCATTTGCACATTGACTCCCTTCTCTCTGAAGACGCAAAACACCTAGTGAACACAATAATACAAAATGAGAATTCAATCTTCTGTTTCAAGTAAGATTGTTCCAGATATGATTCTATAGTATTAGAAAAAGAAAACAAATACTACATTTTAAATTCTGGGTCTCATGTTACTGTAAAATTAAGATAAACACTTTCTACCAGAAAAAGAGAGTTTTAACAGGTTAGATGTTCTTAATCATAAAGAAATGCAAAGTAAAGTTTTTTGAGAAATTTATTCCAGAATTGAAGAGCATAAGACGAAAGTCCCTGTTAGATTATACTATGCTAACAGCATCCAACCATATTATCTACCCAACAAGGTTGAATAGTTTTTTTCAAATACCATTCTTGAGGATAAATATCTGAAAAGAAAAAGATATCTGTATGTTTTTGGGGCATATTAATGAATCCCTTCAATCTCAGTACTGCATATTGTCTTTTATCCAAGTTATGGAAAGATTGTCCACACTCATATTGGCAAAGGATCAAGGAACTTAGCTTAATATCAAAGGGTACATTCTCATAAATTTAGATCAATCAAATGGAGTAAACACACATTTTCTAGAGATATAAACCTTTTCTAAGATAAGGGATGAGCGCTCAACATTTCCAATCAGTGAGATAATGGATCGATTTTGTAAAAGCTTCACAACAGCAATCTTTTCGAGTTCTTCCACCATATTATCAAGTTCCTGCCATTAAAATTGATAAGACTGATGGAGTGGTGTTTTCAACTATATATTATATCATAAACAAGTAACAAGTTGAATGAAAGGAACCTACACTTGCCTGCTGAATTAGCTCTCGGCTCCATAGTTTGGAAGGATCAAGAGTCAGCGAGATACTGACTTCGCTTGTAGCAACAACATCTACTGAGATGCCAAGTTTCTCAAAGATGGTAAAAACCTACACCATTTCTCCATATGAAAGTTTTAGCTTCTGTATAATGCAAAAAAATGGAGTAACAATGGAACCATCTTAGAATTCAGAATATTTACCCTTGCAAGAAAACCATACTGTCCAAGCATCCTTGTACTGACAATATCCAACATGGTAACATTCCGCTTCACCACAATGCTTGTCAAAAACGTCTGTTCCACATGTTAATGCATCCCTCTTTACGAGTGTCTCACTCAAAATTCCAAAGTAAAGCGAGACAATAAACATGCTAGAACACAATCTGTAGGCCTCTTCTTCATACACTTACATAAGAAATTATCAATTATATTGATTATGCATAGTGTCATGGTATGTATAGTGGTATAGAGTGTAAGCTTTGTAACCTTAAACTCGTGTATATAAATCTAAAGTTATGTATTTAAACATTACATTTACTCTAAAAGCATTCATATTTTTTTGTTTGGTGCCACGCACAAACCCAAGAATACAACTTTACAAAATCAATTTCCACAAACCCAAGGGGTTGAAACAGTAGCATTTCTTTCAAATATAGGAGAATATTTCAACACAAACCTCACTTAAATCACGTGTCTTTTGGATGAGAGTTCCCGGAGCCTGGGGATTGTAAGAATTCTTGACACGGACAGGAATATTCCCTTCCCTTGCTGGTCTCATAGACTGAGGGTGCAATACCTATCAACCAAAAGCAAGATTATCAATCAATCTAACATCAATAACTCTAGTGTATACTAGCATCAATATCTGGATACAGGGCAACTTTTCCCAATGAAGGTAGAAATTATTAATGACTAATAGCAGTACAATAATCACCTGGGCACCAAAGTAAGCCAACTCTGCCGCTTCATCAAAAGTAAGAAAAGGCACCGGTGTTGCAACTGGATGAATCTTGGGATCACAAGTCAAGACTCCATCCACATCCTTCCATACCTGTTGTTAACTATGAATGAGATTTGGCATAAACATAGATAATATCCAACAAGCATTCAGGAACTTGGAATTAAGTCATATATTGATCTTATCAGTTAAGTTGCAAATCATTATTTGGAATAAAAATCGATTTCTTCAGATGCATTCTGTTTTTTCCTTGTGTATTTATTGAGGATTAACTTTTGATCATTTGTGTAAATTTACCCTTACTATACAGTATGCCATTTCCGTCTTCCTCTTGTTCAACTGTCTTTAAACCTAATTCTACTGATATGGCCCTTGATTAAAGAAAGCAAATGCTATTCATGATTAAATATTTCTAATTGATTTACATGTTAATAACAACAATATTCTATATTTACATCTACTTCAAGGCTCTGTATTCCATCTCCAGTATACAATATACAATTTATTTTCTATCCAACATAATGGATTTCTGAATTGTCATATCATAATCAATCACAAACTTGAAGTTTAACAAGACATTAAACTATCACAACATTTTGGATTGAATACACGGTAGACAACAGATTGACATTTAGTTTACCTGTATCTCTCTTAATCCTAAAGCCTTTCCAACAGCAGTCGCAGTTAAGTCACTTCCACCTCTACCTAATGTTGTAATAGCACCAGATTTCTGTCCCTGTGGGACCATAACATGTTTACATTACTATGAGATCAACATACAGAAACAATTTAAATCACACAATGTTTAAGAGCAGATTGAATACCCTTCCAAGAAAACCGGTAACTATTGGAACAATATCTGGCTCCTTTGACCAATCACTAATAAGTCTTGTTGCTACCGCCGGATAGGTTGCCTCTAAAATGTCAGCATTTGTGAATTCATCGGTAGTGATGAAACCCAAGTCAAAGGAGTCATACTGCAAACATGTAGATTTTCAGCAAGATATTTATATAGAAATTATTTGCTCAAGTATTTAAAGTTAATTCACAACCTTTACAAAGGTTAAAAAACTCTAAAAGATTTGGCATTACGGACTTCAAGAGATGCTTTGACCTTGTTGTCACTTTGACAACATATTATAAATGTATAAGATTATGTCACAATAGCCAATCAACCCTTAGGCTGTTACATACTACAAAAATGCACATAAATTCATTCAATACAAACTTTACTTTACATGCACTAAGTTCAAGAATTTGAAATGATTTGCAGAATCAAGGATGGTGAAGACAAGAAAACAAATGAATTCTTGAAATCATATTGCCAGTTGTACATAGTATGGATTATGTGAGCACAAACCTGCAAAAAAACATATAAACAAGTGTGTGTGTGTGTGTGTGTTCTGAAAACTGATATCATGTAAAAGATTGGAAATCACAAACCAAAGAAAACACATAGTGAATAAATGAAAAGAAGATAGCACCCAATATTGGCCTAAAAACAAGCCAAGACAAATGGACTAATCTTCCAACTTTAAATGACCACACATAGTGAATAAGTGAAAAGAAGATAGCACCAAAGATTGGCCTAAAAACAAGCCAAGACAAATGAACTAACCTTCCACTAACTGTTTTTCCATGTTTATAAACAACCATCCAGACAGCAAAGTTAGAGACTACGCTGTAACCCTCCTTAACCTATCAATTTAAGAATATAGCAGCTGGCTAACCTGCTTGGCATTCACACCACTTTTCTTCAAGTATGCGGTAAAGATCCGTGTGGAGAGACGTTCACCAAACGATACAAGATAATCCTTTGTTCGATTTGTCAACTCTTTCATAAGGGCAATACCTGTCATTAGCTGACCAAGTTCTTCAAGAAGATCTGCATATAGATAGAGAAGAAAAGTCAACAAAAAACATAATTAGTTTTGAATAAAAAGAGAGAACGGCAAGGAGGCCAACTTACCTGAAACCACCCCCTCATCTATATTCAGTTCCTTCACTGTCCTATATCAAGCAAATCATAGCAAGGTATCAGTGGCATTTTAAGAAATCAATGCAACTACAGAAGAAAAGGTTCTTCATTATAACAAGAAGAATGTCAAGATTCCAACATACTTGAGGTGATGCTCCTTCACAATATTGAGTTCCTTAATACTACAGGACTTTGCAACTCCACAACTTACTGCAGTTTCACCAGCCTGTGGTCATAACTACAAAGTAAGCCATTGACTTGTAATAACTCTAAAAAACCTTTATTTTAAACCCTAGATACCTGATTTTAAACCCTAAAACTCTGAGCCTTAACAGTAAATAGCAACGATTTCCTTCATGACCTCACTATATGAGGAGATGCTCCTTCACATTATTGAGTTCCCTAATACTATAGGACTTTGCAACTCCACAACGCACTGCAGTCTGACCAGCCTAAGGTCATTAACAAGGAAGTAAACCATTGCCTTGTAAAAACCCTAAAAACCTTTATTTTAAACCATATTACCTAACCCTCAAACCCTAGAAACCTGAATTTAAACCGGAAACCCTAAAACTCTGATACTAAACACTAAACAGCAATGAATGAAACAGCAGGATAAGGAATGATTCTACATTCATATTGTTAGCTAATAAACTATGCCTTAAGGGAACTGTTTTGCAAATAATCTAAACCCTAGAATCCTATACTACTTAAAACCCAATAATCCTAATGTCCGAAACCCTAAATTGCAGTAACTTTGATAGGCATAATGAATTCGTTGCAGGATTAATAACGCCTACATATTCATATTCACAAACGGCCATCGAATTAATACAAAGAGAACAAATTCTCAATTTGATTGCAATGCATACCAGAAGCAAGTAACTAATGGCATTTCTCATGGATAAGAGAACTATCTCATTAGGAAACATGTTTGAAAGACTATCAAAACTATCTCAGAATTTCGGAACTTTCTAAAGTCTAAAATCCCTAAACATCAACAAATGAATTTTTTGAGAACGATATGTGATGCTTATACATCCACATTGACAGAGAAAAGGATGAATTAACACAAATCTTGGCAGTCTCTAAAACTTAGAACTCTCTAAGCCATAAACAGAAATGCATTTCACGTTGACCTTGACAAAAAATAAATAAGCATACAGAAAACAAAACAAAAAGCAAATCCAATCTGATTGCGGTACATACCTGAAGCAAGTGATTTGTGGTCTTCCCCATAGCAGAGAGAACAATGATGGGTCTTTCATGAGGAAATGTAAGAATAAGGTCAGAGATTTCCCTCATTCTTTCAGCGGAAGCAACAGAAGAACCCCCAAATTTCATAACAATACTAAAAGGAATCGAGCCCAGGAGCTCATCTTCAGCGGCGTTGGAAAACTCAAGAGACTTCTCTACAACAGCCACATTGCATCTTACGATAGGGAGCCTCTGTTTAACGGGAGCAGGGGAAGGGGAGAGATGTGGGCAGTCGGATGCACACAACCTCCGACCAACGCCATGGATCTTGAGTGAGAGAGAGGAAGAAGGGGGTCGTGGGAGGGAAGAGGATGAAGAAGAGAATTGGGAAGGGTGAAGGGAAGCAGGAGGAGCTGAGAGGGCCATCTCTCTCTCTCTCTCTCTCTCTCTCTCTCTCTCTCTGTTCTTCTTCCTTCTTCCTTCTTCCTTCTTCCTTCTGCTTCTTCTTCTTCTTCTTCTTCTTCCTTTGTTCTCTTCTTTAGTTTAATACTTATTAGATGTGTGTGTGTGTGTGTGTTAGAGAGAGAGTTTTTGTATGTGTGTGCTAGAGAGAGAGTGTGTGTGTGTGTGTTAGAGAGAGAGAGAGAGTGTGTGTGTGTGTGTGTGTGTGTGTGTTAGAGAGAGAGAGTGTGTGTGTGTGTGTGTGTGTGTGTGAGAGAGAGAGAGAAAGAAAGAATCTAGCTTATTAATTCAATGATTGAGTTCATGGAAACCCTAAAAAGAGAGGAGAGGGGGGGGGGAATCTAGTAGAGTAAATTAATCATTGAGTTCATGGAAACCCTAAAATGTAGAGAGAGAGAGAGAGAGAGAGAATCTAGCAAGATTAATTCAATCATTGAGTTCATGGAAACCCTAAAGACAGAGTGAAGGGGGGAGGGGGGGTGAATCTAGTAGAGTAATTCAATCATTGAGCTCATGGAAACCCTAAAATGCAGTACACCTCATGTGCATGTATATATAAGTGTGTGTAATATACTTGAAATGTCGTGATGGAGGATTCCATCTCGTACCTAAAACTGTTGGATCCAAGGACCCGAGTAAAAATTGACCCTCACACCACTGACCGAGCCCCTTTCGAGCTCCGTAGACGTATTGGCTCCGTAGCTGTGTAAATCTGGTTCAATGTATGAGGGAGACTCGCCATTTCAAGAGGTTTTGATTCGTACAAAACCAAGTCATGCCCTAACCTCTTTGTTACTCCTTTGTTTGATGTGTTTTACCTATTGCATCTCATGTTTTAGTCCCCCCCCCCCCCTAGTGTTGCTCAATGTCATTGACATGTACTCGTTCGTGACACTCGATTGGAAACCCTTCATTGTGAAACCCCAACATTACAATATGGTGATCAGATTAGATCGAAACAATTAAACCATCATTTCCATCAACAAATAATTACGAGTATATGTACATTCGAGATGTGTGTGAGGGGGGGGTGCTTGAAGTAGAGATGCATGTGGATATTAAAGTTCCCGTAGCAAATATCTTAGCTAATCGAGAAATGGTAAACCAATTTCATTTTGAGGTTGACCATGGACAAATAAGTGGGAACATTGATGCACTTGGACCACGTTGAGGTCGACCTTGAAGCTATGGAGACCTTAATCATGGTGGTTTATAGTTAGAGGAGAATGGAAAGGACAATTGTCGGTGTTCCTCCCACGCATATGGCATATGAGATGAGCGTCAAATGAATGGCACACTTGAAATCATTAAAGGAGGAAGAAGTAGTAGTAGTAGTAGTAGTAGTAGTAGTAGTAGTAGATGACACACTAGAAAGGATTTTGCCCCTAAAGAGCGATCAAATTGAAAAAGAGGGTAAAATGAGAAAGCATCATGACTCTGTTTCATTTAGGCAAGTCCAATGCAAGGGTTTTATGTGGAAAAGTGCCATAAATAAAAAGAAAATATATAAATGGTGAGGTTTGCAAGCAATTATGTTATCCTCAAGGCATTATTATCAAAGATATTCATTGAATTGTACACATTTGAGGCTAGAAGCAAACAAAGATTTATGATTGATGCAAATATCCACAAAAAATCGCAATGAAAAGAAGGTTGATTGGGGTTATGACAACTATATAAATACAAGAATTATTTGTAAATGATGTAACATTGAATCGAGTTTTCCTAAAGAGATAAACACGACTCAAACCTTGGAGTGTTGCACTTCCAAATGTCACTATTGAGTCCGAAAGGGGCCACCTTCCTCTTGATGGGCTAATTGAGGGATTGGGTGATGTTGTCCTAATGTGGCAAGTCCAAAGCAAGAAAAGGGATAAAGGAGGGGTAAAAGGGCAATTGCATGAAGTATAAATATGTAACGCAATTTCGAGCAACAAAATCCTTTTTGTGTGTCCTTAAAAAAGAAGGGCCTCACAAAAGAGATCGTGAAATGGTTAAGGCTATAAATTCATCAAACGATCATTTAATTCGGGAGCACCCATTGAGAGCACAAACATCCATTTAATCCACATGTGCCCATTGAAAGGATGGGTGCGCATTGAAAGCATGCTATCATTGGTGCCTTTGATGAATAACATAGTATCATTTGCAAAGGCGGACATCTTCATATATGCTTTGTGTTTAGGAATTATGATAAAGATGCAAAATATGGAAACTATAAGCTAGATATAAAGGATGGGAAACAAAGGAACAATTTTGAAAATAAGGAGATTGATAATTTCATAAAATCATTAAATATATAATGATATAATTATAATCCAAGAGCCACGTAGAATTGAAGGATAAATTAAAGTATAATGCAATAATTGGGGCGTGGTTTCTCGTCCATCACACACACTTCTGTAAACCCCATATATCAACACCCAAGAAAGGGGAAGAATATATATTTCTTGTTAATCATAGTGTTTTTTTATTCAAAAAATGAGCTACTTTCCCATTAGTCAGGAGAGATTTTTACAGAAAGACTATACAAGATGGCTTATATATAAATCGCAGAATCACCGTCTGGATGAGATCAACAATATGAGACTACCTACATATTCTTTTGTACTTTCTACTTAATGTAAGTAGGTACCTAGAGCTACAAACTAGTGGCAAACATCGTCGCCCAACACAAGCCCAATCCTCTTGCCTTCAATGTAGGGTGGGTGGGAGGTGAGTATGAAACAACCAACGTGGGGCCTAGTAGTTCCACCTCGGGTTGTTTCCTTCGTGCATCAGTGATCACCATCAACATGTTCCTCCATTTTTGCCAAAAGCATAAGTGGGTAGTGACCACGTTGTTGGAGTGGCGGCAAACCTCATCCAATTGCACTCATAGGTAGTTGATAATCGTGAACCAAATATCCATGATCAATTCCTGCAGGGGCGTACCAGATCTTGGAAAACCTTTAGGCAACGTGCGTTCCACACATACCAAAGGGTGAAGCCTGAGATCAATGTCTAAATCTCCCGGAAATGAGGGGATGTGATCTTCAAGCCTCTCTCAAAACGGGTCTTGACGAGTTTACCTCTTATGCATTCATAACACCAACTGTCTACGTTGAAGGCGTCCATCCAGCTATTAGCCGAGGTTGTTAATCATAGTGTTTGTATAAACTCTCTCTCCCTTTCAAATTAATTAAGTATCTAATAATCTATGGGCCAATTACCATTGTGACTTAACCCACCATCAAGGTCTAACAAGAGTAGACCCCACACATGTAGGTTTGGCACAGAACCAACTATTCAACTCTTGTTCTTTTTTCCTGTTGCAACTTCGGGTTAAGGTATACTATTCTTAAAGTTATCGTGAATGTCCATTTGCTTTAAATTGATAGACTTATACAAAGATGTATCCACCTTTATTTTGAACTATTTAAGCATTCAATTGGAGTAAACTACAAACTACCAATAAACAAAGAAATGTGGGCAATGAATTGAATTTAAATGAGTTAGGAGTTACTTATCAAAATTAAACGACCATGCTTTCAAGCTTGCTTCTGGTGTATTGTGTTCCCATGTTATCCATGGCAGACAATATATGGGTCACAAGGTGCAACAAATGAGGAATGGATTTGGACTAATATTTCTTGTTTTGATGAGCAAAATGTCATCTACATGGTGTGTTTGGCAATTATGAAAGCAAAAAATACTAGACTTGTTTTGCAAATTGGATAGGCATACCACTATATTGATTCCACCACACCCATAACAATTTTGGATGTAGACAAAAATATTGTGATTGTCATGTTATTGTAGAGGAAAGTATGGCTTAAACTATTTTGATTTTTATGTTGTTATCACACCTAAAAGTGTACGGTATCATATTTCAATTATGGATGTTGCTCTATTGAGTGTCTGAAGTTGTTTTAATCATATATAATGAGTCACAAAAGAGGGCCCAAAATATATAGATCTAAAGTTTCTAGTAGGGAAAACCGTATAATAGAATGGACCAAAACATTCAGAAATGAAGCCCCAATCTTATAGCAACCATCTAACAAAAACTGTTTGAAACATATGGCAATTAAAATTTAAACCCCCCAATAGGCAACAACCACATCACAAAACCTTGCCCATTGTACATATAGTAATGAAGCCCCAAGTAGGCAACATAATAAAAATTGAACTGAGACATAACCTTTAGAGAAACAAGGAGTTTTATGCCACAGGTAAAGGAAAGGTGCTAGTAAATGGGTCAGGGGGTGGCATAGGGCTTGATGCGAGCAATGTGGGCAGAGGTGACCCGGTTGTTGGAGTCGCGACGGAGCAGGTAAGTAGTGGATTTGATGGCGCAAAATATGGTGAAAAGGTCGATCCAACGGTGCATGAGGGATGTGGGCAGGGCTGGAATGGATGTTGATGGAACTTTGTAGCAAGCGCATGCCTTATATGCATGTATGCATGCATTAGTTGGTAGCCAAACCCACCCAAATGGGTATCTTTGTATAAACCATAAATTAAGCAGGAAGGAGCAAGAAAGACTAGTTTTGTTCCTCTCACTATGTGCATTTCACATACTTGGCACCCACAACATGAAGGCACGTGCTTGCTAAAAATGTGGCACAAAGGTACACCACAATACAAACATGTCTATGTGTTTCCCTTCATGATCCAATTGAAGACGATTCAAATGTAATCTAGCCGAATGTACTTTCCCATTTTTGTATTTTGCATGCCCCAAATTTTTTACCTCTAGATGAATTTCCATTATATTTTCCTTGATGTCATGAAGTAATGTGTCCAACTCAATCCATGACTCATCAATAGAAATTACACGCACTCTTCACCGGGGGAAATTGTCTTCACTACAAAATTCAATGGCTTTGACTTTTGGCTTGTGCATAGATCATACATGCAATTCACCTATTAGAAAAAGGGCCTTCCATTATTGAATTAAATATTATTATTTTTTTGTTTTTTATGACTCATAGTTCCTGTTTTTATTTTAAGAAATTGGTAGGGGTAGACCAAATAAGTTAGTTAACATATGGGGGATAACTAACAACACGTTTCGTTCATCTTTTCATCTTGGATGGAAATAACACATTTTTGTTTTGTTACATCCTTCACAATTGGACTATACATATACCTTAGTAAAAATGACTTCACATAACTCTTGGAATTTGTGTGATTTGCACACCATGAATACACAATCATTAGGATGCATTGTCATGTTGTTAATGGTGCACGATATGAAACACACTAACCCCTAACAATCGCCAATGGTTTGGTTTGGTTTGAACCGAACCGAACTGCGAAACCGCGGCTTAATGGTTTAATCGGTTTGGTTCAGTTCAAGTTCTGTTTTTTTTAACGGTTCAGTTTGGTTTCAACATCTAGAAACCACAGTTTAAACGGTTTAACAGTCTTTCTTTATTGTTAAAATAAAAATTTTGTTTTTAAACAATCTTTTCATTTTCATGCCTTATTCTCACATTTTAGGAAAATCTTTAAAATTTTGAATATTTAAATAATGAAATATTTAAAATTTTGACCTAAGCTGAAAACCGAAACCGAACCACGAAACCGTGGTTTTGCTGGTTTAATGGCTTGACAGTTTGAAAAAATTTAATGGTTTGGTTTAACAGTTTCGTGGTTCGGTTCAGGTTTCAAACATTTTTAACGGTTCGGTTTTGGCCCTCTCGAACTGAACCGAACCGTTGCCATTTTATGATCACTAGAGTTTTAGTTGAAAGGATTTAGTAACAAATAAAAGGTATTTACATGTATGGCACAAGGTTCAAATGTCATATGGTGATGCATGGTAAAGTAGAAAAAAGAAAATAAATGGATGAATCAAGGTAAAATAAATAAGCATAAGGGGGGTGATTCGTGAAACTATATAAACATAATATTTTTGAGAATTAGGGGGTTAGAATTTTCTTGCGAGCTTTCACTTTTGAATGGGATATGAATGAGCCATGCGCCCAAATCCCCGTTTAAGTTCAACTGTTAATAAAATCATTGATTTTCATCTTATTAATTTCGTGTATCGTGTATTGTGCATTTTGTGCTTTGTGCTTTGTGCTTTGTCTTTCTTTCTCAACTCTAGGATAGAAGCTTGGCACGTATACACTATGATAACATAAGTGATATATAACCTTCATCGTCATTTTCGGGTCATGAAAAGCATTACTCATACTTGATGCAAAGTATTGGTGTCAATTTTTTGTTGCATCTCCTCCCAAAGCCACAAATTGGCCACTTTGCGAGTATTTTTTTAAAACAATAGTTCTTCCATATCATATGTATTTGCGCGAGAACTAAGATGATGTCCTTTATGTTGCCGAAGAAGATGTTGTAGGCTTGCCCAACAATACTCTTGCATGTACATTTGCGTATTATTTTCTTAATTATGTTACTTATAAGAAGATTTAGGAACAAACAACTTTATGTTCAAATTGAAGATGTTTTGCATTGTGTATAGCTTTTTGCGTGAGATATTTCTTATGCCTTGATACTTAAACCAAGATTCAAAATAGAGTCATACCAGTTGTGTTTTGACATGCTCTGCATGTTTTGAGCTTATAGGTTTGGGTTGAGTCACCTATGACTTAACAATAGCTCAAGTCCCAAGCCTGAACAGTTTAGAATGGCTTAGACTAAACCAACGTCCAAATATTCTTGAAATAAGCACCCAAATTCCTATTATTAGAGCCTTCTAGATGCTTCACATTAGACACAAGGTTGTCCCCTATCAATTCTATAATAAGACTAGGCCTAAATATAATCAATCTTACACCTAATTCATACTACTAAATAGATGAAGGTCATATAAAAAACTCAAACGTGTTCACATAAATAGTGAGCTCAAAAAAATATGGCAAATAAGTAGTCCATTTAGTTTGATTCTTAAAGGTCACAATGTAGCTTAATCTTGTTAGTTGTTCCTTTTCTCAAACAATTTGCAATAAGACAATATATGCCTTCTTTGTAATTCCGTGCATCTCATGCTATGCAATTTCAATCTAGCTCCAATTGTAGGATTGAATCCATACATTGACATGAATAGATTATAGTTTGTTCAAATTGTTTACTGCCATACAATTTGTAACTAGCACTAATCATACTACCAATATTTATAATTATTACTAGATAATAATTATCATCATGATTAGTGCATCCCAAGCATTGAATGAATTATGTAGGATTAATCTTGGGAAATGATCACTTAATGTATATTCTATTGGAGTTTGAGTGAGTTGTTCAAAGGCCTTGATCTCACACAAATGATCAACTGGATAGCTCATTAGAGTAATTGAAATGAGCTACCATGTGAAACAATTGGTTGGGCAATATACTTAAGAGTAATTGAAATGGACTAATAATCAGAAACAACTTATGCATTTAACTAAAATGATTTAAATGGAATCATTACTAGGGAAATGTAAATCAAGCATTTGATGGGAGTAATTAAAAGTGATTAATTGCAAGAAACAATCAATGGGATAGATACTATAGTTAAAGATTTACGAGTAATACGCACATGAAACACAAAATCTTATTGTTCAATAAAGCAACCAAGAAGGATTATCACTTGAAAAAGTAATATTGAATTTGATGCTTAATTCTATAATGCATGTACATTTATTCCCTTAATGTGGAGTGATGGACGAACATGGTATTAGAGCATCATTTTCATCATCCCCATGTGCTAAAAATGTCATGTACAATTATATATGTGTGTGTGTTTTATGGTCATTTACCTTCTATGAAGATCTAATGCCAATATTGTTACAACGACAAAACTTGAACATTACCTATTAATAAAATTGTACTATTTATTAGTGAATGCTTGAACATTGAGAATCACTCATAAAATCCATGCCTACCATGTGCAAATGTTTCCATAAGTCATTGTTGACCTCTAATCGCAATTTGATAAAATCTCTCCCACCCCTTTAATATGACAACCATATTAGTATCATACCTATATGGTCACTAACTATCGTTATTTTCGCACACATATTAGAAAAGGAAAAAGGTGATCCCATACTACTTAGGGGAACTTGTAGGTGTTGTCCAACAATCTAGTTCAAACTATCATAACGCAAATAAAATACCAAAGGATTATGAGCAATATAGCATGAAATACTCCAAAAGCATCAAGAGACTATAGTTGAGACATTATATACATTATGACATCAAGAGTGCACGATGTTCTTGTAGAGCAAACTTGGCAAGCAATGAGGTTCGAACTTGGTCATCTTGTTGACAGCACATAGTACATTGTAGATACTGATCGAGAACTTTATTTATTTGTTTTGTTTATTCATCATTTAGTGATGAAACATCAATGAGAGCTTGATCGAGGTTTAGAGAACTTGAAACAAACTTTTGCATTAAAAATGTGTGACAAGTTATGTGTGTTGATCAACAACAATATCATCCGTGAAGATTATCCATATTATGAGTATTGTATCTATTTTTTTCTCTCTTGAGATGGCCTTGGAGAAAGGGATAAAACCAATCCACGATAACCAATGCCAAGATCAACCCCAATGATCAATAGGATATTCGTGATGAAGTTTTAAAATCAAGACCCATGATCAAACAAGAAAATGGGGTTGTGGAGGATTGTAAGGGTGATGGTGGTGAGCTCTTAATGAGCAAGAACATGTATCACAAAATTTTATGAAATAATTGACTATCTTTGTATAGAAGTTGGAGGGTATTTGTGGCATGGGAATGACAATGCCATCATGTTTCAAGATTTGGGTTGAATTTGCCAAACCTTTAATTTCCTTGGCCAATAGCTCAAAACTTCTTGTTTTGGTGATACCTTTGATATTGGGTCTTCCATGTGGAGGATGTATGTTGTAATTTTTTTTATTTCAATGGCTTTAGAAGGGATTGAACTTGTTGGTTGTAGGTTTCATCCCCTTGTCGAAGCATGAACTCGGTCATGAGAAAGGGACTCCACTTTACATTGTTGGGGGCTCAATCAAAACAAGATATTGAAGTCATAGTTCGCTAAGAAGATAGACCAAAAATAGATATATACTAGTGAAATACAAGGGACATTGCGGTTTGTCCAAACCTAAGTGCAAGGTTGAGCCCTTGCCAATCAAAGATGTTATTCCTTGAATCTAGAAATTTATATATTGATTAATCCATCATCTTACACTGAGCAATTGATCTTTGGAGGGTCACTAGAATAGAACAAAGTGCTTGATACCATGATCAACTGCGATGGATAAGATGAGCTATGGGCAAAATTGAATGTATCTACTTCCGCAATGAAGGGTTTGGAAAATTTGGTGTTAAGGGAAACAATGCCATATTCTTATTTTTAACAACCCTCAAAGGCTTAGTATTTCCAAACGAAAATATTGGTCTCAAGCCAAATCCATGTAAGAAACATGTCCCCAAAGAACCATTTTCCTCCATATAACTTTTACACACTACTTAATTAAGATATACACATTTTGTACTTAGTAATTATCTAATTAATTGAGACACTTCATGCATTTTAATGACATAATTATATATTTAATTAATACTAACATATTTCTTAATTAATGTGGTGATTATGTTTGTTTTAATTTTAGATTAACTTAATAAGCCTTTGAGGCTTCCATGCTACTAGAGAGATAAGTGCTTTTATGTGTTGATCATGATGTGGCCTTTGACATTGAGGAGTGATGTTCCATAATCTCTAGACTAGCCCGTTGTGAAGAAGGCAACACTCCAATATGAGTTGTGTAGGCTCCTTCAAGATAACTTGATTCAATATTGTGGGAGGAGAATAATATATGGGTTTGCAATCAAAGTCTTAAAGGAACCATTGATATAAGTTTTGAATATCCAAAAGGATCAAACAGCCTTCACTGACACCAAAGTGGAGGAAAATAGTTGTATTATATGTACTCAAAATGCCCATAATATAGGCAACGGTCGTATTATGGGCCTCTTGATTACACAATCACGTCGTTCATTTCACCAATGCCTCAAATGTCTTCTAGCTCATGATGAATGACATTATTTGGGAATACATAGGTCATTTCATTGCGGTGCAATTAGACAACAATTTGAACTTATTACATAACCAAGAGGATCCTAACAAATATGTTTGCTCCATCCTCTCCAAATTTTGGAACCACAAGTTCTACACCAAACTAAAGTAATGTGAGTTTGATTAAACCATGGTGGAAGTCCTATATTATCCCATGATGGCATGAACATGGACAAGAAGCACGTTATCATTATCCAAGCTTGTGATGGCTTGACATGCATGAAGGATGTCCAATTCTTTCTAGGCTTTGCAAACTTTTTTTTTTCAATTCATTCAAGACTCTGAAGAGGGCCTTCGCTTCAACCCTTATCCTCTTGTATCCTAATTCAATCAAGCCTTTAGGCTTTCATCACTTCAGAAAATGCATCCAACTTTGACCTCGGCATTGTCCTATCTCAACCATATGGTCATGGTAACATGCACCCCGTTCAATTTTTCTCCGATATTCGTGAGTCAAGAGATCAATTATTCAGTGTAAGAAAGGCATTTGACTGTTATAACTATTGCATTCAAGGTATTTCTTCCTTACTTAAAAAAGGCCCAACATTTCGTCCAAGTTATGACAAACCACAAAACCGTAATGTATTTCATTACCACATGTAACTTGAATCGTTCTCAAACTCTTTGTTTTATCTTTAGTAAATTATGACTTTAAATATTATTGTCTCAATTCGGCTCCCAAAACAGTTATTGCAAATGTTTTTTTTATAGTTTGCAAGAGTTCACACTTCGACCAAAGGATAAGGTCTACAACAAAAAAGTTAAGTCGCTTCATAAGCTAGACGAAGTCAAAATCCTCGCAGCATACATCTTCTTGCAAGAATGTTCAATTTTTCAAAATATCATTAGGGTGACAACCTATTCCGTTGGCCAAGGAAATCATAGAAATTTTTGTGTATGTCCTAAAGTCCTCAAAACATGACAACTCGAATAAGTCAATTCAAGATTTTGACGAAATTCCATTACATTGCAATGGTTTTCCTTCCAGACATCATGATTATCCTCGATCTTGTATCATGAAAAATTGTGGATGCTAAATTTCTATCAAGTATTATGATGCATGTGTATGCTCGAAAGTTGCCCACCCTCACCCTCACAATCTTCTACAACCCCTTACAATCCTTGTCCAATCCCTACACCTTTGTTTCATCACAAACCTCTCATGTGTTAATGGACATAGGTGTCATGAAGACCTTGAGGTCGTATCACGAAACTATTGGTGACTTTAAGATTAGAAGCAAGCCAATGAATTTGCCAGATATTGTGACACATGTATCCAATGGAAATATTCCTACCATTACCCTTAAAGTTTTCTACAAACCATTGTGATTATTGTCCATTTCCATAGGCATTGATTTCTTCAAAGAACTCCCATTTGCTAACAGGCTTGATTACATGTCTCTCTCTCTCTCTCTCTCTCTCTCTCTCTCTCTCTCTCTCTAATAAACACCATAGCAAGGGGTTCACATTTTCTATCTTATGGCTTGTTTTGCATGACATGACCTATTTCTTCTTTTATCTACCAACATTGCACATCAATATCTTTATAATATCTTGTATTGGTAGTAACAACCCACAAAAGAATGTTAATTATTAATCGGCAACGGTTCGGTTTGAACCGAACTAATCCACAAAACCGCGGCTTAACGGTTTACATGGTTCGGTTCGGTTTCAACACTTAGAAACCGTGGTTTTAACGGTTTAACGGTTTTTGTTTGTTTATTTATTTAAATAAATAAATAATAAAAAAATGTTTTTAAACAATCTTTTCATTTTCGTGCCTTATTCTCACATTTTATGAAAATTTTAAAAATTTTAAACTTTTAAAAATTGACCTAAGCTGAAAACTGAAACCGAACCACGAAACTACGGTTTTACTGGTTTAATGGCTTAATGATTTGAATTATTTTTTAATGGTTTGGTTTAGGTTTCAAAATTTTAAACGGTTCGGTTTGGACCCTCTCAAACCAAACCAAACCATTGTCGATTGTTAATGTTAATACTAATCAATAATTAAAGGTTTTGTCAAAGTGGTTGCTCAAAAAATGTTCTAAAACATGACATTTTTAAGATTTAGTTGATTAAGGACTATGTGTCTACATGATTGAGCACACAAAAGTCAATGATCATTACATTTATTCCATGTTTCATGACATGTCCATGTATTAATTCTATATTTAAGCCCTCTTTCACAAATGGTATCCCCTTTCTTCACGGAGAGTGGCAATGGAAGTCTCTCCTCACCTTGTTTTACATGCATTAGAGATTGAAGAAGCTTCATCGGTTGACCAACTTTTAACCACATCCTTCATGAATTGTCTTAAACAACTTTCACACCAAGATCTTATCCATAGACCAAGGTTTTAACGTGGCTTATATTGCTTTGCTTTTGCAAGCATTAGTTGTAAATGGACAAAAGAAATAATTGGCATTATATGTTAAAGAACAATGTTGACAAATATCCTTTACGTATCATGAAGAACTTTTCATACAACAAGGAATACTATCATGCTATATTGTACAATTCAAAAAAAATGTAAAAAATACGATGGTGTAGGGACAACCATGTCTATTTTTAGACATTAAGATCGTGGATTTGAGTTTGACGCAATGATTTTGATGTCAATGTAGCGGTAAAACTTGTGCTTCCCAACATTGAAGTCATAGTTTCACTGTAAAATTGTGTGATAGTACATAACTCGTCACAACAATAACATATTGTTGCCCTTTAAAAGACAATGCTTATACATAGGCAACAAGTTTTAACAATAGCATCACCCGTTAAATGACCATTTTTATGAAAGGCGCCGAGTTATAATAACTTACATTGCTTATAAATAGTTCACCCAAATGTAACAAGTTTGAATGGGTTACAATGCTTTTAAATAGGGAACAAATGCAGTTGTGACCATTATAAGGCAATGCTTATACATAGGCAACAACTTTCAATCAATTATAGCTGGCTATATATATCTTATCAGCTTTAATAAACTATAAACATGTAAGTAGTATCAATAAGTTATATTGCTATAATCAGGCAACAAATTTTATGAGCAAAGAATAATGTCATTTTGTGAGGATGTTAAAACTTCATGATGTATACGTTGTGAAACTTTAAAATAAAAACTCTGGATTTTTGCACATGATTTTAACATTCATTGATTTATTTAATGTGATGTAAGTTGTGACTTTGTCTGCATAAAATGTGTTTATAGTTTTGTTGTCTTCCATTGGCACACTTCCCTTTCTTCTCAATGAGTTTTGCTAATAGAGCTTCCCTTTGCCTTGTTTTATAAGAGATAGACGTCCATTGAACATAGATAGAGGGTAGCCTTTGTATGTAGAGTTTTCACACATGCGTCGATCCATCTCCATTAATGTGCTCATAGGCAAACCTTATCAAGCTTATAACAAATGTCTTCGTATGTGCGTTAGCATAAAACACTAGAAAGTGGCGTGCTTCAAGCATACAAGCTTTCCTATGTTAGGGGGAGAAAAAACAATGTTTACAAATCAACAAAAAAGGGCTCTTCGCTAAAATTTTATAGACTTTATCATGTTTAGAACTTTTTGATATGGCCCAGTGGAGAGCTCTAGTGATATAAATATATATAATTATGCACACATGTGTATATCTTAGTATATATAAGTTAACATGCGAGTAAAACAATCATTATATAAATTGGGTTGCAAATCTAAAATGCGACACGAGGAGTTATCTTTTATTTCGAGATTGTTGATGGGGAGAAAATTAGCATTTTCTGTTCTTCGAAAAAACATTCAACATTCATTGTAGTGAATGCAAACTCTCTAACCACACGCCGATTAACTTAGAGTGGCCAATTATGCACGACCGGAACTTATGAAATTATGAGGTTGAACTACCTTTTTATTCACACTTACATAACTAGTGTGAAACCTTGACTTTTGTGGAGAATCGATGAAGGTAACTACAAAGTTCAAACCATGTACAATGTGTGAGGTTGAGGTTATGGTGATTTGAGAGCATACAAATATGTATTACTTGAAAGTCGTCTAGGGGAATATCCTAAAGACCACATTGAGTATTAAAACCTTTAAAAAAGTGAATTTGACAAATTACACGTTTTACATATAGTCCACACTACACGATTCCCAATATATCACCCAATGATTGAGAACTTGTCACTATAGCCAAATAACTCAATGAATAATAAGTAAACCTTCCTTATCTGAAGCCCTATAGATGAAATGCAAATAGGATCATTATGATGCTCAACATAACTCTTTTTTTGTCCGATGTACAATAAACGTATACCTTGATCGTAACGTCTTTCATATATGAAAGGCATGATCTTCATTTGTCGTAGAGGAGGAGGGGTAGAGTAGTGACAATTCGAGGGGGACCCAACAAGAAACACTATAAGAGTATCAACTCTCATGGAAGTAAGTAGAGGTTGGATTATGGAGTTGCAAGGAACCCACACTATTTTTCCAAATTCATAAAAAAAGGAAGAAGGTCATCATGTGTGGCAATTGTGAATATTAATAATTTGCAAGGCGTGTTTTTTAATACCCAATTGTTAATGTACAAATGTATATTGTATATCACACCTAAATAATGTCCATGACATATGAGTTAACGAGGTCATCCGTGCCATAAAATAAATAACAAATCGAAGAGTTATCAAATGTGGCCTTTGATTCATTTGCTCTTCCTCGTTCAAAAAGGGAAGAGTATGTTTTTCAAGTTGGGGATTAGCTGTGTCATTTAAAACTAGAAAGCCTCAAGCAAAATGATATAAGTACGACCATCCTCTTTAGCTCGTGCATGAAGTGGTTGAGCAACAACTCCTTTTTCTAAGGTGGTAAGAGTATTTGGTTTCTTTCACAAAGATCCCAAACACACACAATAAAAGTAATAAAATTTGTGCATAAAACGAGGTTTCATTATCTCGACCAATGAGACCAATAAAGGTATTACATGTCATGGGACCACTCAATAACTACATTGGCATTGCAATAAAGGTTCATAGGACCACATTCCATGAGTAAATTTGATTTCCAATAAAGATATACTACTATAACACCAACTCAATAAACACAATGTTACTTTGTAAGTTTTGCAAATACATAATAGAGAATATGTGCTCCTCTTCTTCGAGGCCATTGCTTTAGACATTGAGGAGGGATGACGACTCTTTCTTGGCTTCTTACAAATCCTTTTGTACATTGATGCAATCTCACTTTCTTTCTTTGTTTCCATTTTTCCCTCCTTTCATTCATTTGCTCATGAACATCTTCTTACTCTTCCTCACACTAACCCATGGGCCATATAAGCAAGCTAAAAACTTTTTGTAGAAGGCTCGTGAAATGTTCTCGTAGGATGTTAAAAATACTGTCCCCAAGTGTGTGATTGTATGTCCTATGGTCTTTGTCATTACATATAAGTGCAAAAGAAGTGAGAAAGATATCGTAATTCGCAAAACACACATATTTACTTACTCATCCCGAGTCACAAGTCATATTTTCTTTACGATCAGTAGAAGACGGAAAAGCGAGCAAGATGTTGGAATTTGCAAATCACTCATATTTTTGTTACTCACCCCCCAATCACGAGTTGCATTTTACTTACGACCAACAGAACGAGGAAGAAGTGAGTAAGATGTTCTAATTTGCAAAGCTCTTGTATTTTCTTACTCACTCCCCGTCACAAGTCACCTTTTACTTATGACCAACAAAACAAGGTACCCATGTACAAATGATGCAATCGTTACGATGGTCACTATGCTCCCCTGTGGCTAACATGCATGTGAGAGAGGAATACGACAGGTTTTCACCTGCCCCAATCATCCAACACATGGAATGTCTTTTTGCATGTGGTCACTTGTACATTAACAACAATACCACTATACTCATGTAAGGCATGGTGGACAACATGCTAGTCCATAGACTACCCCTTCATTCACATGGTCAAATGCTAGCCTAATCCACATTTAGTTTTTGTCGCATTCATGTGATCAACATCAACATCATGTATCGACATGCTAGGTACGTGACCATTGTCAACAATATTTCAGCACATTACTTTCCACCTTCTCTCTCTCTCTCTCTCCCTTCATGGTTGAGATTTCATGACTTTCTCTAACAGCTCTCAAATGCTACAAAAGATGTCCTTTTTAACTTTACAACAAATTTCTCACCCTCCATTTGAATCAAAAGTGAAGGGCGTTCTGCATATTCTAATTGAACCATAGCCCCTCCCCCCATACCTCAAGAACTCAAAAATACCTCAATACACCTCAAGAGTTCTCTCTCTCTCTCTCTCTCTCTCTCTCTCTCTCTCTCTCATTGATAGGACCATTACTTTGGGAATCAAGCCCATGCCCATTTTCGTTGGAGCTTGGTGCCGTGGGCTATGAGGTGGGGGGGGGGAGGGGGATCTCAAGAGAGCCATTGGAACACACCAAGGTAGAAGACACATTGGCATCATGTATAAATAGTCAGTCAGTGTGGCGTATGGCGACAACTGAAGCACAAAGCATTCAGGGGACGAATGGCACGTGGCGGATCGACATTTGGATCGGAGTTTTATCAGGGGAAAAGAATGCAGGGAAGAGGGGGGGGGGGATTGGCGCGGGACGAGGCAAGGAGTCTGTGGAGTAGGGTTTCCGGAAGGATATATGGAAACCCCAGGAGAAGGCCAAGACATGGACAAGAAGAAGAAGAAGAAGAAGAAGAGTTAATGAAGTAGGAACAGGGTGAAGTAAGCTGTTTGTGTGTGTGTGTGTGTGTGACACAGAGAGAGAGAGAGAGAGAGAGAGAGAGAGAGAGAGAGAGAGAGAGAGAGAGAGAGAGAGAGAGAGAGAGAGAGAGAGAGAGAGAGAGAGAGAGAGAGAGAGAGAGAGAGAGTGTGTGTGTGTGTGGGGTGTTCTACCATAACTCTCTTTCTTTCCTCTGTTTTTTTTCCAGTTTTTTGTTGCTCCCTTTTCAACCCACAAAAAGCCTAAATATTTATGCTGGTGATGGTGATGATGATGATGATGATGGTGATAGGGCAAGCATCTCTTGCCTTCCCCATTGCAGAGTAGGTCTTCTTTTTGTATCACTCAGAGAAAGCTTCCCTGTCATTAATGGAGCTCTGAGACAAACACCCCTGTTCCTAGTAAAAGCCATTCACAAGAAGAAGGAGCAGGAGCAGGAGAAGGAGGAGGAGGAGAAGGAGGAGGAGGAGAAGGTGAAGGTGAAGGAGAAGGAGAAGGAGGAGGAGGAGGAGGAGCAGGAGCAGGAGAAGGAGCAGGAGCAGGAGGAGTAGGAGTAGGAGTAGGAGTAGGGAGAGAAGGAGAAGGAGAAGGAGAAGGAGAATAAGCACGCTGTAGCCATAGCCATAGGACTATGGAGTCACACACCCTGCATTTCTTATTCTTACCCTCTGTTGTCTAATTTCACTACCATTCATTCTGTTGCTTTCCATGACCATGGCTTTCACTTCTGGTTTCAGGAACAGAGCATTACTCTGTTTCAGGAACAGAGCGTTCCTTCCATGAGTAAGCAACAGAAAGCAGAAGCAGAAGCAGAAGCAGAAGCAGCAGCAGAAGAGGGAGCAGAAGAAGAAGAGGAGGAGGAAGAAGCAGAAGCAGGAGACGAACATGATGAAATTAGGAAGCAGAGATCAATTAGACGAGATTGAGAGTAAGTCTCTAAGTAGTGATAATCAAGATGGAGGGTCGGCTGATGAACAAGATGGACAGAGAATTAAGGGGAAAAAGAGATATCATAGACATACTCAGCGCCAAATCCATGAAATGGAAAGGTCAGTGTTTTCTTTATCAGATCTCTCTCACATGCATAATCATCTAGTTTTTAAGAAAATTCCATGAAGACCTAATGTGTAGCTTAATACATTATTGATGACATTGTCATCACTCAATTTACAGCGTAATGAGTTAAACTTGTCTGTTAATGACATTAATGGTATAACTTACAACTTAGTGACATTTATTATGGCTTAACCCATAGTCTAATTGCCTATGGACAGGTTTTAGCTTAGCAACAGATTTATAGCCTCATGACATATTTTGTAGCATGAAAGGCTGCGCTTTGTTTCTTCATCACTAGCTTAACAACATAATGTATGGCTTCATTCCTAGCTCAGTGGCATAATTTATGGTGTAATACATAGCTTAACAAAATATTTTCTAGCTTAATGACAGAATTATTGCTCAATCTTTGGCTTAAGATAATTTTCTGCAACCTAATCCATAGCTCAATGATTAATTTATGGCTTAATGCATAATTTAAGGAAATGATTTATAGCTTAATCCATAGCAGAGTGATGTTGGTAATGGCTTAATACAGAGCTTTATGGCATAATTTACAGCATAATGAGACATAATTTGTAGCTTAATGTATAGCTTAGCAAGACATAACTCATAGGTTAATCCACAGCTTAGTTGGGCATAGTTTTTTGCTAAATCCAAAGCTTTATGACATCCATTTTGGCTTGATCTATAGCTTAATGGCATCATTTTGGCATAATCCATATCTTATTATTTCAGCATAATCTATAGCTAATGACATCATTCATGGCATTATCCATATCTTATTATTTTTGACATAATCCATAGTTTGATGACATCACTTATAACTTCAATCTAGAGCCTAATGCATCATTGCGTAGCGTAATGACATAATTTATAGCTTTAATCGATGTTTGTTTTGCTAATGTAGATTGTTCAAAGAGTGTCCTCATCCTGATGAGAAAGCAAGGCTTGAGCTCAGTAGAGATCTTAATCTGGATCCAAGGCAAGTCAAGTTCTGGTTCCAGAACAAGAGAACACAAATGAAGGTTCGGTAAAACCTCATCTCCCTGTCTGTAATATTTAAATTTGTCACCCTAATCTCTTGAATAACAACTGCTAATTATTCTATTATAGTATTAATTTAACATGCGTTTTTACCACTGGATTAGCTCATAAGAAGTTGTAGATATTCCTTGCATTTAGCTAGGTCTGACCTATGTTGCCTCCAGAAGAAGATCATATTGTTGAACATTGTATTGAAACGTGTGGGAAAGTGGTCCTTATGTATGTACCTAGCCCTTTAATCATTCCTTCATGGCTTTTATCAGGCTCAGCAAGAACGGCATGATAATTCTTATCTACGGAACGAGAATGATAAGCTCAAGGTCGAGAATTCAGCGCTCCGAGAGGCTCTCCGAAGTGTGGTTTGCTCGAATTGCGGTGGCCCTGCAAACATGCATGATTCGTCGGAGGATCATCAATTGAGATTAGAGAATGCCAAGCTCAAAGAAGAGGTCAGTCTAGATGTGAAATGGTATTTATTTTAGAGTGCATCTCTACCATAATGTGGCTACCTCAACATCTAGTTGTGTTAATGAGTATACACACAACTATGGATACATGATGTGTTCAGGCGTCAATTTAAGTTTAGAGACAGGACCTAGGGTCTTGGTTTTCTAAAAATTATCTATCATAAGGATTGTGAGTGAGATGGTAGCACGAGAAACGGTGGTTCACCAAGCTAATAGGCATATCTCTGGCTTAATTGACTCCATTAATAATGTATCAGTGTATGTTAGGTTCTACTGCTTTATAAGAATGCATACAAGTTTCTAGTGGAGTGAATGGGCCTCAGGTCCGGGGTGTTCTATTCAAAGTATAGTTACTATCCTAGACTTTTTTCATATTATGTGTTAAACTCATCATTTGGAGAGAATGTCCTTGTTACAAATTGGGATCCATTAATTCAGGTAGCAAGGTTGGCAATCTTAGCGAAAAGACCCTCAGTTTCTCCGGTGCCGACACCTTCATCATTTGTGGCACCGCCACTAAATGCATCATCTCCACCCACATCATCCACTGAGCTTGGGTTGAACAATATACAGGCGCCACCAAATCTTAGTGAGCTTGCAGTATCAGGGCCCTCTGTAGCCGAGATAGCATCAAGGCCTCTCTGTCTAACAGATGCAGAGAAGATTATGGTGGTAGAGCTCGCAGTCTCCGCAATGGAGGAGCTTGCTCAGGTTGCTCAAGCTGGCGAGCCACTCTGGGTGCCTGATCCTTCTTCAAATAACACCGAATTGCTTGATAATGAAGAGTACCTACAACAATTCCCAAGTGTGATTGGTCCCACCCCTTATGGCCTCAAGGTTGAAGCAACCCGAGAAATCGACCTTGTCATCATGGAGGCTCCCTCCCTTGTTGAAACTCTCATGGATGTGGTAAATGTTTTATTTCTTATGATTTCGCAATGGAAGCCTGATCTTTTCTTTTGCTTGATTCATTATTTGTTAACTGAGCTTTTTTGCATCAGCTCGTTTTTTGAAATGTATATCACTGGATGGGATGAAATTATGTATGGAATGAATTTTGCCATTTCCTTAGGTCCGATGGACAGAAATGTTCCCATCTATTATAGCAAAAGCTCAAACTGTGGAAGTATTGTCAACTGGAGCTGGTGATCCCTTTGATGGTGCCATGCAGCTGGTATGTATGAACATATGTTTTCAGTTACTTCGTAAATTATCAAGCAAAACACATAAATACAATGATAAATAGGGCCGAACACCAGAATACCCCTAAGTTTTCAGATATTTACCAGGATAAGTTTTTGAAAATTTACGAGGTAATCCTGGGCTAATATTAAAATTTGCACTACAGAAGGATGTTTTTGGTAATGTTGAAAACTCAAGTGTATCCTACAAGTTATGGGTATTTTGGGCATAATGACATAATCTATCCTATGATTTATTGGAAAGATGGGAGTTCAATTGTTTTCATCTGATTTCTTGCTTCAAAGAAGTTGGGAGGGGTATTTGTCAAAAATATATCACAAACAGAGGCTTAGAGAACTTCTGGTGAAAAATGTTGCTTATTATTATTGCCAGATCTATGCGGAATTACAACTGCCCTCGCCACTCGTCCCAACTCGAGAAGTCTATTTCTTACGATACTCGAAGCGGGTGGATCACCTGTGGGTGGTGGTGGATGTATCTGTGGATAGCTTACGAGGGAACCCACCCCCATCATTGCTAAGATGTCGCAAACGTCCATCAGGTTGTGTTATCGAAGAGACTAGCAATGGTTACTCCAAGGTAAATCATTATACCCTTTGGTGTATGTTATGCTTGGGTACATCTGGATTGAGTTATGTGCATGGTAGTACTGTATTTGTGCTATATAATGTCTGTAGTCTATTCATTGAGGTGTCCATTGCTGGAGTGAGCGTTTTCTTGAGATTGTACTTAATGTTTTATTAACGTCTTAATGTTTTCAAAGTCATTGGAGAGACAGCCTTTCTGCTCTCAATAGAGTATGTACTGAAACTTATTATCTTGGGTGGGAAATGGTAAGCAAATCACACTCATGATCACCATATATTGAAGAAAGAAACACACATGCACATATAATTAAATACATGAATTGGGTTGAAACAGATACAGTAAATATCTTGGAAACGAAACAGGTGTGTAAAACAGACATGCACAAACCAGTCAAATAGCTAAACTTTTCACAAAATCCCACAGATGGAAGAGTGGATTGTTGAGATGAATTAGAAAAAATAAAGCCTTTTATGCAACTGAGAATGTCTACTTAGTACTTTTGAAGCAATGAATGAATAAATATAACAAAAGAAGGAACAATAAAAAATGGAACGGGAAATTTTAGGCTTGATTTTTTTGTGTTCTTAATGTACAACTGGGAAGGAAGCTTCTAGAAAAAGAAGCAAGAAAAAACAACGGATGCATGAAATTCATCGAACCACCCATCATGTTTTCTTGACAATCTCCCACTTGAAGACTGATATCAATCTGTCTTCACACCTCTATCTATGCATCAGATCTCTCTGGTCTTGCAACTGTTGCAAGCCAACTGAAATTGAACACAACTTCAGACCACCCATCATGTTTTCTTGACAATCTCCCACTTGAAGACTGATATCAATCTGTCTTCACACCTCTATCTATGCATCAGATCTCTCTGGTCTTGCAACTGTTGCAAGCCAACTGAAATTGAACACAACTTCAGTTTGTTGATAGCTACTGTCTTTGTCAACATATCTGCTGGATTTTTGCTTCCTTGGATTTTCTCTACTGTTAACATCTCATCCATTGATTTTGTATAAATGAAAAAATAATCAATAGGTAAAATAAATATTGATTTATTTTTCTGAAAAGCAAAGAACTGTCAAGAATCATGTCATATAGATGGGACCGAAAAAAACAGACTATTATTTATTTATTAAATTACTTTATTAATCAGTGAATGGTTCAATCTTGTGACAATTAGAGTGAGGTTGAATTTAATTCAATTAATATATTCTATTTGTTTTTAAATTGTTTTCCCCAAGAAACACATACCACTCCCACACAGTTTCCCAAAATTCCCAAAATTCCCAAGATACCCTCCCTCTGATCTGCGCTAATCCTCAAAAAAGGCTTTGGCTCTGTTGCTGGGAGATAGCTTAGAGAGAGATAGAGAGTAGGGAGGGACAATATTTTATTTTTTGACAATTCTGTAGTAAAAATATGGAAAAGTTATTTTGGGGAATTCTCGCCTTGGGCATTCTCTTAAGTCCTTAGTAAAATGCATGAAGGGTATTTTTGGGGAACTACTATCACTCAGGGGTAAGGTGGGGGTTTGTTTTTAGCAGTGGCATTGTTGGTTTTATTTCCTAATGATTTTTTTAGTTCTTGATGTTATGAAAAATTTGCCCCTCATGCTTTAGGTCACATGGGTGGAGCACGTGGAGGTGGATGAGAGAGGGGTTCACCCCTCGTACCAGGTGCTTGTTAGTCGTGGTCTTGCGTTTGGTGCCCGCCGTTGGGTCGCTGCCTTGCAGCGCCAGTGTGAAC
The DNA here is from genome assembly GCF_043228905.1 of Azolla caroliniana. Classification (NCBI taxonomy): domain Eukaryota; kingdom Viridiplantae; phylum Streptophyta; class Polypodiopsida; order Salviniales; family Salviniaceae; genus Azolla; species Azolla caroliniana. Next base: position 12,391,170 of record NW_028230455.1, read on the forward strand.
GCATTGCCACACTGTTAATGCCCCTGCCCCTGCCTCCCATTGTGGCCCCCATTGCCACTGCCACTGCCATGGATGCAGGTTAGTGAAATTTTAATCTCTTTTTGTTGGGTTAGTGCAATTCTGGCCCCATTAGGTTGGGGGTTAGCAAATATTCAGGCTCATTTTGTTGTTTTAAACAATTGTTAGGGATATTTGATTTTACCAAACATACCCCTAGAATTTCATGGAATTCCCTAAGTACCCCTCATGTTTTCTGCTCAAAAAGTTCTCAATTCTCTCTTCTAAACATTGAGGGGCATGTAAAGTATTGTGAGAAAGAATTCTGAACTTCTGAAGGGGTATGTTCAGAATTTTGAGAACCACAAGGGGTATGATTTTGGAATTTCTTGGAAACAGATGGGTATTTTGGTAATTTCTAAACTGTCTTTGCTAGTTCATTTGTTCATTAGTTAAACTGTGCTTGCTCATGTGAACAATACAATTGAATGATGTATGGTTGCTTGGTTGGTTTCTGACAGTGCTCCCTAGTGCTGAGGGTCGCCGCAGCCTGTTGAAGCTTGCGGAGAGGATGACCAACAACTTCTGTGGGGGTGTGAGTGCCTCAGCCAATCATACGTGGATCACTTTATCAGGAACTGGTGCAGACACCGGGAGCATAGGTCCCACCGATGAATGCCGCGTGGTGATTCGTAAGAGTGTGGATGATCCTGGCCGCCCTCCTGGTATCGTCCTCAGTGCCGCTACCTCCCTTTGGCTACCTGTCTCTCCCTCTCGTGTTCTCCAATTCCTTAGGGATGAGCGGTACCGTACTGAGGTGATGAATGCCATTTGGTTGGTCTGGTGTAAGTGATTTTCCTTTGTCTTCCAAGTTTTTATTTTTAATTTTTCGTTTTTGTCTTCGTAGTGGGATATCCTCTCCAACATGGGTGTGGTGGAAGAGATTGTCCACGTCCCGAAAGGACAAGACTCGGGCAACTGTGTTTCATTGTTGAAAGTCAATGTGAGTACATGCTTTTCCAAATATCTACCCTAATAGTTTAATATGATTGAAATTGAAGTTATGGGGAATCAAGGACGTTTTGGTCCAAGGAATCAATGAATTCCCTAGGTCCGATGTCGAAACTATAGCCCGAAAACAGCTTACATAAGCATAACTAGCCTTTCTATATTTTAACCATGAAACCAAGGACTTGGTCTAGCCGTTTGACTGTCCATGAACTGGATCTTTGGTAGGCCTCAGACTAAGGTTATGCATATGCTCTAAATCAGTTTTTTCTCTAGATAAAAAGGAGCATGTGCAATTCAAGGGTTTTTTCATATGCTATCTCTATTTTCTTTTCTCTTATGCATCATTAGACCGTCTTATACTGACTATTTGCTGCTCAAATGGTGTATGTGCATTTTTCTCATACCAGGCCGTGAACTCAAACCAAAGCAATATGCTAATACTCCAAGATTGTTGCACCGACAAGTCTTGCTCATTGGTAATATATGCACCAGTGGATGTGGGGGCGATGGGAGCAGTGCTAAATGGAGGGGATCCTGATATAGTGTTGTTACTACCATCTGGATTTGCTATACTTCCTGATGGGAATGAGACAGCTTCCGCTCAAGTTTTCCCTATTTTCAACAACAATAAGGTGGCCAACAATGCTTCAATGACCACAGCGTCATCATCGGGTTCTCTACTCACTGTTGCTTTCCAAATATTGGTTGATCATGTTCCCACAGCCAAACTGTCCCTAGAGTCGGTTGCAACTGTCAATAACCTCATCTCTTCCACCGTTTATAGAATCAAAGGTGCTCTCTCCCTTGATAGTTGAAAGAAGAGAAAAGCAATTTATAATTTAGAAAAGGGAAAAAAGGAGTAACAGTTAACCTTGTCTTTGTAGGAAACCTTTAGCCAATCCTTTATGGTAGCACATTTGTCTGAACTACAAAGCTTCTACTAACTAACTTACACTGTAGTTAATCCTCGATTATATTGATTAGGGCACCAACACCCTTATCCTCATTCCATTACATTTTAACTTACAAAAAGACAAACGTTTTCCTCGATACTGACAAGGTGGGTATGTGTTCATTTCTTCCCTACATTTTCATGGAAAACCTGCTTATTTTATGCTACCCAAATCACCATAGCCCCCAAACCCTGGATCATTCTGTTGTAAATTGTTTATCCAAATGTGAGATCGTTTGTTTTTAACCTATACAATCAACTGTTTGTTTTTTCTTGGAAGGAGTCAATAAGGAGCCTTTGTATGTAGCACACAGCTGTGGAGTGGTAAATTGGAGAAGAGACATGTATATGCATCCTTTTGCTTCCTTGTTCTGGTTGTTATTTCAATAATTTTCCTGTGTTTGAGCGAATTATTGAATTCTATGTGGCAGCGGCTGGCTGTATCATATAAAAGATTTTGAGATTTGCAATGCTTTATTGGCGAAACATATGTAGGCCCACTGGAATGAAAACCTATTGTCATCATGGTTTCCCATTAATGAGGAGTTCTATCCCTTAACTATTCTTTATCTACTGGTTGGGATATGTTTCATTCTCAGTAGCATTGGCAAGTCCTATTAAGCTTTGGACCTTGCCCTGATCCTTGTGCTTCGATCAAGGTATGCGCGCAGGATGTATGTGGTAACTAATTTGTTGCGATTATATGGAAGTGTACCTATCCGTGAAACTTAATCTCCTAAAAACATAGAGGATAATACTCTGAAATATGGTCGAATTGCCGTAAATGCTCTTGGTTAACAGCATGCCACGAAATTGAGAGAAGCCCAAGTTTGATCCTTGCAATGGACTTGGCCTTGCCTCATAGATTGTAATTGGTCTCTTGTGGTGGACGACAAAAAGATGTCCCCCTTTCTACACTTGATTGAACAGGAAGGTCAAGGGGTTTGAATCCCGTTAGTGGTGATGGAGGATATATATGCATTTCAAAAGTCAAGGATATCCCAAACCATAGATTACAACATATTGCTCAGAATCGTTGGAGCAAAATTCTCTCATATGTTTGGGTAGTTGACTTTCGAAGATGGTTCAAAAGATGGTGTATGAAGATCTCTTAGAGCTTTCAAGTAATGTTATGCAATTTATAGTTTTTAAGGAAGGTTAATGGAACCATAAGGAAGAAGTGGGAAGATGCTTAAAAGGACGTCTTATATTGCAAACATCAACTCTGAATGTTGGGTTCAATGTAAGGCAGGAATACCTATTGATTGTATGCAACCTACCTCATTATTGACATGACTATTAACTCTCGTGGAGCCCTCACACTCCATTGCACTTGATCACATAAGCTAGGTATTGAAGTTTCATTATGACATCAAATATAAAGGCATGTAAGGTACGTGAGGAAGGGCTAGTAGAGGGTGAATATCACTTGCTTTTTACATTCTCAACAAGTTGCTCTTTGTGAAGGCTGTAATGACAAATTAAGAGGGGGTGATGCTCATTATATCTTGTTTCTTTTGTGAAAGCTTTCAATATTGTTCTAATCATTAGCTTTTACTATCCTCTCTTTTCAACTTCTAGCCTTGATTTGTATATACTAGGCTGAATTCTAGTTTCACTAACTAAATTGTTTTACCCTTGGAAGCACATGGGTGGTTTACTAGCTATATATATTACAAGAACATGCGTGCATCATGTCCCAAATTTGATGCCCATGACAATGTCACACATGAAAGCTTGCATAAATCACAAGTTTCATAATGAGGGGGGAATTAGAGATAAAAATTATACATGGAAAATATAAGTGATAAGGCAAAACTCAGAAAATACCCTCCATTTAAATTTTTTTTCCCCAATGCCCTTCGTAAAATATTGGGTACATAATTACTTGAATAGATCCAAACATAATTTGGAGAAAGTGGACAAATTAACCACATGCTTCGATTGATGGACATTTAGAGAGTTGACAAAGTAGGGGTATATTGAGGAAATAAAGAAAAATTGAAAGGTATTTCCAAGTTCACTATTAAGTGTAATATCAACTTTACCCACAACAATATCTAAAATATCAACCATCTTTCTAATGTGAATAATCTAGTTAAATGCTAATCCATCTTACTCTTTGTGTTACCAATTGTTTCTCTCTATAGGCACCACCATCTCAAGAGTCAATCAGACAACATCTCAATGTTTTAAACCATATTACTTGAAAGTGATGTAGATGAAATTTTGGTTTAAGAAGACGTATATATTAAAGGTTTTATATCATCCATAGATGCCAAATATAAACTACAAGAGCAAAGTGAAATATTATAATGTATTGTGTGTGGAATTCGTTAGTTATTCTTGATGTTTGATAAATTTCGCTAATGAATGTTGGGACTAAGTGTGCACATTGCGACCAAGAGACAAATGTTTTTGTATGGATGGATGAAGGTTGAAAATATGAGAGAAAAAGCAAACTTGATTGTGATTGAAAATGTGGCAAGGTAGAAGGCACCAATTTCATTTAGTGTTTAATGCCTTTTATAGTGTCTAATTGGCACTTTGAATTTCGTTTATGTAACAAGCTTCAAACTGGCCTTTGAAGCCTTCAATGGGTTTCAAATTGAAGCACTAGAAAACACTTGTGTCCATGGAAACATACACACATATACACAATGGGTAGTAAATTTGAAGCCCAAATGAATATCTCCCATGAAAGCTCAGCTCAGCCTTTGATTGCATATTAATTTAGTCAATCCTTATGCATTCCCTTTTTGTTGGGCAAACTTATTTTCCACAGTTGATTTTCTCATTTTGGCATTGTACACCAATCTTGATCACTTCGGATAATAGGTGTTCAACAAACTTTTTTTTTGGATTCTTTATTGCATTCAACATGGCTTGATACAATTGACTCATTGAAACAATTTGGTTGCATTATAATTTGCTAGAATCACCTAAGCTTAGCCTTTGATTGCATATTAATTTCGTCAATCCTTATGATTCCCTTTTTGGTGGGCAAACTTATTTTCCACAGTTGATTTTCTCATTTTGGCATTGTACACCAATCTTGATCACTTCGGATAATAGGTGTTCGACAAACAGGATTCTTTATTGCATTCAACATGGCTTGATACAATTGACTCATTGAAACAATTTGGTTGCATTATAATTTGCCAGAATCACCTAAGCAATGAATGTGATTAATGCAATGCTTAGTGTTCTAGCATAATTAAAACACAAAAGAATGTGCATGACATAAGTAATGCTATTCATGATATTAATTAACACACTAATAAGAATGTGCATGTCATAAGTAATGCTCTCCATGACATTAATTAAGGCTGGTCACAAACAAATCACTATGTAACTAATGTAATTAGCACAACTCACAATGCTAATTAGCCAAAGAAATTGACTAAATTTGGAACGAATGATTTTCGAAAATATGAAAATATGAATTTATGCACATAAAGTATGTCTTTGGCCTACCATTGGACTAAGAGTAAAGGTGATACTTTTGCTAATCCTAAAAAAGCTATCTCAAAATCAGTACAACCCTCACCCTTCGCAACTTGTCTACATTTGAAAAGTGAATTGGTATATACCTAGAAAACACACATGCACATCAAGTGGTAATTTTGATGTCCACACTAAAGTTTAGAAACCATGAATTATCTCCAAGGGGAGGAGCATTATCCTCACTAAACTACTTTATAATATCTCATTGTCATTCGGAATCCAAGCAACCATCTTACATGTTATGGAATGAGTTATAGCATGTTTCTCTACCAACACATACGTCATCAAACTTACCTAAAACAATCAATACAAGCAATTATATACAAGACAAAAAGGTAATGCAATAAAGCAAATTGATAGCAAAGCAAAAAACAACCTGACTTCACATGCTTATTTGAAAGGTCACACGAATCTCATTTTCATATGCAATCCGAGCAACCATCTTACATGTTATATTGATAGCAAAGCAAAAAACAACCTGACTTCACATGCTTATTTGAAAGGTCACACGAATCTCATTTTCATATGCAATCCGAGCAACCATCTTACATGTTATGGAATGAGCTATAGCATATTCATTCCCCTACCAGCAGATACTTCATCAAACTTACCTAAAACAATCAATACAAGCAATTATATACAAGACAATGGGAATTGAATAAAGCAAACTGATGGGAAAGTGAGAAAGCAATAGGAAAAAAGGGGTGTGAAAAGCAAATTGATAATGAAGTTGTAGAAAGGTGAGGGTAGTACACAGCGCAATATTCTCTTGAAAATGGTTTATACCATTAAAGAAAAGGATTTATACACATGTACAAATTATGACATCTTAATCCAAGAGTTCAATCGATCAACCATCTAGGATGATGGCCTAATGTGTGTACATGTTCTAGCATTGTGACCAATTTGTTTGCATATACTACACCGATAATCACGTCTGTTTTTCATGTTCTTCAAAGGCTGCTTTGATGAGCAACTTGTCCTATTATGCCCTGCCTGACCACAAATACCACAACGGTAACACCTCTGAGCCTTCTCTGATTCAGGTAATTTCGGGCAATAGTGCCGGCGATGACCCTTCTCCCCACACTTACTGCAGTAATAGTCAACACCTGCAAGATATTATGCAGTCACAAATATAATTACATACACAAAAAGGAAATTTTACCAATATAACACTAAATGCTTAGAAATTACTCGACATATTTTCAACAACTTCTTTAATGTGTCTCTCTCTTTCAAATTCTGGCTCTACAAACTCTTTCTCTCTTGTTGTGAGTTACTAACAATCGGCAACGGTTCGGTTAGGTTCGAGGGTGTCCAAACCGAACTGTTTAAAAAATTTGAAACCAGAAACGAACCACGAAACCATTTAAACCGAACCATTAAAATCCCAAACCGTTAAACCATTGAACCACGGTTTCGTGGTTTGGTTTCGGTTTTCAATTTAGGTCAAAATTCAATTATAAAATTATAAAATTATAGAATTTTTCATTATTTCAAAATTTAAAGATTTTTCCTAAAATGTGAGCATTAGGCTTAAAAATGAAAAGGTTGTTTATTTATTTTTTAATTTATAAAAAAATTTAAAACCATCAAACCGTTTTAACCGTTAAGCTGTTAAGCCACAGTTTCAAGGTTCGGTTCGGTTTGTTGCTGATTTTTATGAGTCACAACAAGAGAGAGAGTTTGTGACTGTTCTGTCTCTAAGACAAGAAGCGATCCCTAGGTATACATATCATTTAGATACTCTTGGTTTTTCTAATGTTTGTTTTTGAGATTTCTATCAATGCAGAAATTCTTCAGTGCCTCAAAATTGGTTTGTCGTCCCTCATGTGAATCTGAAATGAGTACAATCATCAATGACATCTGCATACAATAAGATTGGTATTTAAACTAGTGCGAGGCTGACACATGTTCTCCTTAATCTGTCGATATCTGCAATCTTGTCAATGTGTGGCCCAAAAAGTGTGGGTGAGGGTGGACAACCTTGTTTCACCCCCTACAATTTTGTTCAATGAATTTGACATTCCCATGAGCCCTTACTCTGCCTGTCATAGAGTCATCATACAATAATAGATCCCTCATTGCTTCCTTCGGCACACCAATGTCTTGTGACCTCTTCATGTGTCTTAACCTGTGGAACTGTGTCAAACACCTTACAGAAGTCCCAAAGCAGCCATAGCATTCTTTCCATGTGCAATTGTGAATATCTTATCCATAATGGTATATATCTTTCCTAAAACCTGCTTGCCATCATGGCTTGTATCCAGGCAATTCCACTGTGGGGAATATCTCGGGTATGCTGGTGCAACATAAGAATTTGTAGTATAGATGTCTTTGGGCTTTGCATATACTTTGATCTACACATATAGTGCCACTTGGTCTTTCTGTACTACCTGAACTACATACAATTCTTGCCTCTGTAGTGTAGATGTCTTTGGGCTTTGCATATACTTTGATCTACACATATAGTGCCACTTGGTCTTTCTGTACTACCTGAACTACATACAATTCTTGCCTCTGTAGTGTAGATGTCTTTGGGCTTTGCATATACTTTGATCTACACATATAGTGCCACTTGGTCTTTCTGTACCACCTGAACTACATACAATTATTGCCTGTGTATTAACTGATACACCACCAGAGCATCTAGTGCCTCCTACGGTGTGTGGTCCATTTACCTTCTTTTAGAACTGCCATATCTTGTAGCATGTATTCCCTCTTATGTGCCCACTTGAACTAGTGTTAAGACTTCTTCCATGTAGATCTTCTCATTCCTCTTGGCAAAAAACATCATTTTTCTTTCTTGTGCTAGAAATTTAAGGACCAAACTTAGTTCTCTTCTGGGTTTTTTTCCATGTATTTATGAATGGATACCCGCCTACTCCCAGTTTGTGGCATAAGCTTTTTGCATCTTCATGTGGGCTAATAAACCATCCTTCTAATCAGCAAGTTGTCCTCAGGCATTGTGTGTGTGTGTGACTCTCTCTCTCTCTCTCTCTTTGAGTTCATATATTAAACATCTGATGCTTTATTTTGACAGTCAGTTATTAACGAAGTCAAACTCACCTTTTAAACTAAGACTACGCTTGAGACGATTTACAGGATCTTGGAAATATTGGCGTAATTTCTCACTTACACTTTTCCTTGAAGCTTCTGTGCTCTTTGCTTTCTGGATATGGCAAAGTATGTGAATGTTAGATCAACACACAAGCATAGAAATAAGTTCCTTTGCAAACCTAACTCATCTTAACGTTCTTTCCAGCCTCAAGAGGCGTTTTGAACTGTTTTAACTGTTTCCAAAATGAAAATCAAGGAAATTTTCCAGGCTAGTAGAAAGAGAATTATAATGATATGAAATCTGATACCAGATTTTAACTAGTGTGATAGGGCATGGCACCATCTAATTCATTCATTTATTCAAAAATCAATACCAACGATAAGCAAATTCTATTATTGCAAATCCTTAATCGATATGATGGCAAAATTGATGACTTGGCATCACAAAAACAACAATCAAGTTCAGAAAATGAATAGTATTTAACAGATTGGTGAAATAAAGATTGGAAAATGAATAGGCAATACTGTCTTCGGTTTTAGCTAGAGGTCCTCATTTCTAGAAGGAAAATGTTCCTCAAATTTTCATTTAAAAACTAGTTTCTCTTTTTATGTCTAATATTTAACTTGAATTCCCATACAAAACGTTTTTATGGTTATATGGTCACCAACCTTCTAGGCAGTTCTTAACCTTGCTTTCATTGCTAATAAGCTTGAAAAACTCTTTATTTCAGATAATTTGATCCTATGGTCATATGACCACTTCAAGGCTTCCACATTACAGGTATCTCCTTATTGGATGTTTTTTACCCTTTGTGAATTTATGTGCTAGTAAGCTTGAAGTCTCATATTCAATACTTATATTAAACATTTAAGTTTACAGTATAGAGTCTTTAAGAATGACATTTTATTTCTAGCATAGAGTGAAAAGTAAGAACCACTAAGAAACTTAACCTTGATTGCAGCTATCCTTTTGGCATTCAGAATTGGGTCGCTATGTATTCTCCTCATTCTTCTCGTAACTGAACCTGTACGGTCATCCAATGCCTAGAAATGAAAGAAAGAAACACCATATAGCTACATTGAATATTCTGCTTGAATATTCTTCGAAGTAAAGCTACCTTGCCAACCTGGCAAATGGAGGTAAGCAATATGTTACACATTCAATGTCGTCAGACCTTGAGAGCTCGCCGTATTTTTTCACGTACGTCCAGAGAAGGTGAGGTATAAATTCGTTTGGATGTTCTCCTTGGTGGAAGTTGGATATCCATGTTATCTATTATATCATCATCTTCAATTGGAAGCATTAATGGACCACTGCAACAAATGCATTATATTCAATGTACACAGAAGGATGGAATATTCCAAATTTGATAACTGCAATCTTATTCATAAATAAAAAAACAGCAAAAAAAAAAATCACAATTAGATACCATGTCTTTTTCTCCTCCCAAAGTGTGTCATACATTGGTTGTGCTGGAGCAGCACGGTTTCCCATACATCTCAAGCACATCTTCAAACCCTGGTTCATTAGAAGTTTAAAGAAGTGACTTTTTTTTACTCTTCCAAATGGCAATCTCTTCTGAAATAACAGAAACATAATTAAAATCACAAAAAGTCGCCTACCTTTCCAGCACATTGTGCGCAAGAGAAATCGATAGTAATTTCACATTGTGGACACACTATATATCCACGACCTCGACAATCAGGGCAAGGGAGGGTCCTCAATAATTCTCCATCTTCCCCATACCAATCCCTTATGTGAGATCTTGCTATTTTTGAGCTATAAACATCCATTCCCAGTTGCCAATAGTTATCAAGCATGAAAACATTGTAAAATTCATCACACACAAAAGAACATCCGAAATAGAACTAACTTAGAAGACTCTTTGGAAGGACCTAAGATATCATCAAACAGATCTGAATCCATCAACAAATTCTGCATGTAGCAATAAATAAACATATGTAAGTATCATAATAGAGCTATATGTTTAGACTTACATTCAGATGCACATAGATCAAGTGTATTGCAAGAACAATAAATATTGCCTGGTAGAACATTATGCACTTTGCTTTAAACCAAGTTATCAATCATAGTTGGTATAACGAAATTAGGGAAAATCTTCAAAATACCCCGATTATTTCTTTATTTCCCTACATATTGCTGACATTTTGTTGATTCCTCAAGCACCATTGGTCAGCCCCAGAAAGACAGCGTATTTGAGCAATTATAGGTAGATCCTTAGTTTCGTCATCATCTGCATATTGCTTTCTAGATGTATCTGGTTGAGTAGAAAAGCATCCTATATATAAAATGGTTTTTTATATTCCATTTTTTAAGCTTGAAAAAAATGATCTCATCACAAACAAGTATTGTATATCTCATCCTTTACAGGAAACAACTTTGAGAAAAACAAGTGTGCCTGCAAAATAAAGTCTATCCTCAAAAAATCGTTCACATTTCCTATGATATTAGCCTATATTCAGAGTATTTAGCATGCCATATTATTTACCACGTCTATACTTCCATGGGGTTTGAGAATTACTGTATGGTTGGTGCACAGAAAAAACATGGTTAAGTGAGGACATCACTTCTCTCAAAATTGGCAAGCATGACCAAGATAGACCAAGTCAAAATTTCAGCCAAATGTTGTGTGTACGGCAAGAAAGTCAATTGTGGAACTAAGTACCGTAAGAGACAACCAGGTAAGGAGGAATAACTTATATGAACCTTGTCGTAATCCAATTCCCCTTCTTTATCCATGAACCGATCAGTGCTTTATTGACTTGCTGAATATCCAAGGAGGCATGTGTTTATGATCTGCTTTCTACTAAGAAGGCCTTTAGATCAACCTAATCAATCTGCTAGCGCTGTAATACTTTCTGGATAAGTTCACCGTAGCTACCCTGTTTTCATATCCACAACTTCATCCCATGTGGTTGCCATTCCCAGCTACGATATATAATTATTATCTTTGTGACATGGATCCTCAATACATTTGTGTTGATTCTATTCTCATGATATGATATTTCAGATTCGTTTACATGGGGTTGTATTCCAAATATCTGTGGCATAAAAAAATACCATTATATGTATTTCATCTCTTCGCACCTCCAAACGCTTCTCCATGCTGATGTCCACTGAATTATTATTGCCTTCTTAAAACATACTCTCACCCATATTAGTTTACATTCCCTGATGCATGTTTTATTATCAGCAACATTGTTCAAATAGAGGCAAAATTGTTCACTTGTTTTGACTACGATCTAGCTCATATACGTGCTTCATCTGCTATGCACTTAGCACTTATTTAGCTTTAACGCATGGTATTGGGAAAAAGAGAAAGAAAAATCATCTATGAAAGGTGAGCTGTGATCAGCTTTTTTGTTAGATCCATTACAGCTCATATATGGATGCTAAACAATGCAAAAAATAATCATCAGGGATGGAAAAATTCAGATGTTCAGATGCACATTCCCATTGAGATGAATAGATCGCTAAACCCATTAAGTCTTGACAGTTCAAAACCAAAAGTCTAGCACATGCTATTCTTTCATAAATTGTCACTGTTAAATTCCTCTACATTAACGGACTTCCCATTAGCAATTGAGGACACTTTTGAAAGATTAGGATTTTTGAATGCATACATACAAGCACACATATGCCTACATACATACCCATGAGTGGAATTGAGCTCGATGAGACGAAGCAGGGCCTAGAAGATGAGACAATAAACACATGGGTCTCCTCATGTTGATGAAATGGAGCCCTAATCCACAGAAAGGAGGCATGAGGGAGGGTCTCCTGAGGAGGAGAGGCTCCATGGATGTCTCTTCTCTTCTTCTTCTTCTTCTTCTTCTTCTTCTTCTTCTTCTCTCTCTCTCCTCTGTGTGGGTCTCGGTGACTCTGCCTATCTGTGGCTTCCGTCTCTCCCTGTTCCAGAGACGTGGCTCTCTCTAATTTGTTTGCTGCTGCTAATAATCCTTTTCATTGCCTCTATTATTTATGGCAGAAAAGAGATTTTTGGAGACCTCCCAGGAATCGGCAACAGCTCGGTTCAAGCCCGAACCGAACCGTTTAAAACGGTTGGTAGGTCTGGGGGTTTGGTTTATGCTTGAGCTTCTCTTAACAGGTTTGAGCTCGGTTTGGGATTGCTCAAGCTGAACCGTACCAATTTGGGCCAAAACCACTTAAGGTTTAATCGGCTTGGCTACACTGGTTTAGCAACCAGTTCAATTCAAGTCTAGAAACTCCCCAACCGTTTTAAACGGTTTGGTTCGGACAAGGCCAAACTAGTTAAGCCGAAACTGAACCATTGTCGATCCCTATGTTCATCTACATCTTTTTTTTTGGGGGGGGGGGGGGGGGTGTACAATCCGATCAATACAAATAACTTGGATACATCTACTTTTGGACATCCCGATATCCTGGTAGTTCTCCGTTGTCCGATCATGCATTCTCTCGGTAGTCATTTCCCTGATGCATAGCTCAATGGATGCAGCTTGTCTTCGCCTACAATTCTGTCGACTCTCTCTATTTTGAGATCATTACTTGTCAATAGCAACCCGATAGCACAAACCCAATCAAATGTAAACAGGACATGCATGATCCTATGTGTTTCAAGGTTTAGTTGCAAGGACACAACACAATGGTTATTTCATAGTTTAACGTGCTTTTTGTTCCATGTGTATATACTATAGATGAAGCTTGGGATGAATGCATCAATTTGTCAATCAAGGAGCCATGGAAATTGCAGAAGCTTGAGATTGAAAGGCAGCATGATATTCAAGTTAACGAACATCTAGACAATAACATTAGTTTTCCATGGTAGTGCCCCCATTATGCAAACATAGGTGAATGCATGCTTTTGGTCACAATGGCATATGTTCAAAATGTTAGAGAGCACATCCAATTTGGGGTGCATGTCTACTTGTCAAGCAATATAGTATCATCAAAATTAACCCTTGATCCTTGCAAAGTATGTGTCCAATTTAGGTTATCTCAAAGGTCTTATGGGGTCATTTTGCTACATATCTAATTTAGTATGAACTTTGGTTACTTATAGATACTAGACACAAGGCTGCTGAATGACTCTTGTTTCCAAAATGGTTTTAACCAGAGCATCCTGCACTCCCAAGTTTATAAGAAATACATCATGTGAACAAGCATCAATTACCCTCATAAGTGTTCTTAACAAAGACTAGTTCAGTCAATGCGATAGATTGATTCGCCATTAGGATAAACAATCTAATGTATTGTACAAAATTTGGAGAAAACATCTTCAAAAGTTACATGAAACTATTGTCATCGTGACCAACTCCAAGAAACAACTCAGCCAACAAGCACCATTCCATAACAAAGTTTAACCATGCACAAGTTAACATTTTTTGGGATACCCAAAGTTTTCATCAATCTTGAGAAACAAATCAACATGAATACCAACATTTTATACAGGGTTAGGGTGTACAAAAACTTAAAACACTAGGAATGTGTCTTGTATGAACATCTTGAAGAACAATTGTTTGTGAATAAATTTAAGGTGAACCCAATAGTGCTAGTCCTAGTGAAACGTTTACAACTAAATAAGACATCTAAAGCATACAAAGAATACCAATTGATCTTAGAGTTAAAGACGCTATATTTATCATACACTCTCACACTTACACCATGTGGTGTTTCTGGGAAAAGACATTTATATATAATATACAACTGAGGAACTATGGATTCCAAACCAATTTTTAATGGTATATTTCTTGGATCAACCTTGAGCTACAATAAAATTGCACGAGGAGATATAAATGATGACACCATGTTTATTCTAGCAATCATCTGAATGTTGTGCCTCTTCAGCGGACTTCCATACAATATCTCCCAAATCTCGACAGAAAGCTTTATAGAACTACATGATAAAACAAGAAGCATACCGCATAAACCACAAGTCACGAGGTCGAATCCTAGTCCCAGCATTCTCTTTCCAATTAAGGGAATAAAAGATAAATAAAAGAGCACATTTTTCTACATCAAATTCTAGTCAGAAGTACGTTCCTTTGAAACGATGTAAAAAGAAACATCAGAAGCAAATCTAGTATACATACCTTATGGTAATCTAGAGTGTCGCCAGCAGCTTTACGCACTTCAACCAAGTATAGGGATGGTGCAACTTCAAAAACCTACAGAAATATATATGCTTACAATGTGTAAGGCCCAACAGGAAAAACTAGAAAGACAAAAAACAAGTCATATGCAATATACCTCCACAGCAACTGCAAGTTCAGTGGCCCTTTCACACCATGTACCCTCCAGTCTCATCTAAATGCATAAAAAAGGTAAATATTGAAGTTATTTAACTCACATCAAAGTTCTCTTGACAATTTCCAAAATCCAATATAAAAAAGGACACGTTCTTCAATATACCAAGCCAGTCTCAAAGGTTACTTTTCAATTAGAACACTGAATTCTCTGTAGCATGTGAGTAAAGGTGTCCTACATTATATAATTTACAAAAAGGGTAAACAAAGGTTAAATAGGAAAAGGCTGTATTTTATTGATGCAACATTGATAGGTAAGGGGTTTTCTTTAATATGTCTTGAAAGTACATATTAAACTGAAGACACTGGGCTGTACGCATTGTGCAATTTCTACTATTTTGAAGGATGTATGGCTATTTCATTCACCCCTATCATTTGTATGATCACTGGAAAATAGATGAGATTTACCAGCTAATTCCCCTGACAGAAACAGTGTAAACCTGGCTCTTCTAGTAAACTGACGCATCAAGGCAGTTCTCAAAACCACAAGTTCTTGATAAGACATCAAATGCCTTATCGTTGGGAATTAACACAAAGTACCTTGTAACCTCGTGTTTGGACATGGAAATTCATAGTTTTTGCCACTCCCTCCATTTTTGTCATTATTTCCTTCGCTGGGCATCTAGATATGTATCTAGTCTGGCGTTTCACATGATCCTAAGAAAAGAAAAGAATTGACATCTTGTAAAAATAAATAACGATTTAACCAAAATCAACGAACAAAATAAAACGAGACTTACCTGCCGTCTATCAAAGAGAGCTGATAGATTGAATCCTTGTGAAAGTGTAATAAGCTCAAAAGCATTCATTGTATATGGGCGTGATTCATCATACTCCCTCTGATCGTTTACATATTGATCCTGAGGGTGGAATAATGGCAATACAAGTTTAGTATCTTTTAATTTTTTCAAAACACAATGATATATTTGTTGAGTTTTTTGAGATACAGATATATACCTCGGAATCTTCGAAAACAGCATGAATGTCATCTAAAGTGATGTCTTCATCTTCATATAATCTTACAGGTGTATAGTTTTTCTTAAACCACTCATCATTTCTAATTCCTGTTATTGTAATTCGCTGCAAATATAAATTAATCATTGACCCATTAAATCAACTGGAGGATCCCAGCACAAAAAGAGAAAGGGCAAATTTTTACAACAATAAGAATTACCATCATATGCCTAGCAATGCAAAAGAGTTTTTCCTCATCCTTAAAATGGCTGAAGGGTCATATGGGAGTGAGATGATGCAGATGCTTATATCAGAACAGTAATGTACTCGAGGTCACCAAACTACTAGGATTGTGCACAATGAGGAAATGATTCTAACCATAAGGTGCTGTTCATAAAGAGAGCCTATTTATGGTCTTCAAATACAAAGCTGTAAATCTCAGTTATCATAGAAACTTTGGATTCATCCCAAATTAAATTGTGTGAAGCACCAATTGCAACATGGTTGATGTCAGGAAGATTGCACCAATTATTGTATCTTGTGTAATTTCTCCATCCTTATTATTTAAAATAAACCTAGTTAACATTATAATAGAAGCATTATGAATCAGATCAGTCCATCTTTTATGTTTAGGTTACAGGGTATATCATTTATCTATCATCGCAATGATTATACTCCTAATGCTTGGCTAAACAAGAGAAAGTACCAAGCTTAAGTCACACAAACTTACTTTATGAGGATCTGGTTCTAATATTCTACATATGAGAGATTTTGCACCCAGAGAGAACCATGTTGGACAGGTAAATTCGGCTGCATTCACCTGTCAATTTAAAACGTAACCAGGGTCATCAAAGCATAATAAAAGTAACCGGTCATGTACGCACCAAAGATTATTCATTCCGTGTGCATCATTATACCTTTCGATATAGGGTTGCTAAATCTGGTTCATCAAAAGGCAAAAAACCAGCCATTAGCACATAACAGATAACACCACAAGACCAAACATCTGCTATAGCTCCGGTATACCCCTTGTTACCCAATACCTATCCATGTCAAGAGAGTTTTATGTAAGTCAGCAATACAGAGATAATGGAAAAGAGGAGATGATATGTAAATCTCTTAAGATTTTGCTTTTTGTTTTCTGGGATCAATGTTAATGCACATCAATCATCCTAAGCACAATACCTGCATGCACCATACTCTATATTGGTGAAGCAAAATGAGTATCAACATTCTCTAATAGAAACTTGAGATGATAAAGTTTGGTGTTTCTGACATACAGTACGAGTATAGCTTTGCGAGAGCATATGTATGCATGTAGTATAAATAACTCTATAAATTCCTATCCTATAATAATATGCATTCTTCTAAATATATCGATACATTAAAACATTAACTTTATGAGTTTCGAATCATACTTCAGGAGCAACATAATTGGGAGTACCACATGTTGTATGTAAAAGGCCATCAGACTGAAAAAACAGAAATGATAACAATAAATCCATATTTTCAGTTAATAACCATGAACTATTGCTCCATAAAATCATGTTACATTCCTTGCAACAATTACAAACTGTTCGACTTACTCTTGTTTGTTGAGGTAATGCACTTAAACCAAAGTCAGAGATCTTCAAATTGCCTTGTGAGTCCAATAGGAGATTCTCTGGCTGAAACCAACTAACCAATAGTTCAGAAGTGTGATAGAAAATCTTTACCTAGCTTCCCCATAGCATAGCTCGCATCATAGTAAACTAAACAATGTGACAAATCCACTACCTTCAAGTCCCTGTGACAAACACCCTTACTATGACAATAATCTACTGCATCAATTAGCTGTTGGAAGTATCTGCGAGCTTCATTTTCATTCAACCTTCCTTGATGTACCTGGCATCAACAATTAATGCATAATCAGTTCAATAAAAATAATATTTAACCCTATTTCAACAGAGGCAGTGTAGTGTATATGCGCTTTTGTTATAACAGCAAGATGACCAAAGAAATAAACAGCATAACAAACAACCTACTCATTCTTTTACCAATTAGCTCCCATCCAGTTACAAACTCAATATTTTTATATAAACTTTGTTAAAACATAGAGATAAGCAAGAGACAAATAGGAAATATGAAATACAATACTTACAATTTTATCGAATAACTCCCCTCCGGTTACAAATTCAAGGATGATGTAAATCTTTGTACGACTTGCAAGCACCTACGAAGCCACCTTCCAATTTTTGAGATATCAAACCCTTGAACCAAAATCAGCTTGAAATTTTGATATGTAATAATGGGAAAAGAGAGACTAAATAGTTCTACCTCATGTAATCTGACAACGTATGGATGTCTCACAAGCTTCATAATAGATATTTCTCTTTTCATCTGTCAGCAGCCATCCCATCATTATTGTAAACTATCTAAATACATATGATATAGAAAAACTCTAGAGTTGCAGAAGAATAAAATGTGAAAATGGGGGTATGCTAAATGTTTGAAGCAGCATGTCAAAAAGGACACAAACAATGCTCCTTTAATTTTCGATAATTGTTCACACATTACATTTACATCAGGTGGAAAACCTTGTATAAGAAACAATGAACATTGCATTTACAATCAATCAATAAGAAACAACTCTTGAAAGAATGCATAAGATAAAGAGACTAGATTTGCTAAATGGCTTGATTCTGATGGCTGATTATGCTTAATACTAATTGCTTGATTATGCTTAATAGGAGTTAGGAAATGTTCTAAAAGGAATATATATGTTTAATAATTTTGAAAATACCATAGTTCCTTTTGTACCATAGTACATCTTGTACCATACTAGTTCACACAGTGAATGAATCATACATAATCTACATGACAGCTATTGACCAAAATTTTATTTTTGGAGTAAAATTACGTTAGGTAAGCAACAATTTTGGGCCAGCAATGAAAGAGAAAAACTCAGTTTTCTTCATCATTTGAAAAAATAATGAGATAAAAATTCACATGGTTACAATAGCACATATCATCATAAAAAGAAATGAAAAAACACACACTATAGAAGCAACTATATCAAGAAAACAAGTGGATATATCTTATCATGAAAGATTTTACGGACAACGCACAAGTTCTTTCTTTTGCATTTTCTTTGAGGCAAGGTAACAGAATGCATAGTTATAATGATAAAACAGAAATCGCATCTTTTACAAATGGACGAATGACTACAATCTTCCAGTCATTGAGTTTTTTTTCCATCCACCGAAACAAGTTCAGACACAATGCATGTACGCAGTTGCAATAAGTTCATCAAGACTTAAAACCATACAGGAAAGGACATGTCTCTGTTCAATCAACATAAGACCATGCTCAGAGGATTAAAGCAAGTTTAGTGTAATTTATCGAGAAATCAATTTCAAATTTTGAGATTAAGAGCAAAGATTTTGAGATGGTTTACATAGAAACCTCAGATATTTGTGACAATAAATAATTTCAATCAACATAAGACCATGCTCAGAAGATTAAAGCAAGTTTAGTCTAATTTATCGAGAATCCAATTTTAGATTTTGAGATTAAGAGTAACGATTTTGAGATGGTTTACATGGAAACCTCAGACATTCATGATAATAAATAACTTCAACAAACTCAGATGAAGTATTAGAGTAAAAAATCTTCCGATATTCAAGTTAACCTTTATATGAGGTTTGAGGATTTTCAGATATTCAAGTCAGTAAACCAATCAAATTCAGATATTCAAGTTAATAATTTTAATTTTGACAAATTTAGAAAGATTTTTGGGTAAACTAAGCCACGATTGATCTAGATCTAGAAAAATGCAGTGTTCTCTCTCTCTCTCTCTCTCTCTCTCTCTCTCTCTCTCTCTCTCTCTCACACACACACACACAGAATATATACACATACTTGTATATTTCTATACACCTATAGGTACATACAGAATAATAAGAAATTTGAGGAGAAAAAATTTCGAAATTTGAAAATAAAAATAAAATGAAAGAAGGAACAGATGGAGAAGCCAACCTGGTCCACCATCTTATGCTTCAGGATGGCTTCTTTGTCGAGGATTTTCATGGCCACACTCTCCCCTGTCTCAGAGTTCTGGGCAAACTTCACCTTTGCAAACGTCCCTTCTCCAATGGTCCTCCCGACTTCATATTTTCCTACCTTCCTCATCACCATGCCGTCCCTCTTCTCCGTTCCTTTTATTTCTTTCTTCCTTTCTTAAACTTCCGTTTTCCCTTCTTCTTCTTCTTCTTCTTCTTCTTCTTCTTATTCTTCTTCTTATTCTTCTTCTTATTCTTCTTATTCTTCCTCCTCCTCCTTCTGTTATCCCCCTTTCTTCTTCTTTTCTCCTCCTTTCTCTCTGCTAATTCCTCTTCGTGACTGAAATGGGTATCATCACTCTGTTTTAATGGGTATATGATGATGATGATGATGATGATGATGATGATGATGGGAAGGAAAAAGCACCAAAAGTCTGCATTAAGAGATGCAAATATAGATCATGGGATTCAAACACAACCCCTCCTCCCCTGTCCATGTCTCCATGTATGTATCTATGTATGTATGTATGTATACATGCATGCATACATACATATACATACATATACATGCATGCATGCATGTTGTTCCTGCTCTGTTTCTCTTTCCTCTCATTTTTCTCCCAAAAGTTACATTATACATAGTACATACATACATACATATGCATATGTATACATACATATACATACATGCATGCATGTTGTTCCTGCTCTGTTTCTCTTTCCTCTCATTTTTCTCCCAAAAGTTACATTATACATAGTACATACGTACATACATATATACATGCATGCATGCATGCATGCATATATATATGCATACATACCTTGATATGGGTGTGTGTGTGAAATGCCCATTTGGGTATATGCATACATACCTTGATATGGGTGTGTGTGAAATGCCCATTTGGGTATATGCATACATACATATATACATGCATGCATACATACCTTGATATGTGTGTGTGTGAAATGCCCATTTGGATATATGCATACATACATACATACATATACATACATACCTTGATATGCGTGTGCGTGTGTGTGTGTGTGTGTGAAATCCCCATTTGGATATATTGACTACAAACACCTAAGTCAAATGCATGGTTGTATAATAATACCTAAGATCATGGGTAAATGGGCTTCCCCCTTGAGGATCCCGATATATATTGAGCATAACACCAGACTACCAGTTATAGGAACCCCTGTCACTCTTCGAGAAAAGCCGTTTCAAACGTAACGGACTATGGTGGGTGTTTGCTTTCCAGACTTTGAGAAGAATAACTGAGATGATGGGTAAATGGGCTTCCGAGGATCCCGATAAATATAGCATAGCACCATTCATAGGCATCCTTGTCGTTCTTCGAGAAAAGTAGTTTCAAACGTAACGGAATATGGTGTTTGATTTCCAGACTTTGAGAGATGTCTTTTCTTTTTTATGTTTCGTGCTTGCCCCCTGTGAGGGCGTTACTGGAGACATGTAGCAGAACTTCCGAGTAGTAACAGGCAATTATACACTTTCTATACTCATGCCCTCTGAGAAGGTGAAATGTTGCACATGTGGAAGATGAAATCCTATCAATTTTCACTATTGTTTATTGGTGCGAAGCAATTTTCACTCTCATTGATGCTTCTTTGGGTTGTGTATTTCATGAATTTGAATTAACGGTTGACACGTTTGAACGATAAGAATGTATTGAAGAGAGCGTCATTTGACAATGCAATCATCATGATTGCGTTACACCCAAGTTGTATAGTGTTTTTACCAAATACATAGAGGAAGATGCACAATATTATATTAATATCATGGAAAAGGTTTGCATGGATACTAATTTGACTTGTCAATCGCTCCAATACAAAGGATGTACTTGTAAAGGCTCGAAATAAGGATAAACCTTGCATTGCATACAATAACAAAGAGTCCACTTCAAACAATAAAAAGCTTTGACTACCTGATCCTTGACTCTTGAGGTTCCCTCCAATCCTAGATAGGATTAATGGTGCTAATAAGTGCTTATTGGGCATTTAAGAAGATAGCTCCAATGCGAAGAATTTATTTGTGAAGTGTCAAAATAAGGATAAACTATACGTTGTGTACAGTAGTGAGATCCACTTAAAAGCTTCAAACATCACATCCTTGAGGTCTTGAGGTTCCCTCAAATCATAGATGGAATCGATGTGTTATTTGTTGCCTTGAAGCAAGAAAGGGGGTTTACTTTACATTTAGGAATATATGTATTTGCGGAGAATTGAGATGTTGAGTTCTTTAAAAAAATAAATCATGTTCCACATTTTGGTGACATTAGCCCTTCCTAATAGGGTGATAGCACCCACAAGTTCACATGGAAAGAGTTTGAAGATGATTGAAAGCATTTTCTTATGAAGTTTCTTCAAATTCAAGATACAAATGGCATACTTTTAGGGACTACATGACGCCTTCTTCTTTTTTCCTGAAAAATATCCTTTCATTAGTTATGAACAATTATTACAATAAAAACTGACCTACCATCAAGCTACCATTGATCTGGTGCATTCTTCCTTAGGTCCCATCCCTCAAGGACTACATGACGCCTTTGTTGAGATCATGGACAAGTAAAGGGATGTTGAATATGTGCTTAACAAATTATTACTTTTACTTGACATTAGGCTCATAGACTTGCATGGGTAGCTAGTAAAAAAACAATTCAAATGTGCACAAAAGCAAAATATCAAGTTCTTGATTGATTTGCAAGTTAGGTAGGTATATGTGATTTTGAAGAGGGGGCAGCGGGATTACACTTAGAGGGTTTTTTTACAACCCAATGCATAGTGGGGACTCGGGAGGCCGAAATGGAGGCTCATACTTGACTCATTTCTTTGTGTATGTTGTGCATCAAACTACAAAACCATATTCTTCTCCAAATGTGCAAAAACACTCTCCTATGCATGCGAGAGCCCATCCTCTTGTTTGGAATCGACAATGACACTTCCATTAAGCTAAGCTCATGTTCTTTTCAATGTGAGAGGTGCATTTGGTGCATTGGTGAGGAGTCTTGTTGATTACACATGACCTATTGCACACTTTTTCTCTCTAAGACATGACATTCATTCTCAATTGCAAAAATCATCTATAAAATCTTGAACACTAAGAGTCGTTTACAAAGTCAGGACTCCATAGGCACTCTATGGAAAATATTCACTTTGGTTCCATAAGTCATCTTTGACTTTTGAGGATTCTCAACCACTCTTCGAGGCATTCTAGCTTTTTTGTGGTATGAATGTAAACTCTCTCTCTCTCTCTAGCTTTTTTGTGGTATGAATGTAAACTCTCTCTCTCTCTCTAGCTTTTTTGTGGTATGAATGTAAACTCTCTCTCTCACTCTAGCCTTTTTGTGGTATGAATGTAAAATCTCTCTCTCACTCTAGCCTTTTTGTGGTATGAATGTAAACTCTATCTCTCTCTCTCTCTCTCTCTCTCTCTCTCAGTTTTCATATATTCTTTTTACGTGGCGGGATCCACTCATGCCACCTCAATTTGTGCCCAAAAAACAATAGTTATGTCTTTCCTTCTTATTTTATTTAGGTGGTTACTTGGTACCTTATGGGGATATTATGAAAATATACTCCTGTTACTAATATATACTATGACAACTAAGTATGCTTGATCTTTCTCAACATTGTGTGTGTGTGTGTTGGTTGATCAAAAAATGATTCCTTGATCTCCTGAAAAAAATTGTAACGTTCGGAAATTCTCTCTCTATCAGTTCAATATCATGAAAACGTGTTTATGCTTCTTATACATGGATCATTTAGGCAGGATCCTGCTCAAAAATATATGCATGCAATGCATTAATTTAGAGAATGATTTGTGATTTCTTTCTGTCTTTCTCTTATTGTCTTTTGTTTAAAAAGTAAGGATTGCATGTGTGTGTGTGTGCGTGTTTGCACAAAAGCATTGTATTATAACAGAATATTGCTATACATAGCAATGTAGCATGACAATAGTAGATACTAGAGTGTCATTGCTAGACCAACAAACCTAGAAAACTATGAATATATTTGACCAATCCACCAAACAATGAGGCATTCTTGATTCTCTCTCCCCCCTCCTCTTTCTATAGAGATAGCAGATAGTTTGCTTAAGCCGTAATTTTCATCTGAATGCCATTTGTTTTACAACATGAAGACAATTGTTACTTCTTGCACGTCCTTCTCAAGCTTTTGAAGACGTTGATATGGCATTTCATTTCAACCATTTTCCCGTAAAGATTATTGTATTATGCACATTAAAAAGTTACAAAGGTGCAGAGTACTAGCTCACATGACTGTTATTGACCATATAATAGAAAAAGAAAATCCTAAATATTGTTGATGATCAAAATAAACCTAAAAAACATGTTTTTTGAAGTTGGAAAGAGTGAGACTACGCAAAAACAACTTCCTCAAGAGTTCAGTTGAGAACGTATAAATGGTCATAGAAAGGTGGTCACATGACTTCATTGACAATCTTAATTCAAGAATTTTCAAAACCTCTCCACTTGTTTGAAGGTGAATGGAGCTTTAGCATAGAGATATGACACATCCAACTTCTGGAACACACCAATGATGACATGTTCTTGTGAAGAAGATCCATTGTAAAGAAGACTTCAGGTTGTATTTCATTCCATGTATCTCTCATCTCAATGCCGCAAAAACTTAACATCATATTGTTTAGTCAATTCCATCATCTCATTTAGAATCGTGGGAGTGTGCTCCAAGGTACAAAAATGGAGATATGATTGTTATACTTTAATGGATCACTCAATGCACACATGAATACACTTGATCAATACATGTTTTGCTCATTGTTACCTTAGAGGGACAAAATAGAAAGAGGAGGGGAGATAATATGTAATGCAATTTTTACTTGTTAAGAATCACTTTTTGGCCTAGCACGTGGATAAAACATACATACTTTCTTGGACTTTTAAACCATAGATGTCGTTATAGTGGGTATTAGCTATTCACCCTTCTTATATTTGTTAATGATTTATACATTTTTTTATTTTTGCCTCTGCATGTTCCTATCATTATTTGATTGATTTCTTTCAACTCAAGGCTTACTTATAGTTATCTCATCCCACAACATTGGGCTACAACGCATTGGTGCTAGTGGGTCAAGTTATCACATTTAGTGGTAGTAACTTGCCAAAGAAGTTGGAAATTTTTTTGGTTGGTTAGTCATCTCATAGTTTCTATATGGTTTCCATTTAGTACAATTTTTTCTTTCTCGAGTGCTACATGATTGCTTGCATTACCCCTTGTTGGTGGACTTGGTATGGCCAAAATTTTAAGGTTGTTATTTGATCATGTGGAAAAAATCTAAAATGTCGAGCATGAGGACTAGAAAGAAACAAAGCAAAAAGTGAAATTTATTGGTAGTTTGCTTAAGTTTCTTGTTACTCATTGTTTCTCTCTCACATTCATTAAATTATCATTGTTTATCATTACTTCAGTAATGTCATATCATTAATGTTATTTGATACTTGTTGATATTATTTTTTTAGTTACTTGGGTCTAGAATTATTCTAAGTGATGCTTATGATTCAATTACTTCAGGTAACATTGGCTTATTCCATTGTATTGGACCAACTATGGGCATGAATATTTACTACAATAATTGTATATTAGTTACCATTATTCGGTGCTTACTTGATTACTTAAGATTGCTTGTCATGGATAGAGCCAAGGATTTGATAACCCACATTGTTGTCAATGAGGCATATCCTAGATTATTATTGTGGGTAACCCACATTATTGTCTATCATGCATATGTTGTATCACACTTACTTTCTTAAAAAAACTTATGTTTACAATGTCTATTGTTGTATTATGTATATGTTATCATATGGTTGTGTATGGGTATGATTGGGTTGTGTATGTCCCTTTTATGTGGGTTGATGTGTACAATTGGACAATATTACTTGTGTAGTTTAATGTTCGTTAATATCTATGCTTGAGTTATTTTGTGGTTATTGATGCATATGGTGAGAACATGTTGACATTTTCATTGTTCTTTGAATGCATATGTTTGAATTTATGAGTGGTCATGGAGGTTGTCTTTACGTTGTTGATGTTTTGTTGAACATTTCCTTTCGATTGTTTTATGCAATATGGAATGCTTCTCAATTAAGAAGGTAGTTATTTTATCGTAATTTGTCGATATGATGCTAGTCCCTTCACGATTATTTTAAATTGAATATATGCAATGGTAGGTTGCTCCAAGTTGACTAATATGTGGCTGGTCATCGCCTCATGACTATCTCTAGTTCTTTATAGCCATTCAATATAGAAGTGGTTAGATCATGATTTGTCTTTCTCAAGATTCACATGGTGGTGGTTGCATCACAAATATTGCTAGTATAGCCATTGTAAATGTGAAGACAATGTTGAAGCTCCCAACAATTGGTTGTGATGATAGAACTTGTAGAATTTACATTTCGAGAAAATGTCAATATATGTCACTCCGATGATGGGTAAAATTGGTTTTTGTTTTAAATTGTCACCATATTCTGTGGTTAAAAAGTGGATATTTTAGTGCACCATATGTTGGAAAATCTATCGCAACCATTCATTAAAGCAAATGCACGATTCATGTACTAATCACAAATATTGCTAGTATAGTCATTGTAAATGCGAAGACAATGTTGAAGCTCCCAACAATTGGTTGTGATTATATAACTTGTAAAATTTACGTTTCAAGAAAATGTCAATAGTCACTCCTATTGGGTTACCCACAATAATAATGTGGATTGATGGACAAACCCACAATATTGTCAACATAAGAGATAAAAATCGATTCATACTTGCTTCATTCTTATTAGTACATGTGGGCCCATCCAAATTTCTTCGTGCACTTAGCACAATGCTGTCGAGAAAATCAATCCAATCAAAAGGTTCGACTCCTATTTTGTGTCGCAAAGATCAAGTCTCTGCATTGAGTATCCTGGTTTTTCTTCAAACTGTTGTATTGCCTCACACTTGTAAATATCCTTTCCATTGTAAGGCAAACAGGCCATCATAGTTGATGGATGTGGACATGTGACCATGTCCAAGACAATGTGAGACCATACTTAGTCTAAGGCACACAACCACCTAACTGCCAAACTCACCCATGTAGATCAAGCAATGCATCAAAGATTTGATGACATTATTAACAAGATAACAAGACATTCCATGATGATATAAACATGACAATATTTGAGGTTGCCAAAAGCCTTGTATGGGCTGAGGCAAGCTCTACGGACAAACCTCTTTTGTTCATGTGGATTGATGGACTCCACTTGGAGAGCTTGAGACACTGCCCTTCATGTTCATCTCTTTGAATTGCACCAAGGCGATACACCCTTTTATGTATATGCATCTACAGCATGTGGGAAATGTGAATCATGGATGTCAAGATCCATAATTAACAGCAATGGTGAATAAATCATATGTCTGAATAAGTTTTACAAGGCACTAACCTGAAACAAGTGCTACATTAGAGAATTAGTCCACTATAATAACATAAATAGAGGCTCCAATTATTGAATTCTGTGCTGAGCTATAAACCACAATTATAAAACAGTAAATATTCCCATTAATCAATTACATTGTCTCACATATCTTCCATGGTCCAATCAATCAAGCACTATAGTTTATCAAAATAATTAACTGATATGATGAGATAATGATATCCATACAATTCAATGACTTTGGGTAAAGCATCTTGAATATTAGAGGCTGAAGAAGAATACCAAGAAGAAATAAAAAAATGGAGGACATTTTGAAGAGCAAGTTGGAAATCTTGTTGAACTTCACAGATGATTTGAGTTTAACTAATCAAAAAGTATAGTTGACCATCTACTCCATACTTAAAGATCATTTTGGGGAATTAGTTAAATAAAAATTCGTAACTTGATGACCTGAAAAACTTTACAAGTCTCACAGCACTTTCTTTCACTTGAAAATGAAGCACAATAAATACCAAAAACCTCAAACACTACCAGATTTGGAGAAGTCACATTTCAACAGCGAGCTTAGAATGATTAAGATATCCTTTTCATCACTTTAACATCAAACAAGGTTCAAAACCGCAATTAGGGTATACCCTACATCCAATAACAGAACCACATGGGATAGAAACATGCCAATAGAGAAATGATATCAGAATACATAAGACATACTGCGCCAAAAGGGAAAATTTGGCACTCCTTCATTCATAACAATGTACTTGCACATCCAACAACACCTACAAAGAAGAGATGTGACATGCATGTGTTACTCCCAATGTCTGTATGTATACAACATGATCTTCAAATGATCAATAACACTTGTTTCCACCCACTGTCTCCTGTCAACGTCTTCCCGACAAGTCGAGAGAAATCATATGTTACCCAAATGACAGAGAGATCCAAGTTTGTACCTTGCTTTCCAACATTTTGATGAAAGGATATGAATTTGTGGCTTTAAAAATCATACATACATATATATGATTGGTGGATTACTCATCTTCTTGTTCAGACCTTTGTTTCTTCCATCGATACGCAGCTTCAAGGATCTTCAGATTTGGTTGCATTCCCGTCTCCTCTGGGAAAATGTAATCTGTGTACTCCTCAAACCTACAAATATCAAACCAAGCAATCAAAAAGTGTGACCATCAATCAGTCCATAAATGTATTTTCAAAAAAACAAATGAGCATCGAAGCGCGCAAATAGACATATGCATAAATATATGAAAGGGGTAGTATCAACTTCCCCCTTCATAATTCTGAAAATATAAGTACATATCCCTCGTACAGGGTAATATCCATAGTTCAACTATTGATTTTCCCTATTCAGCATAGATACATACATATGCATGTGTTTATATAATAAATCATATGTGTGCATTCACACCATCCTCTAAAACAGTCTTAACATTATTTATACAAAATTTACGTACCCTGCCGATGTGCCATCATCATTGAATAGAGGACGCTTCCGCTTGACTCGCCTCGGCATCTTCTTTTGTACAATGGAAACGTCGCCTAGGTCCCCAAAGCTCTTCTCCATGTCCCTCCACTCCTCCAATAACATTGCTCTCTCCTCTTTCTGGTCTGGGGCAGAGGTCCTCAAAGACTCGAAGGCCCTTTCAAATACATCTAACACATTGAAACAAAAACATTTAAGAATAAATCATCAACGTTTACTTGGCTAAATCAATGCCAACCAAGCCAAATAGCCATGATTTTGTAGACATATCTCATATATGAATATAACAATACAAAGAAACCAAGAAACCACACACATGCATCTATACCTATATTTTGATATGTATAGCATATACGATGTCAAATAGCCATGATTTCATATAAATATCTTATATATGAATCTGACAATACAAAGATACCACGTACATGCATGTACCTATATTTTTTATTTATATGTATAGCATACATGATGTCAAAGTAAAGGATGTTTTCCGCATGCACACACTCATGGAACACTACCAAATCCATTTAGAGATACAACCACTATATATCATATACCAAATAGCACAATATAAATTTTCCTACTTTCTTCATAGTGAAACAAGAACAACCTGAAGTTTCTGAATACGTACGAAAAAGCAAGATTGATTTATCAGCTAACATACCTCGAGATCTGAGAAGGTGCTGCTTTTTATGAGCAATCACATCATCTTCTTCAACAACACCATCGTCCAAAGGAATAGTTGCCTCAAATTTCGCATAGCTCACCCAAACTTTCAAATGCTTTGTCCGGTCCAGGAGACGATCATATAGTTCTCGGGTTCGATCGTGTTCTCCCTCTGAAATTTCAAATTCAATATATGCCTGCCACATACATGCAAAAAACTTCAGTAGGCATAGTGAGGAACACAAAATAATATTATTTTGATCTCATATATTAGATATTAAGAGAAATGTACAAAAATATCTGTAAATGCTCAACGACTGCCCAAATTTCCTTTTGAATTTCTGATATTCCCAAAACAGCCCTCATTTTTCAAAATTCTCAAAAACTACTTCTCTTTACGATTTGGGGTATTTTGCAAGTTTTCAAAACAATAGAAGCATTTAGGAATTTGAGAAAGAGAAAATTGTAGAGACATATGTTGTTTGTTTCAGGAATTTCAAAAAATGGATGGTTGGGTAATTTCACAAAAATTAGGGGTATTTTAATAAAATGCCCCTAAAAATTAATTATAATACCTTCCAAAGCAATTCTGGCATGTCAAGAACAGGTTGTGCTATGGCCAACTCAAAGATAGCACGACCTCTCTCTGTTTCTCCTAGGGATCTCTCAAGCTCTGCGAATTTGCTCCATGCATAACAATTTGAAGGTGCCCATTCAAGATATTTCTCATAAAGAGTTCTACATCTGTCTATGTTGCCAAGTTGCAGCTCGATTTCAATGTATGTCTTGAATATCTACCAAATAATACAATTTAGTTAATAATTCCTCATTAGAATTGTGCCATAAACAACTTACAAAAAGAAATTTCTAATGGTTATGGAATTCATATGAGAACTAATGAAAGAGCTCATTGTATTGTGTCAAAATCAATGTACTTTATTGAGTTCATATGACATTTAATGAAGAGCTTACTTTATCCTTTGGTGCCATACCAATGGCATTACCAAGAATCCTTCGAGCTCCCTTCAGGTCCTTTTGCCTAATTTCAAATTGAGCTGCTAGAATCCAGATCTTTGCAAAGGAAAATTTCTTGTGAGGAATAAGCTTTAGACATTCCCTGGATCAAATGACCAAAGTTGGAATATTTTGTCATAAACTTAACATTATAAATACAAGTACCATTGTATTAGTAAAGATAATTGGTTTATCTATAGATCATACTTATAGATATCTCGAGTTCTATTCATATCTTGGGCCTCCAATTCTTCAAATAATGCGTAGTTAATCCTGTGTAAAATGTAGAAACATAGCTAAAACTTCAGTGGGGATTTGGGTATACAAAAGTCTGACTAGGAAAAAAAGACATTGACAATTATCTGAATAATGCGAAAACACTACGAATCCCTGTAGATGCATCACAAATCCAGTAAGCAAACAAATCTATGATCATTGTTACAAATGTAAGCTGCAGGGACATATGGCTGATTAGATTTACCACAGTTGAAAATACGAACAATTAGCTAAGCTACATTCATCTATCATTCCATGTAACATCTTTGTGTGTGTATGCATATGTTCATATATAAAATGTGCACACACACATGAGTGCATGTAGGTGTATGTGAGTGTATATGATGTTTGCATGCGTATAAACTCATGTATTCATAAAGCAAACTAATGGAAGTGTCAACTCCAAATATTTGCAAGAAAAATTATGAATATATGTAAGAAAATATGAACTTTCATGATCTGTTCATGATTGTTCCAATAAAATACTAGTTATCATATCTAAATATAGAGATCGTATATAGCACAAGTCACAAAACATGCATTGTCCATGATCATGGCCTAAGTCATCAAATAAACAATAAGACAACAATAAAAAGGGGAAAAGTTAAAAGACAGGAGAACAAGATGATGGCTTTAGATTACCATCTCATTGACAATTGTCCCATAGATAATAAGCAATTGAAAAACCAAGAAAACAAGAGAGAAGGGCCACAATCAATGTTCTCAGGCTATGTGATACAATATGAATAAGATATGAGATAGCACAGATTATTTACTGCTTATGGTATCAGATATTCCAGCTATCAAAGAACTGAACATTGTACACTTAGAAGGATAGAAAGATAAGGAGAAAGAATTTGAGAGGAAAGAGGAAAAATAGGAGTAGAGTGGTGAACTTCAAAGTGAGAATGAGCATAAAGAATGAAAAAGAACTGCAGAAGAAAACATGAAAGAAAATGGATTAAATAAAGTCAAAAGTTTTCAGATAAAAAATATGACTGCACCTATGCAGAATACGACTGTAATGAAAATTTCATTCTTGATCATGGTTTCTCTTAAGAGTTTCAAGTAAATTATGTTTTGTTACTAACTATAGAGATAGTCACCACAAGGGGGTGATCATCATCATGTAGTTGGATTATAAATACTGAAATAAAATTCAAATATCAGCAAGCACTGAGAGTATTGACCAAAATAAGTCCTAAAAGAATATACTCCATTGGGTCATAAAGATTTTGAAAAACAACATGAACTGTTCATAAGAGCTTTTTCCTAAATGCATATAGTAATACATGTTCCGAACATGGAATATCATGTATTTATTGGTTTTGCCAGCCACTCAATCTTCATGCAAAAACTGAAAAACTGAAAATCAGAAAAAGAACTCAAAATTCTGTACCAGAGATAAATATAACGTTGCCAATACCGCTTTTCCTCTGCAGGAGGTATATTAGCAATAGCCCTCTCATACACTTCACGAACCCTTTCCTTGTTCCCAGCAGTCTCTTCCAATTTCGCATAATCAAACCACACATCATAATTGCGCCCATTTTTCTTCACTTCCTCCTCATATTGAAACCTCTTCCTTCCAAGCACAACATCCTCTATTCCTTCTGTATCACCAAATTGCTTCTCAAACACAACAAATTTCCTATAGAGCTCTTCAGCCTGACCTTTTGGAATATGATCTAAAGCATACTTATAAATGCAACGAGCTCGATCAATTTCTTTACACCTCTCTTCAAATTGAGCAAAAGCAACAAAGAGCTCTTCAGTTTGCCCATCTTCACCGAGTTGTTCGATAGCTCTCTCATAGCAAGCTCGGCCACGAGCAATATCACCATTCTTCACCTCAAACTTTGCAAATCTAATCCACGCTTTCACAGTAGGGAGAGATTCGACATATCTTTCATAGATGTTACGAGCACGGTCGATCTCATTATACCGAATCTCGAACTTGATATAAGCTGCCCATCCATGATGGTCAGGTTGCCAATCCATCCATCTCTCAAACACTTGTCGAGCACCCGAATGGTTACCAAGCATCTCTTCCATGTGAATATACTTATACCACAATTGATCGACTCTAGGCAAAAGGCTAACAGCACGATCCCATACATTCCGAGCATGATTAACAAACCGATTCTTCATCTCCATCTCAGCATACTTGAGCCATAAGGTGGTGTTTCTATGGTCTACCTCTAAGGCTCGTTCCCATACAGACCTCGCCCTAGCAAAATCCTTTTGTGATTCTTCCCATTGGGCATATTTCACCCAAACGCTGATGTTCCATCGAACACGACGGATTTGGTCTTCAAATTCTTTTCTTCTACGGAGGCGATATTCTCCAAGTTCTTGACCATCGGTTATCTTCTGTTTCGGAGGTCTTATCTCAGCTTCTTGTCTCTCTCTAGCTTCTCGGAGGATTTGTTCAGCAGTGATTTGGATTTGGGCAGGAGTCTTGTTCTTCACTCGAGTAGGCCGGGGTAGCTTCACCTCCGTTTCTTTCCGGGTTAGAAACCCTAATGAAGGGTCTGCGTCTTTGAATGACATTGTGTTTCTTCTTGATTCAAAATGAACCTTTAATAAGTACCCTAACCCTAATATCAATACCAACACTAACACTGCCACTGATCCTTTGCTATCAGAAACACGTGTCAGCGAGAATCCTAATCTTAAACTTCAACCTAATCCTAGGAGTGCAGAGCAGAGATACATATTCGTGGGTACCTTAATCCCAACACAAACGCTAACTCTGAGACAAACCCTAAAATTAAGACCCCGCGGGGTGGGGCGAAGATATTGAAAAACCTGGAGCTCGTTGGAAGGAGAGGAAGGAGAGATGGAAATCCCAAACCTTGAAATTCCAAGAAGAGAAGGGATACTTATCTGCAGCTCGACGGACGGCAAGAAAACCCCGAAACCCTAACCCTAACCCTAACAGGGCTTTCAGTCTCAGACTCTGTTCTGTATGTGTCTCGAGGGGAGCTCTGTTTTACTTTTGTTCTTTTGGGGGGAAGGGGGGGCTAAATTCTAATGAAGGCTTCTTCAGTTTCTATAATATTTCAAAAATGCCCCTACACTATTTTCTGTATCTCCTAAGATATAGAAATTGAAGAAGTGTAGGGGCATCATAGGCGCACTTTTGGGTTTGCAATAGAGTCCATTGTTAGAGGCATCAGAGGCCTAGTTTAGGGTTTGTGGGTGAGTCCGTACTTAGAGGCATCAGATGCGCAGTTTAGGGTTTGTGGGTGAGTCCGTACTTAAGAGTTCAAGGCAGGAAGCAAGGCGTGTAAGCATGCATCACCTAGCCTCCTCCCTCCATGGGTTGTATCCAATATGTCATAATGAACCCTTGCTCTAACTGACACGATCATTGCCTTGCCTTAAGAGTCAGCGTAATGAAATAAAAATGATCTTACTTGAAGTTTTAGAGTCCACGGCGGGAAGCAAGGTGCCTAGGGACACGTCACTGGGCCTCCTCCCTCCATGGTTTGGCCAATATTTCATAACGAACCCTTGCTTTGACCAACTGTGACTACCCCCAAGAGTCGGCGTATCAAATAAACAATATCTTGCAATGTTTAGGTTTCAAGAAAGATGTACAATATCGGGTGCAAGGGTTGGAGGGGGGTGGATGATGGGGGAAGAGGTTGGAAGTGAGGAGGGTGGTGTAGGAAGGACGAACAACAAGTCAATGATCTAATCACAAAGTGTGTTGGAAGCATTGGAAAGTCAAGGGAGGGGAGCTTGGACATCCTTTCATGAGTGGTAAGGGTTAAGAACTCCTTCTCATTCCTTGCGAGCTAGTGATGGGTCGCATGCCGAGTGAACATGGAGTGAGAGGTCTATCAATAACTAGTGTTATATGGTGGAAAAACAAACCACATATTGACCAATGTTTCAAAGTCTCATTGGTAGGACAAGAGTATAATGGTGGCATGCTTCCAAAGATTGACTAATTGGCGCCTTATATGGCCTTTATTGAGATAAGAGGTGAGACCCTAGCTAGGGTTGTTATACTTTCGGAAGGGTGGAAGGTTGCAGGTTGGATCAAAGATAAGAAGTCAAAACAACCTCACAAAGAGAAGGACTATTTTGATGCATGGGTTAGGGATAACAAGATGGGGATCGATGAAGTTTGCCTAATCTTGGAGCATCTTAGGTTCAATATGATTATGGCGGCGAGGATGTGAGAACATTGACAAACCTCACATGGCAAGGTAATCAAGCCTATGTCAACATGTGGGGAGAAGATAACAATCATAATTCCTACCAACGTTCATGAGTTGCTTGCAAACCTTGATAGATTGGGTGATAATTATGTTGATTGTCCAAAAAATGAGGTGCAAAGGGAGTTGAGCACTTAGATGTTCAACAACCATATATACCGCGAGCTATGAGAGTTATCATGATGGATGAGAGGGCATCCAGGATGAGTTATGTGGTCATGATAAGGTGAAAAGATGAGTGTGAAGAGGTGCTGTTTGATGGACATGAGTGTCGTGACGTTGTTGGTGATGGTGTGGGTGAGAAGTGATGGAAGAGGGGTTAGTTGTTAGTAATGACTTTTGACTATAAGGGTTGGAAGCTTGATTAACGTGATTAGTAGTATTAGCTAAAGCAAATGATTAGTATTACTATATTGGTAGTTGTTAGTTGAAGGTGTTTATTATGGTTAGGATGATCCTCGATGGTGTCATCTCATCGTTGTCATCATCATATTAGTATTGTTATTATTGTTATTGTTTATTGACTTAGGTTGGTGGGGGGATGTTCATGGAGTTCTTTCGGGATAGGTCGTTAGGTAAGTAAAGCTATTGGGAGGTGCAACAATAGCACGCACATATGTAAACTTGGCTTTTCATTCCTTTTCTTTTTGGTTTGTTACTTCTTCTTTCTCGGACTTTCCATGTGGGATGGGTTTTACTTGTTTTTACAGGGAGTGAGTGTGACTTGTAGTTTTATGAGTTTTTATTTTAATATTTATGTTGTGGGGTGGGTTATTACAATGTACTATTATTGTTTAGTACTATGGCTACTTCAAATATGGGGCTCGGGGTGGTTCGGATGTGGTGTGTTTTTTGTGTTATTTTTCTATGTGAGTTGTTTCGGTAGTTGATGCAGGTAACCCGCTTTTGTGCACCTTTCAGGGAGTTTGTTCCATGATTTTTGTGTGCACTTTAGTCAGACAAGGAATTTTGGTGATGTGACTAGTTATAAGTCTTCATTTTTTTTAGGTTAGTTGTGGTCATCCGCCTTTGACCGGTCTTCGGGGTTGGCAATAATTTGGCTCGTTGGACTCAAATTTGCATGATGACATTATGGTTCATGTTAGTGTGTGTTGTATGTCTCGTCATCATCTCATGTCAAAGTTGTCCCGTGAGGTAAACTTTGCTCATTTCGACTAAATTTTGTGTTGTTGGGATGTGTTTCTAATTTGTGACTACATGTAGTGGAGATAGAGATATTATTGTTCAGTTGGTTAGTGGAGGTCGTTGGTTTTCCCACTCAGTTCCGTGTGGGTAGCTAAATTTGAGTGGTGCCTTTGTGCAAACCTTGTGCTTTTGTTAAAGTTTTATGGACATGCCACAAGTCAGCTTGATATTTTTTTCTCCCATGGCATATCTCGTGGATATTGACCCATACTTGTGTTTTTCCTGGTCATTGTTATTGTCGATGGTTTTGATATTTCCTTTTTCCGCTCTTTTTTTTGTATCCACCGTTTTGTTTTGTGTTGACGTGGTTTGGACCGTGACTGTTCGGGTGGTGGTCTTAAAACCTTGGTGCCATTGTTTTATCATGTAGTGTCGATTGTGTCTTTGTTGTGTACGTCCTTGGTGTTGATGACGGTTATGATGTGGCCATTTAGTGTAATGCTCATTCTTTCGTCTATTAAGCCTTTGTTTATGTTGAGAATCCAGTCCCTCTGAGTGGGATGGAGAACCAATTGGATTGGATGTGAAGCCGATCAACTGAAGGCCGAATCAGTCACTAGTAAACTTGGTCGAGGCCGAAAATCAACTAATAACCGATTCAGTTGATAGCTGAATCGATCGAAGCCAACTCGAGGCTATATTTGTAAATAGTCATGTATGAATACGAGTATAAATATATTTAGGGCAAGTAGTTAGGCATGATTATTGTTGTTGGAAGAAGATATAGTGTGTAGTTGCCTCTATAACTAGAGTGAGAGAGTTGTAACTCTGCAGTCATCTGTTAGACAAAGAAGAACTCAAGGTCGTTGCCTTGAGATTCTTATTTGTGTATTTCCTCTTGATATAGTGATTCTGTCCGGAGTCAATGGGCTCCTGTGGTTTTCCCATATCAGGGTTTCCACGTTAATATCTTGTGTCTCTGTGTCAGTGCATCATTTTCTGTCTTTCTCGTTTGTACTTGGTAATCGATTGTGGCTGATCCCATATTCAACAGTTTATTGGGAAATGGATTCAGCTTTTGCTTAGTGTTAGTGCAATCATACATTGGCTAGCTTGGCACCAATCTTGCCCCAATAGGCAATTGTATATAGGACATTAAGCGGAAGACACAATCATTAATTGGGTGTGTACTAGAGATTGATTGGATTTGGCATGTGAGTGTGCATAGACAACATGATGTTGACCCTTCAAATTTGTGGTTGGTCATGGTGTTCATTTAGGATGGGGAATCCTAGGTCTTCCCAGATGTCGAACAAGAGGAGTGTAAATGATGTGCTTATATTGACTATAGTGGCCACACGAACTTTTGGTGTTGGCAATGTAGATAAAACATTTGATTGTCGAAGAAGGAATTTATGAATTGGGTTGAAACCCCCCAGGGACAGAATACGTTGGCGATGCTTCAGGAGTTCGAAAGGCGGTTCACACGACTCTCGACGCTAGACCGAACCGTGCTTGACACGATTAAGGTCTTGCTGTTTGTGAAGTCGGTTCACTTGCTCGATCGTGAAAAGGTGGGTCTCCTCTTGGAGACAGACGAGGGCCTCACGACTGACTGGGCAATGGTTAAAAGAGTTTATGGCCGTTTCAACAAACAACACGATTGGAATGACGTAGGGTTGTCGACAATCGGCCCGGGTGCGGGGAGGAAGCCGGAGGAACCGGTTCCGACAAGAACGAACGAAACAAGATGATGGCTCCAGTCGGGCACGACATCGGCCAACGTGGTAACAGGACCATCGGGGGGCGCAACTCTTGAGGACCTGACCAAGATGGTGCACGATCTCCAGATTGCGTAGGCTCGGAGGGACGGCGGGGGTCGCCGTTCGACTAGAGGTGTTGTGGTGTGACGCCATCGTGCACGTCCGGAGGGATTGTGCCGATTTCGCTGAGGCACTTAAAAGTGACGTAGTGTACCTTTGGAACGATCGGGTGCACGCCAACGATACGCAGAGGGCCTTGAGGTAAATACCGGCCGGGGTGGGATGAAAAGTATAATGGAGGAAGCTGCAACCAAGAACGCCGAGGCCATTCACTACTCGGTGTCGGCGGGGATGGAGAGAAGGCCATCGGATCCAAAAGCAAAATTGAACTCTGGCCACTTGTGCTAGAGGGGCATGTCTAGTGTAAGGCTAAGGAAGGAAGAAGAGGACCGCGCGGAGAAGCGAGTCCAAGAGGGCACCGGATGGGACGATTCGGTAGAAGAGAAAACCGGCTTCGTGGAAGTTGCCTGCCAAAACTACGAGGTTCTGGTGGAAGATAAGTGGGCCGGAAAGGCTGGAGAGGCCGGAGGGGCTGGTCCCTCGAACCGGTATGAGACCCAGAGTGGGCCGAAGAAGAATGACGGAGGCCCAATTGGCTCACAGGAGAAGACGAAGTTGCCAGGCTTTCAGTTGAGCTCGGAGATAGAGAGGAAGACAGACCTGTCGAGGTTCTTGGAGGAACAGATCCTCGACAGCTGGGTGGAGCTCACCCTGAGGGAGGTGCTAGGGATATCGAAGGAGTTCCATGACGACATTGTTGATCTCGTAAAAAGGAAGAGACTGTCAACGGAGCCGGAGTCCGAGAAGTCGGTTGAAGTGAGGTTGGCCTTGATCGATGAGATGGCAGTAGAAGACGAATACGCCGAAAGCCATTACATGAGGCCGCACTCGGCAAGAGCTACCACGGAGACGCTGGTTCGGATCGGGGACGTGCAGGAGCCGGTGCTAGTGCTAATCGACCATGGATCAGAGATTAATTTAATGTCGATGGACTTCTACAAGAAGGGTAAATGGCCGATCAACACGAAGCATGGTTGGAAGATACGCGCTGCGACCCGCGCTACCGAAGAGCTTCATGGTGCGCGACCGAACATCCGAGTGAAAGTCAGGGATGTAGAGATCGACCAACAATTCTTCGTGTAGGAGACGTCTTCCCATCCGGTGATTTTCAGAGAACCTTACATTACGGTAGCATGGATGGAAATGAAGGTGCTGGACAATGGTTCGGCCTATGCGAGGGTAAAGAGCCAAGACAGTAAGCACTCCGTCCAGTTTTTGACAGTGCGGCCGAACCACAAAAGAAACCAGGATTCTCTTGGTGGCGAGAGTCGAGAGGATTTTTAACGAGGACTATCAAGGCATGGGGCCGCGATAGTCTGGACAACTGGAAGAAACAACACACATGTACCATTGGTAGGAAATTTTTGCCCTCTGTTAATGGAGGTTGTACCCTAACTAGCATCGGTGGCTGGGAGAAGAAACGAATCGAAGGATGCTTTAAGGCATGTGGTGCCTTAGGCTTTGACAACGAGATTAGAGGCGCCATGGAGGCGGTCTCATTCAATGACACCCTCAAGGAGATCGAGAAGATAGTTGAGGAGGATCTTAGGGAAGGCGGATGTACGAAGTCATCGCGGACTTCGGGAAGATGATCGGGTTAGATCGGACCGACCGAATAGACACCAAGTACAAGACTATGGATTGGAAGGTGAGGCCAATCGCAACTCCCTTGGTGGAGGACAGTTGGGAACAGATAAAAGGGGTCGCGACGGACCCAGGTTTAGGAGATGCGGCCAACATAGGACACCAATTCACTGACGAAACGCTACGGAAGCTCAAGACCGATGGGGGTGGCTTCCTATTGCCCGCGGAGAAGGACCGGTTTCGGAGGATGCTTGAAAGGCACACGAAAGCCTTTGTATTCTCGTCGTGTGAGATCGGGGCCGAGGTAGTAATCGACACAGATTGCCTGCCGATTCTCGGCATGGTTTCCGGATGCGTGACTCCGGACTTGGCGATTCTCAAGTGGGTTGCGTACATTAAGTCCCTGAATCCGTAGATAGGACACATCTCCGGAAATGAGAACACCGTGGCTATTATGCTTTCGAGAAAGCGGTTTGACAACGAGGACGACATGGTGTCTGAAGACGAAGAAGTCGGCGAGAACTTCTTCGAGTCGGCCCAATTGAGGGCAAGCAAACGGGGCACTCCGGCCTTGAGCGAGTTTGACGAAATTGACTATGACGGGTTTCAGACTCAGTGCAGTACGAGAGAATAGCAACGCCAGAATGACACAAGAAAAAAAGTAACGTAAAGCAACAGAATAGATTGTCAACAGTAGTTAGGACGCGCGCGTGAAGCGTAGGGAATACAACTG
Source organism: Azolla caroliniana (assembly GCF_043228905.1). NCBI lineage: Eukaryota > Viridiplantae > Streptophyta > Polypodiopsida > Salviniales > Salviniaceae > Azolla > Azolla caroliniana. The sequence goes on from NW_028230455.1 coordinate 12,431,498, forward strand.
GTCAGAGCCGGGAACAGAGCTTCGAGCTCTAGAGCAAACACACGGAAAAAGGGGGCCTCTGACCAGGAGCGCGTGGGCGTCTGGCACGAGCCGAGGGTTCCTCCCAGGGTTTGGTCGTAGAGGTTCAAAAGAGAACGAGTGAGCAAGCTACTTCTTCCTCTGCTTCTCAAGAAAAAAAAACGATCCCTAAAATAGTCTAAGGCCTCCACTTTTATAGCACAAGGAGTAGTCGTTACATCAGGTTTAATGACTCCTCGATATTCTCTCCTAGATTCTCTTCTTGATGTGCTCTCGCTATCTCACCTTTGTTTCCGCGCTCCTACCCACGCGATATTAAATCCTCTAATAGTGCCTAACTTCCTAGTAATCGACAAATTTAGTACACCTAGTACTTACATAAATTAGTACAAAAAAAGGGGTGCACTTGTGCACACACACGTTCCCATGCATTTGGTGACGTTTCCCCCGATGGCTTGGAATCTTCACAACATCCACCCCCACCAAACCGCACATCCTCCGGTATGTGCCAGGTAGCGAGTTTAGTGGAGGATTCTAGGGCCAACCGTTACTCGTCCTCCCCGTCCGAGTCATCGTTTTCGATTCCCATCGTCGGGTCCGGTTCTGCTTCGTTCCACCTTTTGAAGGCCTTTATCCGCTTCCCTACTATCAGTGTCATCATCTGGGTCCCATCGAGCTTCGCGAGATGGTATGTCCTGTTGTCGTTTGCGCAAGTCACCACGTACAGCCCAAACCACTGTTTTGCGAACTTACGCGTAGATCGATGTTGGTTGTCGAGACTGTTGTCATAGACCAGCACCCAGTCGCCTTCCTCGATCTTCTTTGGCCAGAGTTAGTGCGTTTGGTCAAACCTGGCCTTGTTTCTGGTCCGTGCCTCTTTTACCCTCGTTGTTGCCCATTCCACGTCTTCCGGCCTTCGCTCGAGTTGTCGAATGCGTGCCGCCAACAACTCTTCTCGGCTCATTTCATCGGTCCAATTGACCGCCATCCAGGAGGTAATTGTTCGTTCCACTGGCATGATGGGTTTCTGCCCGAACATGAGCTCTGCAAGCATGTACCCGGTCACCAAATTGTGAGTAGTCCGGTTCGCCCATAGCGCGTAAGGGAGTAGTCTTGGCCAGTTGCCGACTCGTCCTTCGCATGCACGTACTATGGCCTTTACGATCGATCCATGGCCCCGCTTGACCTTCATGTTTGCTTCTGGGTTGTATGCCGTTGTGAGGGTCAACTTCACCCCTACTCAATCAAATAGTTCCTTGGCATCCTTTGCATCCAGCTCTCCTCGATCGGCCACAATATTTCCTACGCACCCGTACCGGTAGACGACATCTTCAATCAGAAACTTGCACACGGCCGCGATGGTCTTGTTTGTCAACGCTCCGCCCTCCACCTGGTTTGTTAGATCTTCCCTTGCTAGCACCAGGTATCGCATCTGTCCTATTGCCATCGACATCGTCACCAAGTCGACCATCCATTTGAAATGTATGGCCGACGGGTAAGTCGGGTGCAACTCTTCGCAATGTCAAACCACTGAGTGCATCTGGCAGCTCTCGCATGTCGACATGAAGTGGTGTACACCTTTATACATTCCCGACCACCAATACTTATCCTTTAGCTTCTCGAATGTGGCCCATGTACCCCAATACCCGAACCAAGGGCTTTTGTGGAACTCTGATATCAGCTTCACTTGATCCTCGGTTTGCGTTACTACCCGAAGTGGCGCGTCGTTCTGCTTCTTCGGATGCCTCCAAATTTTCCCGTTTCATAGGAAGTACTCGCACGCCCTCTTCTGGAGTAGACTTGCTTCCTGCCTTGTCCATGATGCGTCCGCCATCATCGTTCTTAGGAACCTTCCAATTAGAAGCCACTCCCCGTCGTAGTCGTCCTCGTTGAACTCGTTTAGGGGCGGAGTGCTTCGCCTATTTACCTTCATCCGTGTTGATTTGAAGAAGTCCACGCCGACCTCTTCATCTTCCGACACCATGCCGTCCTCATTCTTGAACCTCGCTCTGGAAAGCATATCGGCCATGGCGTTGTCTTTTCCGGAAATGTGTTGTATTTCCGGGTTCAAGGACTTGATGTACGCAATCCATCTGAGCATGCTCATGTCAGGAGTTGCGCATCCGGAAACCATATCGAGGATTGGTAGGCAATTTGTTTCTACAATCACTTATGTCCCGATTAAGTAGTCCTTGTCGACCTTAACCACCGAAACGATACCCCATAGCTCACGCTTGACCTGGGCGTATCCTCACTGCCGCTCGCTCAATACCTTCACGCCGAACCGGATGGGGAAACGTGTGCCGTTCTCAACTTTCATGATTTACGACCCATCCGATTCCGGTCAGGCTGGTGTCTACCACGATTGTAAATTGGAGTGTCTGGTTTGTATACAGTTCTCCGTAAAGCCGGTGCAGTTGTAAGCATTTGTTTTAGTCTCTGGCCCATTTGAAATTCCTGCCTTTCTTTAGCAAGCCGTAGAGTGGCTCGATGACATGCGCGTAGTGCAGTATCCAAATGTGGTAGAAGGCGCATGCTCCCAAGAAACGTCAGACGTCGGTGATGGATCCACACTCCTCTTTCATTACTGAGATGGCCTCTACCTTTGTCGGGGACGGCCTTCAACCATACGGTCCGCACAGGTGGCCGACCACTAAGATCTCTAGTTGTCCGAAAGCCAACTTCTCCCCAGAGAAGGTAGGTTGAGCGCCCTCAAGCCTCTGTAGTATCTTTTCGCAATCGGAGATGTGGTCCGTGACAAACCTTCGGCATCCGTTTGCTCTCGTTGACTCATCCTTCGTGTCCTTTGGACACCCCTTTATAGGAATCATCTAGGAATGGCATGGTGATGTCCGGGATGCAGTCCCTCAATACCTTGTTCATCGCATTCACCATGTGTGCCACCGAGTTTGTCCCTCCTTGCGGTAGGGTACACATCAGAACTAAGTCGAGAGGGGTTCGCATCGTTGTGATGTCCATGCTTTCGACGAAGGCTTCCCGACGAACTCGTCAATTGACGGACCGATTCCTGTATTGTGAATGGTCACCTTATTGACCAACTGCAAGTCTTGAATGAAGCGTAGCGTGCCATTCTTTTTTGGTACTGTAAACCACCGGTTGGAGTAAGTGGTAGTCGATGGTTCGAGGATGCCTAGCTCCACTTTCTGCTTAAGAAGCTTCATCAACATCGGAATGTGAACTCTTGGTACCTGAATTGGCTTGAGACTCCACGGCACGTGCGACACCGTAACGATTACCATTGGTTCAACAACGGTCGGGTCGGCGCACTTGATCTCCCCCGACGAGAATGCGAAGGCTTTACCGTGCCTCTCGAGCATCCTCCTGAATCGGTCCTCTTCTGCCGGCATAGGAAGCCACCCCCACCTATCTTCAGCTCTCGCAACATCTTGTCGGTGAACCAGTGTCCTATGCTGGCCGGATCTCGCAAGCTTGGGTCGGTAGCGACCCTCTTTATTCGTTCCCAGCTGCCCTCCGGCAAGGGAGTCACGATTGGCTTCACCTTCCAGTCCACAGTCTTGTACTTGGTGTCCACGCGGGCGGTCTAATGCGCCCCGATTTTCCCTTTGAAGTCCACAATGACTTCATACATCTCGACTGAGTTAACCGGTATGAGCCGGTCTTCACTTAGACCTCCTTCGACTACCCTCTCGATTTCTCCAAGGGTATCATCAAATGAGACCGCCTCCACAACGTTGCTGATCCCCTCTTCATGGCCCAAGGCTCCGCACACCTTTAAGTGCGCCTCGGCTCGTTTCCTTTCTCGGCCACTAATGCTGGTTATGGTACAACCTCCGTTATTGGAGAACAAAATTGTCCTTCCTATTGTATAGGTGTGGGGTTTGTTCCGGTCATCCAGACTACCCAACCCCACGCCTTCATAGTCCTTTCTAAAAATCCTCTTGACCGTTATTGCCAAGGGTGTCCCGATTACGCTCATGATTCTGCCGCACTGTCAAAACTGGATGGAGTGACGGTCGTCCTGACTCTTTACCCTTATGTAGGCCGAACCATTGTCTAGTACTTTGGTCTCCAGTCGAGCTGTCGTGATGTATGGATGGGAAAATGTCTCTTGCACGAAAAAGTGTCGGTCTATCTCGACGTCCCCGATACTCGGTCTGACATTCAAACATGCCCCGAGCAACTCTTCCGTGGCACTAGTAGCCGTGCGTGTCATGATATGGGAAAACTCGAACCCATGACCTTATGTTGCATGTGTCGAGCTCTTGACCATTAGACTATTTGTTGTAATACGAAATCCATATTATTTTCATTTAAGTTTTACTATAGAAAATTGATGTATATTCCAGATTTCTCTGGAACATTCTAGAAACTTTAGGAGTACTCCTGAGAACACTATAAAAGGAGGCACAAGGCATTATGTCAAACCAAATTGGTTCAACACCAGTCTTAAGCCTCCTAACATAATATATAGCTTTTGTTATCATCATTCTCTCTCTCTCTCTCTCTCTCTCTCTCTCTCTCTCTCTCTCTCTCTCTCTCTCTCACTCTTTCCTTCTCTCGAGAGTTTTACACCTCCCTTAGTACTAATCCTCATCTTTTAGTACTAATTCATTCTCTGTCTTAGTACTGCTCCTGACAGTTTGAACCTATTTGGGTCTCCTTCCTTCTCTTCCTTTATCTTCTTACTTCTCTCTCCCTTCATACTAATCTCTTTTTCCTCTTTTCTCTCATACTATGGCCACTGTTAGCGCTCAAGAATATCAATCCATTTTTTCGGAGTTAAAATGCTTGAAAGAGAAGTTTCTCGCATTGGAACAAGAAAATCAACGACTGTTGGGGGAGCTTCAACAAATCTCCTTAGAGAAGCAGCAGACGCAACAACACGGGGAACTAACGTTACGCGTGCAATAGCTCGAAGCAACCATAGTAGCAATGCAACAACAAGGACCCTGTACGCAAGGGGTTCATAAAGAACCAAAGATCGGCCTTCCCATGAAATTCGCTGGAACGTGATCACAGTTTAGAGGATTCCTTAATCAGGTATGATTAGTCATTCAAATGCATCCTTCCCGATATCCCACCAATGCATCACGAGTGGGTTTAGTACGCACGTTGTTAAGTGGCTCAGCTTTGGCATGGTTCGCTCCGTTGTTAGAAAAGGAATCTCCTTTACTAAACAATTTTGAAGAGTTTTTAAGTGAGTTTAAAGCCTGTTTTGGAGATACTAACAACATAAGGACAACAATCAACAAAATCCGGCGATTAAGTCAAAGTGATCATCCAGCCCCCGCATACGCTGCAGATTTCCGCCTACTCGCCTCTAATATCCCCTGTGATGACCAAGCACTTATGGAGCAATTTCGTTATGGTCTACGTAACGATGTCAAGGATTTACTCTTGACCTTCCCCGAAGAACCAAAGTCATTGACAGAAGCAATCAATCGCGCGGTGAGATGTGACAACCGTCTTTTCGAACAACGTTCGGAATGTCAGTTCCAGATGCCAAGGGCAAGATCTGAGCCCACCTACGCCTTATTGGTAGAAAAACCTTTTCCAAGGGAGTCATATAACACGTCATTGTGAACCATTATCAGAAGAAGAAAAGCAGCGACGCCAAGCATATCGACTATGTCTTTATTGCGGTGGACCAGGGCATATTGCAGTGAAATGTCCCCATAGGCCAAGAAGACAAGTGAACCAAATAGTTGCTAGTTCTAATTGTACTAAACCCGAGTGTATTTTAGTAGGAATATCTGATAGTCCTAATAGTACTAATAGCCCAAATCTATCGAACAAATTTGATGTCTTTAGTTAGTTAGAAGAAGAGTCAAACGACTAAGTCCAGCCAAAATAGGAGTCGTTTGGTTGGACAACCCTAGATCTATGCAACCTATTAGTAGTTCCATTCCCTCTAAGCAAGCGACCCTATAAGAGCTCACTAAGATGGTATGGGACCTCCAGATTGCGCAGGCCTGGAGAGACAGTGGGGGACAATTGCATGACCGAAGGCCTCGGTCGACCAACGATGTATGTGGTGTGACGCGGTTGGCCACACCCGAAGAGATTGCGCGGATTTTACCGAGGCACGCAGAAGCAATGTGGTGTACCTACGGAATGGGCAGGTTCATGCGAGTGAGACTTGGGAAGCCTTGGGTTGGAATACCGGTTGGGATGGAATGGAAGAAGCCACCGCGCGACATGCTGAGGCCATCCATTATGGCATTAGTCGGTATCCGGGTCGGAGGCGACAACGACCTGAAATCGAGACACTTCGGGTTCTGGACACTAGTGTTGGAAGGCCTTTTTGGAATACGGTTGAGGAAGGAAGAAGCGGACCGCACGGAGAAGCGGGTTTAGGAGGTTACGGGGTGGAACGATCCGGTCGAGGAGAAGACCGATTTCATGGAAGCGGTGTCGTGAAGTTTCCCGCGCGTGTGTTACTTGGGCGGGACCACGGGGGTCTCGGACTAGGGAGTACTCAAGGGATAGAGAAGACCCGAGGTTTGCTTTATGACAATACTACTTCCCCACCCCTTCCCGAGCAAGGTCTCGTTCCCCTTTTGTTTTGTGAGGCCGGTGGCTCTTGTTGACCACGACTCGTCGACCTTCCGAGATCACCGTACGAGCCAAGTGACCAAACGAGTACAAGCAAGATGAGCACGCAACATGAACGCACAAGGGGACGATAACACAAACACGAATGTCCGTACGGCTTTATGAGGAGGAGAGGTGCATGGGCGCGCATGAACGCTCCCTTGTGACAAGACGTCGAACGTATGAGGAAGACACAAAACACACGCACAAAATGCTCGTATGCCTTTATGAGGAGGAGAGGTGCATGGGCAAGCCCGAACGGTCCCCTCGTCACAAGACGACCGAACGTACAAGGAAGACACAAACACACGCACAAATGCTCGTACGCCTTTATGAGGAGGAGAGGTGCATGGGCAAGCCCGAACGGTCCCCTCGTCACAAGACGACCGAATGTACAAGGAAGACACAAACACACGCACAAATGCTCGTACGCCTTTATGAGGAGGAGAGGTGCATAGGCAAGCCCGAACGGTCCCCTCGTCACAAGACGGTCGAACGTACAAGGAAGACACAAACACACGCACAAAATGCTCGTATGCCTTTATGAGGAGGAGAGGTGCATGGGCAAGCCCGAACGGTCCCCTCGTCACAAGACGGCCGAATGTACAAGGAAGACACAAACACACGCACAATCAAAACATAAATATTAAATACCCTTAGAGACAAGGCAAAACCGAACACGGCGAAGACGAACCACGACCACCCGAACGGCAAGCACACGGGCTCGCAACGACGAACGGGGCGGAGCAACGTTGAGTCAACGAAGCTTGGGCTCACGAGCCCGTGGCGATGGGGGGATGAAGGGGTATGAGATGAAGAAAAGTGGTGAATAAGGAGATGAAGAGCTTCGAAAGAAAATTGGCGATAGTCTCATCCTCCCAAAACGTCCTCCCAAATGAGCCCCCCTCGACCTCCTTTTATAGGAAAAAAAGAAGGGGGGGGGACGCCAAATTTGTCTTCAATGAAAAAGGAATAAAATTCCTTAAATCATGCTACACTGTAAGACTAGACTCAAACCGTGCACCTCTAGCTAGTAGTCAATGTGACTATCCACTAACCCAATAACTCTTTCTTATATAATATGTAAGTCTATCTCTATAAATTTATAGCCTGTCTCCCCTCTACCCTTTATCTCACCTCTCTCTTACTTTTTGCACGAGCTTCTATACCTCCCTTTTACCCTTTCTTTTCCTTTTTATTTTGCATATGCACAATTAATCGCTTTTGTGTGCACACACATTGCACATGCACATTTTTGACCCCCTTTTCGCCGGTTTTTGCCACCCTCGAGCACGCCACATCACGACATCCACCCCCACCAAACCGCACATCCTCCGGTATGTGCCAAGAATGGCGGGCTGAGGGTGGTTAGTAGTTCATTTCCTCCTCCTCATTGACCCCATGGCTTGTTGTTTGCTCGCCTTTGTTTTCATCAAGGTCATCGAGGTTTGGCTCCTTGTCGTGTCGCTTTTTGAAGATTTTGACCCGCTTCCCGGCTATTGGTACTGCCAGCTTAGTCCCATCGAGTTTAGCGAGGTGGTAGGTAGCATTATCGTTTGCACTCGTTACCATATACGGCCCGAACCATCGCTTTGCGAATTTCCGCATCGACCTATGTTGATTGTCGAGACTACTATCATATACAATCACCCAGTCTCCTTCTTCGATCTTCCGAGGGCGTAGTCGGTGTGTCTTGTCGAATCGGGCTTTGTTACTTAGCCTAGCCGCTTCTAACCTCTCCTTTGCTAACTCCAAGTCTTCGGGTCTTCTCTCAAGTTGCCTTATCCTTGTGGCTAGAAGCTCTTCTCGACTCATCTCGTTTTCCCACGACATCGCTACCCATGAAGCGATCGTGTCTTCAATGGGCATCACCGGCTTTTGTCCGTACATGAGTTCAGCTGACATGAAACCTGTAACTAAGCTATGAGTTGTTTTGTCGGCCCACAAGGCATAAGGTAGTAACCGAGGCCAATTCCCGACTCGCCCATCACAAGCTCGTACAATGGCTTTTACGATAGGCCCGTGTCCGTGTTCTATCTTTCCATTAGCCTCTGGGTTATAAGCGGTCGTGAGAGAGAGCTTCACTCCAAGTCGGTCAAAGAGCTCTGTAGCTTCGTGAGCGTTCAACTCTCCTCTATCGGCCACTATCTTTCCCACACATCCGTACCGGCAAATGACATCCTCGAGTAAGAATTTACACACCCCCGCCGTCGTTTTGTTTGCTAAGGTCCGCCCTTCTACTTGGTTTGTTAGGTCTTCTCTTGTTAGCACCAAATATTTCATTTGGCCCACTCTCATCGGCATCGAAACCAAATCCACCATCCATTTGAAGTGTATGGTGAGTGGGTAGGTCGGGTGCAACTCGTCCCTATGGCGTATGTTGGAGTGTATCTGACAGCTTTCACACGTCCCCACGAAATGGGCGACATCCTTGTACATTCCTGGCCACCAATACTTCTCCTTTAACTTCTCGAATGTTGCCCACGTTCCTCTATGGAATTCAGACACCAATGTTGTCTGGTCCTCTTCCTTTATGACCACTCGTTGTGGCGTCCCCGTCCTTCTCTTCGGGTGCCTCCAAAGGAATCCCCCTCGTAGGAAGTACTTGTACGCTTTCTTTCAGACTCTTTGTGCTTCCTGCTTCGACCATGAACTATCCATTGTCATTGAGCTTAAGAACTTGCCAATGTGTAGCCACTCCCCTTCGTATTCACTTTCGTTGAAGGCGTGGAGTACTCGCACATCTTGATCATCTATAGATGCTTGGGCTGTCTTAAAGAAGTCAAGAGCGACATCCTCATCTTCAGACACCATGTCGCTTTCGCCTTCGAACCTTGCCCTCGATAGCATATCTGCCATGACATTGTTCTTCCCTGAAATGTGGTGAATCTCCGGGTTCATTGATTTGATGTAAGCGATCCATCTTAGCATAGCTAGGTCAGGTGTTGCACACCCCGAAACCATCCCTAGGATTGGAAGGCAATCCGTCTCTATTACCACCTCTGACCCGATTAGGTAATCTTTATCCGCCTTCACTGCGGACACAATACCCCAAAGCTCACGTTTTACTTGGGCGTATCCTCGTTGTCGCTCGCTTAAGACCTTGGCTCCGAACCGGATGGCATAGCGTGTACCATGCTCTCCTTCTTGGTTGATGACCCATCCAATCCCTGTTGGACTCGTATCTACCGTCACGTAGATGGGCACCCCTTCCTTGTATACGGCTTTTCGTAAAGCTGGTGCCGCTACCAACATTCCTTTGAGCCTCTTCATTGCCTCTGTGTGCTCTTCCTCCCACTTGAACTTCCGCCCCTTCTGAAGTAGCCCATACAAGGGCTCGGCTAGGTGAGCATAGTGCGGGATCCAGATGTGGTAGAATGCACAAGCACCAAGAAATCGCCTCACCTCTGTTTGCGATTTACATTCTTCCCTCATGTTTGTGATGGCGTCCACCTTTGCCGGGGACGGCTTCCGTCCGTACGCCCCGCACAAGTGTCCCACCACAAGGATCTCTGGTTGGCCGAATGCCGATTTCTCACCCGAGAAGGTCAAGCGTGCATCTCCGAGTCTTTGTAGAACCTTCTCGCAATCGGAGATGTGATATGCCACAAAACGTCTGCACCCATACTCGTCCAAGGTTTCATCTTTCTCCGCTTCATAGCACCCTCTTATGGGGATGTCATCGAGGAATGGCATGGTGATGTCGGGGATGCAATCTCTCAGTACCTTGTTCATTGCATTTACCATGTGGGCTACAGAGTTAGTGCCTCCTTGTGGCAAGGTACACATTCGCACTAGGCCGATAGGAGTTCGCATCGTCGTGATGTCCCTGCTCTCCACAGCTAGTTGGAATTGATCATACCCCAAGTATAGATCACCGATCGAATAAATAGACCTTCCAGCGAAGGCCTCGACGAATTCGTCAACACTCGGTCCGACCCCGGCATTTCGAATTGTCACTTGATTAACAAGTTGTAGGTCCTGGATGAAGCGTAATGTGCCGTTCTTCTTTGGCACAGTGAACCACCGATTCGAGTATGGGGAGCTTGATGGCTCGAGGATACCCATCTCGATCTTTTCCTTGAGTAGCTCAATCAACTTTGGGATGTGAGCTCTCGGAACGGGGATTGGCTTGATGTTCCACGGTACATGCGGCACCGTAAAGATCACCATTGGCTCCACGATCTTAGGGTTTACACACCCTATCTCACCCGACGAGAAGGCGAAAGCCCTTCCGTGGCTTTCGATCATCCTTCTAAATCTTTCCTCCTCCCTAGGCAATAGGAAGCCACCCCCACCAATCCGGAGCTTCTGTCGCGTCTCGTCGGTGAACCGATGCCCTATGCCTCGTGGGTCCCGCAAGCTAGGATCAGCCGCTACCCCCTTTATCCGATCCCAACTATCGTTAGGCAATGGGGCAGCCACATGCTTCACCTTCTTGTCCACGGTCTTGTACTTTATTTGCACCTTGACCGTCCTCGCTTCCTCAATCGACCGCCCAAGCTCTTCGATGGCGGTGTACATGTCAACTGAGTTGACTGGAATTACCTTGTCTTCATTGAGGCCCGAAACGACTACCCTCTCCATCTCTCTGAGAGTGTCGTCGAACGAGACTGCCTCCATGGCGCCGCTTATGGTGTCATCTTCCCCCAATAAATTACATTGTTTGAGATACCTTTCGTATCTCTTGGCCCTAGACTTATCTCTATCACTTAAACTAGTAATTTTACAAGCGCCATTTTCGGAGAACCAAAATTGTTTCCTATTACATTTAATAGTTTTACAAGGGTTTAGGGTCTTAGTTTGCCTCGGGCTATTGCGGCCCCACTCTCTAATAGCCCGAATCAAAAATCCTCTCGGCTATCCCCTTTGAGGGAGGCTTGATTGCGCTCATGGTTGGGCCTCACTGTAAGGAACTGGACCAAATGCTTCCCATCTTGGCTCTTGACCCTCACATATGCCGACCCGTTGTCTAGCACCTTCGTCTCCATACGAGCCGCCGTGATGTATGGTTCACCCAAGATGACCGGGTGCGAGGACATCTCTTGAACAAAGAAATTTTGATCTATTTCTATGTCCCCCACCTTCACACGTACATTCGGGCAAGCCCCGTATAACTCCTCGGTTGCTCGGGTCGCCGCTCTAATCTTCCACCCGTGCTTCATGTTGATCGGCCACTTTCCCTTTTTATAAAAGTCCATGGACATAAGGTTGATCTTAGAGCCATGGTCGATCAATGCTACCACCGGCTCTTTTACATCTCCAACCCGTACCGGTGTCTCCGTTGTCGCTCTCGCCCAATGCGGCCTCGTGTAGTGACTATCCGCACAGTCTTCGTCTTCCTCGGGGACCTCAGTTGACAATGCATTTACAATCGCGGGTTTTGCCACTTCTTGCTCCGTTGAGAGCCGCTTCCTCTTCATTAGGTCGATGATGACCTCGTGAAATTCTTTCTTGGCAATTCCGAGGACCTCTCGCAAGGTAAACTCTACGCGACTATCGAGGATCCTCTCCTCCACTACCTTCTTCAAGTCCGTTGCTTGTTCGATCTCCGAGCAAAGCTTGAAGTTGGGGGGGTTCCCCTTCTCTTTCCATCTTTCGTCGCGTGCTTGAGACTGGTTCGGCTCTTCCCTTCTTCGTGCACCTCGAGCGTCGTACTTCCTTGATGGACCGGCTCCCTCGTCATTTCCTACCTTCTTCTCTTCTACCATTACTTCGTAGTTTTGGCAAGCGGCTTCCACTAAGCCTGTCTTTTCTTCCACCGGATCCTTCCACCTGGTTGCTTCTTGGACCCTTCTTTCCGCCTCGTCTGCTTCTTCTCTTTTGAACTTCCCCTTAGAGAGGCTTCCAAGGATTGATGGCCAAAAGTCAAACTCTTTCTCCTCTTGCCTCCTCCCCTCTTTCCCCACTCGGATCCCAGCCGATGCCGAGTAGTGGACGGCTTCAACATTTCGTGCTTCGGCCTCCTCCATTAGCCTTCTCATGCCCCCTCGGCCTTGATTCAATCCCAACGGGCGCCTTGTCTCCGTCGAATAGACCCTATTGTTCCAAAGATAGACAATATCCTTTCTTAGGGCCTCTTGAAAGTCTCCACACTCCCTTCGTAGGTGGTCGGGGTTGTCACACCACATACATCTTTGCGCGAACGGGGGACGTCGATCTTGAGGGCCGCCACTCTCTCTCCTAGCTTGCGCTATTTGGAGATCTCGCACCATCTTTGTGAGCTCGTCTATTGCCGACCCTCCCGACGGTGCTTCAACCACGTTTCTCTCGGGGATGAACCTTGCATTTGCTTGCTCTCTTTCTTGAGGTATTCTACCAGCCCTGGGTTCGTGTGTCTCACTAATGGAGCCTGTGGATGTTTGGCCGCTCAACGGAGACCCGTCATTCCATTCCCTTCTCTTATCGAAGCGGCTACAAACCCGTTTTACCATAGCCCAATCCGTTGTGAGCCCATCATCAGTTTCGAGGAGGGACCCCACCTTCTCTCAGTCTCGTGCATCAACAATCTTTATGAATAGTAGGACCTTGCTTGTGTCAAGCACCATCCTATCGAGCGTCGAGAGTCGCGCGAAGCGCTTCTCAAATTCTTGTAAAAGTACCATAGTATTTCTCCCCTTGCCGGGAAGCTCAACCCACTCCATTAGATCCCTTTTCGAAATTCTGAGTGAGTCATCAAGGCCGTACTTCTCGAGGAGTCTTTCTTCGAACTCCACCCAATTGCAACAGTTCGCTTGGATCTCGAGTACCTCCGCGTGGATACTCGGCGTTACCACTCTAGCGAATCCGGTTAGCCGCCTATCTTCGGGGACGTTTCGCATAAGCATTTCGGCCTTATAGGCATCCAAGTAGCTCGTGATATCTCTTCCATTGAACCGCCCCGTTGTGCTAACCATCGTCTCTATGGCCCGGTCTAGACCGGTGATGCCTTCTCGGGCATTTACCAAGCCGTCCACCGCCGCCGCCATCGCTTCAGCGAGTTCTCCTCCTCGCATCTTGGTTCTCCCTTGCCGCCCTTTCACGTCGGGATCACCAATTTATGTCGCGAAGTTTCGCGCGCGTGTGTTACTTGGGCGGGACAATACTACTTCCCCACCCCTTCCCGAGCAAGGTCTCGTTCCCCTTTTGTTTTGTGAGGCCGGTGGCTCTTGTTGACCACGACTCGTCGACCTTCCGAGATCACCGTACGAGCTAAGTGACCAAACGAGTACAAGCAAGATGAGCACGCAACATGAACGCACAAGGGGACGATAACATAAACACGAATGTCCGTACGGCTTTATGAGGAGGAGAAGTGCATGGGCGCGCATGAACGCTCCCTTGTGACAAGACGTCGAACGTACGAGGAAGACACAAAACACACGCACAAAATGCTCGTATGCCTTTATGAGGAGGAGAGGTGCATGGGCAAGCCCGAACGGTCCCCTCGTCACAAGACGGTCGAACGTACAAGGAAGACACAAACACACGCACAAATGCTCGTACGCCTTTATGAGGAGGAGAGGTGCATGGGCAAGCCCGAACAGTCCCCTCGTCACAAGACGGTCGAACGTACAAGGAAGACACAAACACACGCACAAATGCTCGTACGCCTTTATGAGGAGGAGAGGTGCATGGGCAAGCCCGAACGGTCCCCTCGTCACAAGACGGTCGAACGTACAAGGAAGACACAAACACACGCACAAAATGCTCGTACGCCTTTATGAGGAGGAGAGGTGCATGGGCAAGCCCGAACGGTCCCCTCGTCACAAGACGGTCGAACGTACAAGGAAGACACAAACACACGCACAAAATGCTCGTACGCCTTTATGAGGAGGAGAGGTGCATGGGCAAGCCCGAACGGTCCCCTCGTCACAAGACGGCCGAACGTACAAGAAAGACACGAATAAAGAAAGAAGGAGAGAAAGAAACACGAACAATATTGACCAAAGAGTTAAATACGTGTTTGATTCTAATGCAAGAGGACCCTTTATAAAATAGGGTTTTTTTTTTACAATGGCAACTTATAGTTAACCACAAGCTCAATCAAAACATAAATATTAAATACCCTTAGAGACAAGGCAAAACCGAACACGGCGAAGACGAACCATGACCACCCGAACGGCAAGCACACGGGCTCGCAACGACGAACGGGGCGGAGCAACGTCGAGCCAACGAAGCTTGGGCTCATGAGCACGTGGCGGTGGGGGGATGAAGGGGTATGAGATGAAGAAAAGTGGTGAATAAGGAGATGAAGAGCTTCGAAGGAAAATTGGCGATAGTCTCATCCTCCCAAAACGTCCTCCCAAATGAGCCCCCCTCGACCTCCTTTTATAGGAAAAAAAGAAGGGGGGGGTCGCCAAATTTGTCTTCAATGAAAAAGGAATAAAATTCCTTAAATCATGCTACACTGTAAGACTAGACTCAAACCGTGCACCTCTAGCTAGTAGTCAATGTGACTATCCACAAACCCAATAACTCTTTCTTATATAATATGTAAGTCTATCTCTATAAATTTATAGCCTGTCTCCCCTCTACCCTTTATCTCACCTCTCTCTTACTTTTTGCACGAGCTTCTATACCTCCCGTTTACCCTTTCTTTTCCTTTTTATTTTGCATATGCACAATTAATCGCTTTTGTGTGCACACACATTGCACATGCACATTTTTGACCCGCTTTTTCCCACCCTCGAGCACACCACATCACGACAACGGCCTGCCAAAACTACAAGGTTCTAGTGGAAGATAAGCGAGTGGGAAAGGGTGGAGGAGCCGAACCCTTTGGCCGGTACGAGACGCGGAGCGTGCCGAAGAGAAGTCACGCCGGCGGTCCCGGCTCACAAGAAAGATCGAAACCAGTGGGTTACTGGCTAGACTCTGAAATAGAGAAAGCGGTGAACTTATGGAAAGTCCTTGAAGAATAGATCCTCGACAACAGGGTGGAGCTGTCTCTGAGGGAAGTGTTGGGGATCGCCAAGAAGGAGTTCCACGACTCCATCGTAGACTTGGTGAAGCGAAAAAGGCTCACGACTGAGCCAAAACCTCAAAACCTCGTGGAAGTGCGAACAACAGACTTAGATGACGCAGCCGGCGAAGATGAATTGGCGGATAGCCACTACTCGAAGCTACATTGGGCGAGAGCGACCCCTGGAGACCCCGTCCGGATTGGGAACGTTCAAGAGCCAATGGTGGCGTTGATAGACCATGGATCCGAAATCAACATGATGTCCATGGATTTCTACAAAAAGGGGAAGTGGACGATCAACACCAAGCATGGGTGGAAAATACAAGCAGCTACGCACGCTACGGAGGAGCTACAGGGGGCGTGCCCGAATGTACACATGAAGATTAGCGATGTCGAGATCGATCAACACTTTTTTGTGCAGGAGACTTCCTCGCACCCGGTGATCCTCGGCGAACCATACATTACAGCGGCTTGTATGGAGACCAAAGTGTTGGACAACAGTTCGGCATACGCGCGGGTGAAGAGCCAAGACGGACGTCACTCCATCCAATTTTTTACTGTGCGACCGAACCATGAGCATAACCGTGAATCTCTCAGCAACAACGACTGAGAGGATTTTTAGAGAGGGCTATCAAGGCGTGGGGCCACAATAGTCTGAACACCCCGAAGAAACCCCACACGTGTACCATAGATAGGGGATGTTGGTTCTCTGACAACGGAGGTTGTACTACAACTGGCGTCAGAAGCCGGGAAAAGAAGAAGGTTGAAGAGCGTTTAAGGGCGTGTGGTGCCCTTAGCTCCAAAGCAAGATCAGTGGTGCCATGGAGGCGATCTCTTTCGACGACACCCTTGGAGAGATCAGGAGGGTAGCCGATGAAGGCCTGAGCAGAGACCGGGTAATTCCGGTCAATTTCGTGGAAGTGTATGAAGTCATTGCAGACTTCAGTGAGAAGGTCAGGTCGGAGAAGATGTCCCTAGTTGACACCAAATACAAGACTGTCGACCAAAAGGTGAGGCTTGTCGTGGCTCCCTTGTCGAAGGGCAGCGAAGAGCGGAGGAAATGGTTCGTGCTAGACCCCAGTTTGCGGAATCCGGTCGGCACTGGTTCACCGACGAGACACTACGGGAGCTTCCTACTACCCGCGGAAGAGAACCGATTTCAGAGGATGCTTGAGAGACACGGGAAGGCCTTCGCATTCTCACCGGAGGAGATCGGGTGCGTCGACCCGATAGTCGTAGAGCCCATGGTTATCTTCACGGTACCGCACGTGTCGTGGAATCTCAAACCAAATCCGGTACATAGAGCTCACATCCCAAAGTTGATGGAGTTGTTGAATCAGAAGGTGGAGATGGGCATCCTTGAGCCGTCGAGTGCCCAAATTCAAATCGATGATTTATGGTGCCGAAAAAGAATGGCACATCACGCTTCATTCAAGACTTGCAACCAGTCAATAAAGTGACCATTCAGAATGCAAGGATCGGGCCAACCATCGATGAGTTCGCGGAGGCCTTCGCTAGAAGGTCGATCTACTCGGTTGGTGATCTATACTCGGGATATGATCAATTCCAACTAGCCATTGAGAGTAGGGATATCACGACAATGCGGACCCCTCTCGACTTAGTGCGGATGTGTATCTTGCCGCAAGGAGGAACCAACTCGGTGGCGCACCTGGTAAACGCGATGAACAAAGTGTTGAGGGACTGCATCCCGGACACCATCATGCCATTTTTGGACGACATTCCAATCAAGGGATGTCTGGTAGAAGAGAAGAATGAATCGGTCGGACCAGACGGATGCCAAAATTTCGTGACAAACCATATCAATGACTGCGAGAAGGTGCTATAGAGGCTCGAGGGTGCGTGGCTCACCTTCTCCGTAGAGAAGTCGACTTTCGGCCAATCCGAAATCTTGGTGGTTGGGCACTTGTGCGGGCTGTATGGCCGAAAACCATCTCCGGCTAAGGTGGAAGCCATCTCCGCAATGAGAGAAGAATGCAAGTTGATTACAGAGGTCCGGAGATTACTAGGGGCGTGCGTGTTCTACCATATCTAGATTCCACATTACGCACACGTCGTCGAGCCGCTCTACGGGCTGCTGAAGAAGGGCCGCAAATTCGAATGGAACGAGGAGCATGCGGAGTCGGTCCGAAGGCTGAAGGAGGCGCTTGCTGCGGCACCGGCCCTCTCGAAAGCGGTTTACGGAAAGGGTACCCCGATTTACGTGACCATGGACACGAGCCCAACCGGAATCGGATGGGTGGTCAATCAGGAAGACGAAGACGACATTGTCGTGGAGATTCACAACCATAGTGAGAAAACCAGAACTAATGGGAATATCAGCAGGGTGTGGCGTGAGCATTCACCCTTGTATACATGTGTAAGATAATGGGGTGCCTTTATGGCACCAAATAAGAGTTTATGTTGGGACAAAGAATCCTATGTAATATGGGATTTATCCCACATTGTTACACACCTCCTCATTGTGCTATGAAAGGAAGGGAGGGTCCCTTGAAAAAGGGTTGCCCATTTTGAATTAGGAGGGTATACCACTTAGGTCTAAAGTAAGGTAGCTTTTCTCTTCTTTCTTTCTTTCTTTCTTCCTTACTTACTTTCTTTAGGGTTTCATCTAGGTCTTCTTCTTTGTCATCATGTGGGTGGAATCTTCGTGTCTGTTTAGGGTTTAGTTTGGTTAAGAGCTTGTATGTCTTAAGGGGTTTTCGCTTCTGTCTCCTGTGCAAGACCCCGCTCGGTGTGACGAGCCCGAGAGCTCCCTGATCGGCGGCTTGGCAGCAAACTGCTATTCTAACCTAACCTACCTTGGTCCGGCTCAAGGCCAGAGTTGTATCTTGCTCTTGTATATATATAGTGTAGTTCTGTGCATCTATGTTTGTGTTGGTGTCTTTGGAGTTCCTTCTTTCTAGTTTTTGTACATAGGATGTGTGCGCCTAGTCAGTGTTGCGTGCACGCCCTTTTCCCTCTCTCATTCGGTTGCTCCCGGTACGTATCCGGAAATGCTCTAGTTGGTGTCATGGCCGGTCGTGGGAAACAATGAAGCTTGACCTTCCATGCTCCGTCTCTCTCTGGTCCAAGACCCTTGTGATCCCGCCCCGGATCTAACACGCATGCGCGGATTATCGCGACAACGTAAGGTTCCCCATCCGATTTGGAGCGAAAGTATTAAGCGAGCGGCAACGAGGATACGCCCAGGTTAAACACGAACTTTGGGGTATCATTTCGGCAGTCAAGGCCGACAAAGACTATTTGATCCAGACAGAGGTAGTAATCGAGACAGACTGCCTACCTATCTTAGGTATGATTTCCGGATGCGCGACTTCGGACCTGGCTATGTTCAGGTGGATCGCATACATCAAGTCCATAAACCCGGAGATCTGACACATCTCCGGTAAAGACAATGCCATGGTCGATATGCTTTCAAGAGCGCAGTTTGACAACGAGGACGGCATGGTGTCAGAGGACGAAGAAGTCGGCGTGGACTTCTTCGAGTCGGCTCGTGTAGTAGCAGGGGAGGGGAGCACTCCGAGACTGAATGAGTTTAACAAAAACGAGTACGACAGGCAGTGGCTCCAGATAGGCAAATTCTTAAAAACATTTGCAACAGATGCGGCATGGACGATGTTAGAGACATAAATTAATGTAAGCATGAGATAAGGATAGAAAATAGATAAATAGATAGAAAGGAGAGAGAGAAAGAAGGGTGCCGATCTACCCGACCACCCCCGAGCGAAGGGATCGAGACGGACTCAAGCCTCGATCGGCGTCCTATACCACCGTCGTGGCGTCGAGTCATACATGGTGCTGACACGCTCGCTACAAGAGTTGACCCACCACAAGACAGAGTCTCGACGTAGTCAACAAGATGATGAAATGAGGGTAGCTAGGCCTCTTATTTATAGCGATACCCAAGGCCCCAGGCAAGTTCCCACTTGGCCTAATGGGTTGTCTCAATCCCGAGGATTAAAAGTAATCTTCTCCTTCTTTACACTCTCATTTAACCCTCACACTTATCCACGTGTATAAAATACTACGGTAAATTCTTACCACAGGATATTATATGGTCATGCCCGTAACATACCATCAGATTGAGGATGATCCGTGGAGCTCATGCTCAACGTAGTTTCTAACTTCATAAAGACTTGCGTCCAGAAGTCACTAGTAAACTTTGGATCTCGATCACTCACGATATCCATCGGTAACCCATAAAAACGAAATAACTCATCAATGAATTGGTAAGCCAATTCAGGAGCTGTTACCGTGGTTTTAGTAGCAATAAATCTAGCCATTTTAGTTAGTCTATCAACCACAACCAAGATGGCATCATGGCCTTTTTGGGTGCGAGGAAGGCTAACAATAAAATCCATGGATATACTTTCCCACTTATTATTGGGAATGTCCAAGGGATGTAAAAGTCATGCGGCTTTAAGTCGCTCGGCTTTGTTAACCTGACATTGGTGACATTTAGTCACATAGCTATGTATGTTAGGACGCATCTTAGGCCAATAAAATTGAGTGGAGATGAGAACGAGTGTAAGATGTATTCCAGGGTGCCTTGTTGAGGGTGCATCATGCCATTAAAAAAGAATCCTCTTTTTGACCTCGGGTAAATCTAGAACACAAACCTTCCCATTACGGTAGAGCAGACCGTTAGCAATGTGGAAGTATTCCTTCGAGGATGTGGCGGTGTCTGTTCCAGACTCAACTCTTGCCCAGTATTTTGCAAAATAATTGTCATCAAGATACTTTCCTCGAAGGTGATCATAAAGATATGATGATATTTCAGTGAAGCTAAGCATGTTAACTTCACGGATGCGACTTAGTGCATCAACGATAATGTTCATGGAACCTTTACGATATCGTATGGAAAAATCAAAGTCCTAGATGAGATCAGCCCATCGTGCCTTACGACTTTTAGGTCTTGTTGATCACAAAACTATTTCAAGGACTCATGGTCCGTAGTTACCACAAAGCGATTTCCATAAAGATAATGACGCCATGTTTTGAGCACATGTATAATTGCAAATAATTCCTTTTGTTGAACGGTATACCGACATTGAGCAGAATCAAGTTTCTTACTCTCGAATGCTATTGGTTTACCATCTTGATATAAGACAGCACCTATAGCATAATCGCTTGTATCGGTTTCAACCTCAAAAGGTTTTGAAGGATCAGGTAAAAGAAGTGAAGGAGCCTTGCATACCAGGTCCTTGAGTTCCTTAAAGGCGAGGTCTAGTGTAGCATTCCAGACAATAGGTTTTGTAGACTTACGCGTTTGACCTTTTAAAAGATCAGTAAACAGCGTCATCAATTGGGAGTAATTACGAAGGGATTTTCGCAAAAACCCGACAAAACCAAGGAATGATCAAACTTCTCGAATATTCCGAAGAGTGGGCGAAAGCTTGATTTTCTCGATGCGAGAAGGATCAATTTCAACTCCTCGTTCGGTTATGAGATGTCCAAGATAAGTAATTTATTTCTTGAAGAACTCACATTTTGAGATCTTCGCGTAAAACTGTTTGTCACGCAATGTTTGTAAAACAAAACAGACATGTTTAGCATGTTCTTGTAATGTATGGCTATAAACTAAAATATCATCCAAGAAAATAACGACAAATTTTCCAATTTGTTCTCGGAAAATGTCATTCATTTCTTGTTAAAATGTAGTCGGGGCATTGGTCAAACCAAAAGGCATAACCAAAAACTCATAATGGCCATAATGTGTACAAAATGTTGTTTTAGGAACATCGTCCTCACTTATACGAATTTGATGGTAGCTAGTATGGAGATCAAGTTTTGTAAAATACCGGGCTCCTTGGAGACGGTCAATTAGATCGTTAGCCCGGGGCAATCCATACGAATTCTTGATCATCACTTTATTCAAGCGTCGGTAATTAATACACATACGCCATGTGCCCTCTTTCTTTTTAACCTAGAGAACTGGTGCACCCCATGGAGATTTACTATAACATATATAACCCATTCGTAAATAGTCCTTTAGTTGCTTAGATACCTCATCCTCTTCGGATCAACTTAAGCGATAAGGAGGTATACTTATTGGTGCAACGCCAGGTACAATATCTATACGATGGTCTATATTACGTTTAGGAGGTAACCCATCTGGTAGTTCACTTGGAAAAACATCACGAAAATCATTTAAGATTTCATCAAGTTGTTGTTGTTCAAAATATGTAATTGAACCGAGACATTATCGATGTTGTAAACGTGAATGTCCGGATCAAGTACACAATAAAATAGAGTAGAACAAGACAACTCGGATATTGATGGACACGAGGAAACAATCAAGAGGGATTGTTTTTTTACACATTGAATAAAATGAGTACAGTCGTTCAGTACAAATGTAATTAAATGATGAACCCAATCAATAGATAAAGAAGAGCTTTTATTATAGAACCAAGGATAACCCAGTATTACATCAATGGTACAAAGATTCATTACATGGAAGTCTACTTCCTCTATATAAGTGTCAATAGAGATTCGTAATGAATGAATCGCCCTGTTGATGTATTGTACTCTTCCATTAGCCAAGTGCACCGTGTAGGTGTGATCACTTACGGTGGGTTGGATTCCCCATATCTGAACCAAACGATCATTCACAAAGTTGTGTGAGCTTCCCAAATTAAACAAAAATTGTACGGGAGATCCATTGATATACCCGTTTGCACATAGTAAATCATTGGGACCCAATACATAGTGAGAGAAAGAACATTGACAATTACTTAAATGATCTGTATATACCCGAAGGACATTGGGAATCTGACCTTTATGTTTTGCAGCTTTAACTTTGTTGTCGTGCTCTTTCCGTTGGAGCTTTCGACATTGCTCTTTTGTATGACCCTTCTTTTTGCAGAATACGCAAAAAGGATGTTGTCGCTTACAATCGCGATCCATGAATTTGTTGGGTGTCTTGCGTTTCCTAGCGAATTGCGACTGCTTAGTCCCGGGTGCTTCGTTGGGTTTGTTGTGATCCTTCTTCAAAGTGCGTTGATAGCGAAGATCTATTTCAACGGCCTCTTCGAAGGATTTTGGATCCTTATCGTGCACTATCCAATGATAGTCCGAATTGGGGATGCCATTGACAAAACAAGCTATTAACCAATTGTCCCCTTGTAGTCCCGATTTTTGGATTTAGGTTCTAGCATGGTGGACATAGTCTTCTAGCGAGAAAAACTTCCTGCTAGAGAGGTTCATTAAAGCTTGTGCTGCCTCAATTTGAGAGGGAGGTTGCAGAAATTGCACCTTGAAAACTGTGACAAAATCTGTCCAAGTATCGGGCAATTTCCCCAAAGTACGGAGCCCACGCCACTAGGTGGCGGCCTTACCCCCTAGTTCTCGGCTGACATATGCAATCTTCGTACTATTTGGCATGGGATAGAGCTCAAAATGAGACTCCCATCGGCCCAGGCACGTGCAGATTGCTTCTTCGGTTCTTTCCTTTTTTTCTCCCGTAAATGGCTTAATGACAAACGATGGTTCACCCTGTCGCTCATCAGGTCTATTAGTCTCACGTTGTAGACTAATGAATGACACGTGCCTTGAGAGCACTTTGAGATTGCCGAAGTTTGGTCATTTGTTGAGCGGTGAAACTAAGGTATTGGGTTATTTGCAAAAAATATATCTCAATGGACATTTGTCCAGGAGGATTCCCTTGAGTTCCTTCCACTTGAGCGGATGACATCGGGTCGTTATTTTGAGCCATTAAATGATTATTTCTAGAAAAGAAATAGGATAAGATTAGAGAGATAGTCATAACATCATGCATGTTGTAAACATATCATGGGCGAACATTAATCAATATCATTATCTCACGTCAATACCCCTCTAGACGTATGAGATGAGGATCAAGATCAGGTTACTATGGTAACACAAAGGTGTCTTAAAAACCATGGGGGTGACAAATGAATGTCTTTCCCTTATCTCTATATCGATTTTGTATGGCGGCTCCCCGAGGCTCAACCATGTATGTCCACATCATGAGTAGTTTATACACGAAAAAAATGTTAACAATAAACTATGTTTTTGTGCCCACATATGTGGTTTCGGCTCTTTAAGTCCTATTACGAGGACCCTGAAGTGCACTTAGACCTCAAATCTAAACATGTGTTATAGTCATATGTATCAACGATGTTGTATGGTCTTGGTCATATTTGAACTCGAGACCTCGAGAACAAATGCATTAAACACTTGAGCCAACCAAGTAGGTTGCTCTTCTTGAATGTTTAATGTTTCATGCATATAAGAGATATGCGAGACATTTGCCCATATATGGTTTTTTAAAAGAAACATATATGTCAAGAGTCCTTATTTCGCCCTCCTTTACTACAAAATATGTTGGTATGTTACCTAACCTCAAGTCTCGTAATTACGATGGCATACGCCAAAATGCAACCTAATGGTCAAGCCAAATGAGCCCTCTTTTCGTAGTAGGCCCATGTAAAGAATCAAGAGATGGATTCTTATAAAGCGGAATAGGTGTGAACTGTGTGTGTGTGGGTGTGTGTGTGTGTGTGTGTGTGTGTGTGTGTGTGTGTGTGTGTGTGTATGAGATAGAGACAGACAGACAGACAGAGTATACGCAAGGTTAAGTATATTAGCAAAGGAGAAAGACTCAACACTATACAAGGTGGGAGGAGGGTGCTTTATGTAGTCACCCTCTCTCTTCATTAACTACAAGACTCATGGAGCATGGGGAATGTGAAAGCTCATAAGTTATGTGTCATAGAATATGATTTTATGACTCATACTAAACGCTAGAATACAAAGTGGTGACATAATGGTGACTTTTGACCGTTGGAGTGTCTCTTCACTCTCAAGGTGAGTTCACACACTAGACCAAGTTGAGCTTGATTCTCAGCACGCCCCCTCAAGCTCAAGTCGGGTCGGTTTTAGACGGTATCCGAAATCCGCTTCATTTCACGTTCGGGAGTCCACGTCGAGTCACGTCTACTCGCTTTATGCGGAGTTGCGGAATCCATGCTCCAGCTTGCGTTGTGCGTAGTTATGAAGTTTGTGCTTCGGCTTGCGTCTTTCTTCGCAGCTTTGCGCGGTAGATCGGCTCTTCCCTGCTACGTTGCGTGGTTGTAGAATCCACGCGTTATTGCGTAGTGCGCGGTTGCGGAATCTACGCTTTATTGTGTAGTGTCTTCAGTACTCCCTCTCAAGCTTGGCAGGTCAGGGATCGTTAATCCGAGATCGGTCATGAATTGCCATAGCTTGTCAGCTCCTAAGGCTTTAGTGAAGATGTCGGCCGTTTGAAGATTGGTGCTAATGTGTTGTAGGTCGACATCGCCAGCCAGAACGCGCTCTTGGATGAAGTCATAGTGCACTTCGATGTGCTTTGTCCGGCGTGGAACACCGAGTTCCGAGCCAGATAGATATTGCTCATGTTGTCGCAGTAAAGGGAAATCGGATCCTTGATGGGTACGCCCAGATCCTTCAAAATCCTCTTGAGCCATATGGCTTCACACGCAGCTACGACTGCACCCCTGTATTCCGCCTCCGTACTCGAAAGAGCGACGGTAGGCTGCTTCTTGCTACTCCAGGATATTGCTCCGCTGCCGAGGGAGAAAACAAATCCGGAGGTTGATCTTCTATCAACTTTGTAGTCGGCCCAATCGGCGTTTGTGTACCCCTCGAGTTGTATTGGCATCGTGGTCTTGTAGAGGATGTTGCAATCCATTGTGCCGCTCAAGTAGCGTAGAACTTGATTAGCGCAATCCAAGTGAGTATCACGCGGAGTTTGCATGAATTGGCTAAGGAGACCAACCGGATAACTGAGATCGGGTCGTTTGATCGTGAGGTAGATGAGACTCCCGATGAGTTGCCGATACTGAGTCGGCTCACACGCTTTGGTGCCGGAGTTCGCATCTAGTTTGAGATTGCGATCGAGCGGGGTTGTCGCGGATTTGCACTTAGCCATCCCGAAGTTGTATAACAAGTTGAGGATGTAGTGCCGTTGAGAGATCATGATTCCGGCCAGAGTCCGAATTACCTCGATGCCGAGGAAGTAGTGGAGCTCCTTCATGTCCGTCATCTCGAACTTGTCAGAAAGGAGGGATTTGACTTTATTGATTTCGACGAGATGCTCACCTCCAATGACTAGGTCATCCACATATAAAATGATGACGATCGGACTTGTGGAATCGCTTCGTATGTAGAGGGAGTTGTCCGATTTTGACATACGGAAGCCGATTTGATGAAGATATTGCGTTATCTTCGAATGCCAAGCACGCGGTGCTTGCTTGAGGCCGTAGAGTGGCTTCTCGAGTCAGCAAACCGCTTTCGGATGGGTGCTCGAGTTGAAGTCGGGTGGTTGGATCATGTACACCTCCTCTTCTAATTCACCTTGTAGAAAGGCGTTCTTGACGTCCATTTGATGGAGGTGCCACCCTTTCGTCGCGGCAAGCGCAATTACGGTCCGCACCGTCGTCATCTTTGCCATCGGGGCAAAGGTCTCTTCGTAGTCAACGCCATGCGTCTGAGCGTATCCTTTCGCTACGAGTCGAGCTTTGTAGCGGTTTACGGAGCCATCGACATTATACTTCACCTTGTAGATCCATCTGCATCCGATCAACTTTTTGTGTGGTGAGGTGGAAACGAGATCCCACATCTCGTTCTTCCGTAGTTCCTGCATCTCCTCGTTCATTGCTTCGATCCATCGCGGGTCCTTCGCGGCTTCCGAAAAGGTTTCCGACTCCCGTACTATCGCTACCTTCATCATAAAGGCGTAATGGTACGCCATATAATCGTTGTAGCCGAATCGGCTTACGGGGTTTTTTCCACGGGTGGATCGGCGGAGCTTTTCATTTGTAGAGATGAGGTCTTTCTTAGCTCCGATTGGTACCTCGAAACCGCCGAACTCACTGTCAAGTGAGTGAGTCGACTCATCGTCATTGAAGCGATCGTCTTCGTATTCCGACATTTTCGCCTTGCCTTTGTCCATCTTCGGGCTAGGCGGTGATGTGCTTTGATCGCTCAAAGGCTCTTGTGGTCCACTCAATCGGGTCGTGATCAGACTTTCTTCGAATATGCGCATAAGGTGATCTTCATCCTCGATCTCTTGTTCGGCGAATTCCGGGTCGAGCGAAGTCGGAGTTGGAGTTGTCTCTGGTGCGTACCAAGATGCGGACTCGTCAAAAACAACGTCTCGACTTACTCGAGATTTTCGAGTTGAGGGGTTGTAGCACTTGTACCCCTTTTGCTCCAATGAGTATCCTACGAGGATACATTTCTCCGACATCGGGTCAAGCTTTTGACGCTTCTCGTCGGGGATGTGCACGTACGCTATCGCGCCGAATATCCGGATGTGCGATAAGTCCGGCTTCTTTCCAAAGTATTTTTCGTGCGGAGTGACCTCATGCACGCCGGATGTTGTGCACCGGTTCATTAGGTAGACGGCCGTATTTGCAACTTCGGCCCAATATGACTTGGGCATATGGCTCTCGTTCATCATGGCCCGCGCTACTTCGAGGATGTGCCCATTTTTGTGCTCGGCTACTCCGTTTTGTTGCCGAGTGTGTCGGCAAGTGAATTCTCGTCGAATTCCTTCCTTTCGGAGATACGCCATGAAATCGTCTGAGAAGTACTCCTTGCCGCCATCCGATCATAGACATCGTACATGTCGGCCCGTGGCTTTCTCGACTTCATTCTTGAAATTTTGGAAGTGTCCGAACACTTCGCTCTTTCGCCGCATCGGGTAGATCCAAGTGTGCCTAGAGAAGTCATCGATGAAGAGCACGTAATATCGACATCCGCCGAATGTAGCCGTCTACGCCGGTCCCCATACGTCGGAATGGACTACGTCAAGTAGACCTTTGCTCACGTTTCGCTCTTTCGGGAATGGGTGTCGGTGTTGCTTGCCGAATTGGCATGCTTCACATACACCTTCAATCTCCTTCTCTTTGAATGTTGGGAGTCTGATGACGACTCCTTTCGATTTCATTGCTTTGAGTTTGTTGAGATTGATGTGGCTGATTCGCTTGTGCCATAGCTCTATGTCGGAGTCGGCTTTTGTATTCGCATACACCTTCAATCTCCTTCTCTTTGAATGTTGGGAGTCCGATGACGACTCCTTTCGATTTCATTGCTTTGAGTTTGTTGAGATTAATGTGGCCGATTCGCTTGTGGCATAGCTCTATGTCGGAGTCGGCTTTCGTATTTTTCACGAACATGGCGGATTTCATCTCGCGTGAATCGAGAATGAACATCCGGCCCTCTCTTCGTCCGCGTGCGATGAGTCGGCCCTCTTTTTTGATGAAGCAACCGCCTTGATTAAATCGAACTTGCATCCCTTGCTCTAAAATTTGGCCGACGGAGACCAAATTCTTTGTAATGGTTGGTACATGCAAGACATTTTTAATGTAATTTCGCTTACCTTCTTTTCCGAACGAAACATTGCCAATGTGCCGAATCGGGTGCGTAGTGTCGTCTCCGGTTTCGACATAGCCGGGTCGGTCCGGCTCTCGAAGTTCTCAGAACCATTCTTGATGCAATGTCATATGGTTTGAGGCACCGGAATCGACGAACCATACGTCTTCCAGACCGGAGGCACTAGTTGAGGTAGCGGCCGACATAGAGTTTGCTTTATGTTTCATCATGAACATTCCGCCACGGTCGGAGTTGTGCGCATACATTCCACCACGATTTTCGTAGTCAGAGTTGTGCCCGTACATTTTGCCACGGTCGGAGTTGTGTGAATACATTCCGCCACGATCTTCTAGTCGGAGTTGTGCGCGTAATTCGTGAGTTGTCGGCTTGTGGAAGCCGATTCACGCATCTTCTTTCGGCACTCTTCTTCGTGGTGGTCGAGCTTTCCCCAATATTTGCATTCAGTTGCGTTTTGACAGCTTGGGCCGGAGTGGAAGCTCCCCCTTCTTGCGAAGGTTCCTCGTTGGCCTCCATTTTGCGGCCGAAATTGGGAGTTGTTGTCGTAGGTTGGACCTCGTCTGCCTTGTCCTTGGCCGAATCGGCCTCTCGCTCGTCTGCGTCCTCTTCCTCCATTAGAGTGTGTGTCGAGCATGTGGCCTTCCGACTCATTGCTCCTTGTACGCACGAGGTTTTCTTCGACCAATAGCATTGATTGGAGCTCGAAGAAGGAGGGAGATTTCTCTCGTGCTAGAACGACGGTTCGCATCGTGCCGAACCGTCGTGCGAGGCCGCCGAGGCATATTTGCACCATCTCATCATCATCTATACTTACGCTTATTGAGCCAAGAGAGTCGCAAAGCTCCTTGATCTTCAAGGTGTATGTCGTGATGGACATGTCCCTTTGTTGAATTTTGTTCAACTCTTGGCGGAATTGAAGCTTCCTCGCGGTCGTGTTGGCGGCGAAAATCTTTCGTAGATTTTCCCACGCTTCCTTCGGCGTCTTGGCTTCTCGAATGTAACTGAGCATGTGGTCGTGAACACATGTCGCCAAACAATACATCACACAGCTTGCAGCTTGCTCCCATGTCGCGTATCCGGGAGCCGCTTCGGCCGGTCGGTCTTCGTGCGCTCCTTTGATGTAGCTCCAATAGCCTTGTCCGACAAGGTATTGGTGCATCTTGTACTCCCAAGATGCGAAGTTGTTTCAATCCA
The DNA here is from genome assembly GCF_043228905.1 of Azolla caroliniana. Classification (NCBI taxonomy): domain Eukaryota; kingdom Viridiplantae; phylum Streptophyta; class Polypodiopsida; order Salviniales; family Salviniaceae; genus Azolla; species Azolla caroliniana. Next base: position 12,460,647 of record NW_028230455.1, read on the forward strand.
ACTCCTCGGTAGGGAGAGCGCTCCCCATTTGAGTATTCAGTATGTCGATTCTTCTTCTTCTTCTTCTCTCTTCGAATGCGAGCTATGTAGCGAAGCTACGATAGCGATGAGCCGGTTCTTGGTCGTCGGCGTGGAGCACAACACACGATCACGATGAGGCGAATGGGCTAGATCGAGCTACCAAATCGCTCTAATACCATGTAAAGAATCAAGAGATGGATTCTTGTGAAGCAGAATAGGTGTGAACTATGTGTGTGTGTGTGTGTGTGTGTGTGTATGAGATAGAGAGAGAGAGACTGACAGACTGACAGATTGACAGAGTATACGCAAGGTTAAGTATATTAGCAAAGGAGAAAGACTCAACACTATACAAGGTGGGAGGAGGGTGCTTTATGTAGTCACCCTCTCTCTTCATTAACTACAAGACTCATGGAGCATGGGGAATGTGAAAGCTCATAAGTTATGTGTCATAGAATATGATTCTATGACTCATACTAAATGCTAGAATACAAAGTGGTGACATAATGGTGACTTTTGACCGTTAGAGTGTCTCTTCACTCTCAAGGTAAGTTCACACACTAGACCAAGTTGACCTTGATTCTCAACAGCCCACATGGCCCATCACATGGTTACGTCATTACGAATGCCTCTCGTAAGAATGATCTCATGGTGGCATCATATCCATGTAACGAGGGAGGGATGTTGGATATGTGTGTCATAGGAGCGACCTCACATGAAGTGGGTCAAGCCCTACATACTCAACATCATTATGGCTATAGGCGTTTCTTTACGTAACGAAATATCGAAGTCACCAATGGGGATTTCAACAATAAAAAATTGTTGAAAAAAGGGATGGTGACAATGCTATTCTCACGAAAATGTGAGGACGGCCACCAAGGTCCTTTCCCCGAAAAGGAAAACATTCGATTTAAAATCACGTAATAACTTATATACACATATGTATATTATCACATATATACAATCAACTACGTATACACGTGACCACATATGCCTATATTAAACAAATCGTTATATTTAATAGCAAAAAATGATGTAATCGAGATTCGTAATCGAGGCATATATACCTCTACGCACACGAGACATCCAAAAATAAGGGTCAATCGTAATACGCAATTGAGGTATTGACCTCTTACGCATACGAAACCAAACGCATATCATTTACAACGAATTGAGGTATTGACCTCATACGCAAACGTAACATATGTTTGTGAACGTAGTACGCAATTGAGGTATTAACCTCGTGCGCATACGACACTCATCACATATTAAATATATGTCAAATGAGGTATTGACCTCGTACACATATGTAAACGTTTTATATAACCAATTAATTACCGCTACAACATCATTGAATCTATAAAAAAAATTACATATTAACCATACACATGATTAAATTGGGAGAAGAAAGAATAGAAAAAACAAGAAAGATTACCGAAGTTCCTTTGTTGATCCTTGTCTGCATGAAGGCCAATCGCACGTAGATCGATCGCCATCAATCAAGAACACAAAACACAACAAAAGAAACATTAGAAAATGAGCTCAAATACCAACTGTTAGAGACATGGACTAATGTAAGCATGAGATAAGGATAGAAAATAGATAAATAGATAGAAAGGAGAGAGAGAAAGAAGGGTGTCGATCCACCCGACCACCCCCGAGCGAAGGGATCGAGACAAACTCGAGCCTCAATTGGCGTCCCATACCACCGTCGTGGCATCGAGTCGTACCTGGTGTTGGCACGCTCGCTACAAGAGTTGACCCACCACAAGACAAAGTCTCGACGTAGTCAACAAGATGATGAAATGAGGGTAGCTAGGCCTCTTATTTATAACGATACCCAAGACCCCCAGGCAAGTTCACACTTGGCCTAATGGGTTGTCTCAATCCCGAGGATTAAAAGTAATCCTCTCCTTCTTTACACTCTCATTTAACCCTCACACTTATCCACGTGTATAGAATACTACGGTAAATTCTTACCACGGGATATTATATGGTCATGGTCGTAACAAACGAGGGATGAGGCGAACAGGATCAGGAAGAAGGCGTATCGGTTCTTCCTATGGAATGGGAGTATATGGAGGCATCCGAAGAACAGAAGGGAAGACCAGAAGCCGCTGTTGTCAGTGTACCACGAGAGCCCTTGGGCCAGTCACCGCGAAACGTGGGCCATGTTCAAGAAGCTGAAGGAAAAATAATGGTGGCCAGGAATGTACCATGATGCATATCAATTTGTGGCAACCTACAAAAGTTGTCAGATGCATTCCGCGATTCGGCACACAGACGAGCTTAACAATCGATAACGGTTTGGTTTGGTTTGGTTTAGGTTTAGATTTTTATTAACGGTTCGGTTCAGTTTCAACAGTAAAAAACGGTGGTTTAAACAATTTAACGGTTTTTTTTTTTAACTTTTAAAAAAAAAACAAAATTAAAAATTTTAAAATTTGTTTTTAAACAATCTTTTCATTTTTAGACCTTATTCTCACATTTTAGGAACATCTTAAAATTTGTAAAAAATTGAAAAAATTAAATCTTATAAATTTTAAACAATTAAAAATTAAAATTTTGACCTATGTTGAAAACCGAAACCAAACCACGCAACCGCGGTTTTTACGGTTAAATGGTTTAACGGTTTGAAAAATGTTTCACAGTTTGGTTTAGCGGTTTCATGGTTCGGTTCGGTTCAGGTTTAAAAAAATTTAAACGGTTCAGTTACAAGTCGGTTCAGTCAAGACCCTCTCAAACCGAACCGAACCGAACCATTGCCGATTGTTAGACGAGCTGCACCCGACCTACCCGCCGACCGTCCATTTTAAATGGATGGTGAACTTACTGATGGTGCCGATGGGAGTGGGGCAAATGCAGTACCTGGTGCTTGCGTGGGAGGACCAAACGAACCATGTGGAGGGTCATGCATTGCAAAACAAAACGATTGTGGCCGTATGCCGGTTCTTAATCGAAGAGCTGGTTTGTCGATACGGATGCGTGGGGAAGATCGTGGCTGACCGGGGAGAACTAGACGCGTAAGAAGTCGAAGAGTTGTTCGGTCGGTTGGGGGTAAATCTCTCTCTCACTACGGGGTACAATCCAGAGGCGAACAAAAAGGCAGAACACGGACATGGGCCGATCGTGAAGGCGTTAGTACGAGCGTGTGAGGGACGAGTCGAGAATTGGCCGCAGCTCCTACCTTACGCACTGTGGGCGTACCGAACCACGCATAATTCGGTGACCGGGTTTATGCCAGCAAAGCTTATGTACGGGCAGAAGCCGATCATGCCAATGGAGTAGATGATCTCTTTGTGGGCGGCAATCGATTGGGCGGACGAAATGAGTCGGGAGGAGCTATTGGCGGCGCAAATTCGCCAACTCGAGCAGAGACCGGAGGACGAGGAACGGGCAAAGGCGAAATTGTACATGGAGCGGAAGAAGAACAAGGACCAGTTTGATCGGACACACCGGCGGAGACCGAAGAAGATCGAGGAAGGCGATTGGGTGTTGGTTTACGACAACAGCCTCGACAACGAGCATAAGGCAACACGGAAATTCACAAGGACATGGTTCGGGCCCTACGTGATGACGAGAGCAAACGACAATGCCACGTACCATCTCGCAGAGCTCGACGGAACACGGATGGTGATACCGGTTGCGAGAAAGCGGATAAAGGCATTCAAGAAACAGTACGAGGATGAGTCGGACCCGGGTAGCGAGGATGAGAATGACGGGACGGAAAGAGCAAACGAAAATGGGGAGGTCGCCGGATCAGAAGACGACAAGTGACGAGTGGCCGGTTCGCCCCCATATCTCTCCCTCTCTCTCGACACGTACCGATGGACGTGCGGTTTGGTGGGGGTCGATGTCGTGAGGAAAACTGGCTACAAGAAGAAATAAAGACCAAAGGAGTATGAACCACCACGTGCACGGATGCACGCAAATCATTATATATATATATACTTGTAGATGACCTAGGACTAGGCTAGGTTGGCGTGATGTAGGAAACTTTAATAGGACAAATTAAATACATGAATAAATCTAGGTGAATCTTTGTCTCAAACGGCAGAGATTAACTACTTGATGTAACCGCCCTCTCTCTCCTTGGTTTATAAAAGGAGGGAGAGAGGACTGAGTTAAGGATCGCGTTTAAGAAGAACGAAGTGTCGTCGGACTGGGAACCGAGCATTGTTCACTGTTTTATCCTCTGTAGGAGTTTTTTTGTCGGACGCCTCTGCTCGCGTAGGAAGCCATGTGCTCCCAACAGAGGCTCCACATTGTATTTCGGTGTTTTGTGTGTGTGTGTGGATGATCGCAACCCCCCCCCCCCCCTTCGTAAGCCCTTCAGTCTGAGGCCCCCATGGTCCCGCCTAGATTCACACGCATACGCGAAGATACGCGACAGTGGGCCAAGAGGGTGTGCGTCAAGACAAAACAGTAACAAGACCCAAGGGGGACACCAAGGCGGATAGCACTGGCGCAAATGTCGGCATGATGGGACGAAACGAGAGGCGTGTAGCACGGCCACATAATGTCATGATATGGCAAGACTTGAACCCATGACCTTATGTTATATGGGTCGAGCTCTTGACCATTATACCATCTATTGTAATACATAGGATATTATTTTCATTTAAGTTTTATTATAGGAAATTAATGTATATTCCAGATTTCTCTAGAACATTCTAGAAGCTTCAGGATTATTCCTGAGAACACTATAAAAGAAGGCACTAGGCATTATTTTGAACCAAATTGGTTCAACGCCAGTCTTAAGCCTCATAGCCCTTTTGTACTTATTCTTCACATAATATAGATCCTCTGTTATCATCATCATCTCTCTCTCTCTCTCTCTCTCTCTCATCCTCGCTATCTCTCTCTCTCTCCTCTTCTCTCTTCCTCTCTCGGGAGTCTCCACCCAAATTGGTGCCCTTGACTAATTAAGGTTGTAAAATAATAACCAACAAAATGTGTGCAAAGTTGTGAAAAGGCAACAACAAAGATTATATCTTGTAAACCAAAAACAACAAGAGGGCTACTCCATAGACATGGTTGTCGTTGTTATGAGCAATATGATAGAAAGTGTAGTGACAAGCGTGAGGGTTGTGATGATAAAAGATGGTGTATTTTCTATGGACTTGGTTATGATAAGATTAAGGATAATGATGAGGGTGAGGGTGAGGGTGAGGGTGAGGGGATGGTGATAAGGGATTGTGTGTTTTAGGTTGGATTGGCTTTCTTCATGATAGATGTTATGAAAATAAGGATTTGAGAAAATCAAAAGGTGATAATCATGAGGGGTTTCATTATGAAAATGGAATAGGGGTTTGCGATGATGAGGACTTTGTATAAAAGTAGGTTGATGATGATGTTGTGGGTTTCTATAATGAACTCAAGGGTATAAGATAGATAATCTAGATTGTGTACATTCAAATAAGGTCAACATCATCCAATATCATGGAAAACATATTTTTGTGCGTATTTCAAAAAGCTGCTTATCCTTACTATGTTCTTATTCAAATTCTATTTTAATCATATTTGTGAATATTTCCTACACAATCAAAGTTGTTATTTAACGAAGCATTTATTAATGAGATGTATCTAGATGAAAAATCTTGAATCTTGATTAAGACAACATGAATCACCTCGTATTATGTCAAAAATATGTACCGATGTATGCATGTGTTGGTTTAATTAGATTCTTCAAAGGATTGGTATGAAAAGTCATCAACTGCCATAAATGAGAATCATTGTACATCGAAATTCGAGGGTGATTTATATCTACATTGACAAATTGAAAACTTAAAGGCTTGTAATAAGAAGAGTTTTGAAAGTAAAATATAGTAATCTTAAGTATATTATAAAGACACACCAAATATACATATCATAATGATCATGGTGTCTTGGAATCCTTGCACTGAAATCAATGGAATTCAGATATAGGCCATTTGCAATAAGCGAATTGGTGACCCTCTTTAAACATGTATAACTATAATGTTATCTCTACGTAACAATGCATTTGTTCATGGAATTCGGATATATGCAAATTCGCATATTAGTGTAAGATAGATCATTTGCTATGAGTGAATTGGTGACATGATATTTTTAACAATATCTGATTTTGAATCAAATTGTTTTCTAATTGATAGACAATACAAATTGGAATAGAATCTTTGATTTTTTTAATTTGGCAAAAGAGTGGAAACTTTATTGCAAATGGATTCAACGGAGCCTTGAGATGATCATTTAATTGAATATTAATGTTAAATTGTTTACTTTTCGACGTAAGTTTGCTGCTAAGTTTGATTATGGATACATAGCGATATTTTTAAACTACAAGGGGAAGAGTAAATAATTGGTCTTTAATGCAAGGGTTCAATACTCTAGAAGTTTGTTTGCATCTATTATGTTTTTTCTGCTATCCCAAATGTGATTAATAGTTGGTATCTCACTTTTTGAGCCTTATTCTTCTAAGTGTCTTGTGCAAGAACAAAAAAATTACGTACAAATAAGATGTGGGTTGTTTTCAATTGCACCTTCGTAGTTCTAGATATTGTTGTATTTAAGATATCTTTGATAATATTCCAATAACTATTTACGTTGATCTTCATAACTAAAGTTAAATGTACATGACTCTCGTAGGAATGTCTTTGATTGTAGTTTAATGTTCAATCATGTGTGTGCTTATCTCTTATTTTTAACATAACCGCCTTTATTTATTTCCTAAAACTAGCATGACCCTACACTCTCATAATGTACCAATATTTTTACTTATTGGAGAGAGCAAAGAACACTTTGATTATAATCCATGTATACTCTTCTTTTATTTCTCCACCCACATGAGATGGGTTAGGTTAGAGACAACTATCTCTATCCATTATTGCTCTAATTTTTGACGTACATCCTAATATTCCTTGATTATTGATCATTTTTCTAATTACAATATTATTGCAAGAATATCAAAACACAACCTTTTCATGAGATGTGAAATGCACGTGTAGGGACCTCAGCTCCGACCTAGAGAGAATGCGAGATTAGATAGGTAGATAGCTTTTATTGGCGTGCTTGAGGTCAAATATGACATATGGTACCAAATGTCCCTAAACACCCCCATACAAGTTACCTTTATGTTAGCAAACATTATTACGAACACCTAAAAGGGTTTATTGTAACGACTACAATAAGGAGATTAATTGTTTTTAACTTTGCCATGTTGTGTCAATATATACTCTACTTTACAATCTAATATATGCATTGTTGTTTTTATGGACAATATATGTTGCTTTACTATATGTGTCACTTTTACGAACCACGAGAGATAGAGATAGATCGATTTTATTATCGCCTTGGTCGGTCAAATGTGATCCGTGGGACCAAAAGTGATACATTTCCAATGAATAATGTGGAGTTGAGTGGTGACCCTCAATGTTCCAGAGTTTTAATAATGGTTGTTGTGATATATGAGAGCGTGCATTGTGATTGTGAGACAAATATGTGTACGAGACGAATGTTGGTAGGGATTGAACCAGTTTAGCAATGTGCGGAAAACCTACTCAAATGTGGTCAAAGGTTGAGTCTTGTATTGGAGAGGGATGTTAAGAAAGTATGGGGTTCTTCTAAATGATAAATATCTTTTTAACATCCATGAGAGACCAATTATGAGTTGTGAGATGGAGCCCAGTCCATGGCAAGGATCGACTTGAGAGAGAGAGAGAGAGAGAGAGAGAGAGAGAGATAATGGGGGGAACCCAACCAATGAATAGAGAGAGCACCTAATCCATGACGAAGCATTTTGTGTGCCCTTCAATAATTTGCATTAGTGTAGTCCAAATCTTAAATATTTTGCTGATTTCAAAATATATCAAAAAATTTCACTCAATGTTTTAAATGACCAAACACATGTTTCTTAGTAACACTGTGTTTCCAAGAAGATACAATTTACTAGTTGCAAGTGTAAATTAGAAGCACTTCAATGCAAATATATACTAGCCGTTAAACATGTCACATATACGTATTTCATTTCTTCATTTAGGCCTAAATTCTATAATCCATGTTCAAATTTAGAGACTCACAATGGAACTTGCCAATTATTTAATGACATCTACTTAGGTATACCCATTTCCACAACTCTACTAAAGTATGTGTGCATAAATTTCCTTCATTTACAAACCATGAAGAACTCTAGAACCCACCCAAATTTTTCTAATGCCTGGCTTGAAGTTCGTACTAAAAACTAGTTTTCATTGAGTTTTGATGCCAATCATCTTTCTTCGTTTATAAAATTTGATGAGATGAGATGAGATGACTGATGAAAAATAGTTCGAGGTAGGATAGAGAAACATGCTTTCTTTCACATTGTATGGCAAGTAGCATCGTTGATACAATAAATGTGAGTTGTAGTTAAACAACATCGCCTTTTATGGCTACTCATTTGAAATCTTATCGCATGGAGATTTGATGAGGAGGTAGTATAGTAAATGCATCTTCATATGTACAGAACGGTAAGTATGATGAGATACATCATGAGGTTTAAATAAATTAGATACCATTACTTGTAGCGATGGAATCCCTCCTTGAAAGGTTGTGAGATGGTGTGCCAACAAATCTTCTTCTGTCCAAGTACTTTACCCACTATTTTCTATCCATCCAAATGCATGGTATATGTTCATTTCTAAGGTATGCTATAAAGGCAAACCTTTTTTACATTTAACACAATGATGATCATCAATATGGTGCATGATACAATAAACACAATATGTATACAAAATATACCATCATCTTATATGACATTGTCATCCCATGTGTTTGTGTCTAGATAAACGATGACGAGAAGGTAGAAAATATGCACCTTTACACGTACAAAATGGTAAATATTTTTTCAGTGTCAAGCCATTTTGACAAATAGTATGACTTTAACAATATGAGAGTTAGAAAAAGGTAACGTCATTCCAAGAAAGGGTGTGTCTCCTCTCGTTATGGTGGTATCTATAAGTTCAATATTGGTCATCCATATTTTTCACCTAGATGATAATTTCTTAGACATGGTTGGTATAAATAAATAACTCTTTTATATTTTAACATTTATGTAATCGTATAGATATATGATCATCTTTTATGACCTAGGTATCACAAGTGCATGTTGTGAAGATATCAAGATGAGGAGACATAATGAATGCATCTAAGAGGAGCCATGATTAGAGTGGTGAATGTAGCATATCATTTGATATCATGACATAATAGAGAATATGTTGAAGGACCGAAATTTCATTTAACGTATACTATATTTTGTACAATGTCTATGATCATCATACCAACTATGCATGAATGCAACATAGTAACAAATAAATACATCGTCATCTTACTCACTGTACACGGTAACCCAAGGTAATATCATGTTAAAGAAGTACATGGTGTATAGTGTTATACTTGATATGTAACGCACCATAGGAGTGGTAAAAAGCCAATTTTGCCATAAATGTTCATATTGCTTAAAAGATAAAGATAAGGTAATAATTCTTATCGAGAAGTTATTTCAATGCATCGAAAATGGAATGCATACACCTATGAAGACGAGGAATGATATGTTGGCACATCTACTTTTGACAGTAAATCCATAAGCAATTGTAGAGGGTTTAATTGAGCTCATGATGAGGAGAAGTGTTGTCTTCTCTCCCTTGAGTTTACATTATTCTAATGTGTCTTTTATATTTATTCAGGCACATTGAACCTCCATATTGAACAAGTAAAGACATTGGTTCTTCATTCACCTTCCATATTTAACGTACTTTCAAATGGGTGGTTTTTATTTCAATGCTCATTCTAATTCGATACTCAAGTTTTTTTTATGTATAATCAAATATTGTTTGAAAATTTTGTGATTGGTTTATGTAGTGTTTACATGCAAATGTTTACACATGTATTTAGAACTATGGCATGTGTTTATAGCATTAAACCATCAAAATGAGCTCAAGAACTATGTGAATAAATTAGGTATGTTGGATTATGTTTATATCCAACTGTACGATGTGACTTTGTAGTATCCACGAAAATCTTCTTTGAAATAGTATCCCATCATATGGGTCCAAATGTGTGCGTGTGTGTAGATCATGATATATTTTTGAAAATCCATATGGTTTAAAGACATAAGAGTGGCTACGATGGGCAACCTTGACTGGGGAAGATGTTCATGCCAAAAGGGTGACTCTGTGCAAGTATGTATTCATGCTAACACAAGCAAAGAGTGGCTACATTGGAAGGTCCGTGTCTAGGAAGATGTTGATGATAGAAGGGATCGTGACACAAGTGCATAATCACGCTAACACCCAAAAAGAGAGGCTACGATGAGGGGTCCTTACCTACAAAGATGTTGATGCTAGAAGATCCAACTCAATGCAAGTACGTCTAACACCAAGCAAAGAGTGGTTAAGATGAGGGGGTCTTTATCTTGAACGAGGTTGAGAGATATGTTTTACGTGTTGATTTCAACATAAATATGTAATTGCATGAGTCATCCTAACACCAAGCAAAGAGTGGTTAAGATGAGGGGGTCTTTACCTTGAATGAGGTTGAGAGATATGTTTAACGTGTTGATTTCAACATAAATATGTAATTGCATGAGTCATCCTTCTTGGATTAACATAACATTTATTGTTGATTTATTATAGCGACTTTCCATCATATGATGTAGCAATAGAATGATGAAGTTGATGGAATAAATTAGTACACATCAACAATCAAGATTGTAATCATTACCACTTGTAGGGCTGTAGGAAGATGGGGTGGGCATGCCAAATCCCTATAGACCAATTTGGGGTATAGATTTAAACATGAATTGTACAAAGGGAGACTAACATATGTTGGATTAACCAACACTTGTAGTTTCCAATTTGTACATCCCTAGAATAAGGGAATCATCCATTTCCTAAGAATATAATTGCTTCCTTGGATGTCATCAATGTCAACTTCCAAGGTATGATCCAAACATCTCAAAAATGATATTTGACAATGATGTTTAGTGATAGCTTTGGCTACATACCGACTTCAACAAACTCCTCTTTCTAATGAACATTTGTAGACTTGTGCTCATGTTATATGTACTTGGAATAATCTATTTACAAATAACTGTTGGACAATTTAACTTGCTCTTGTGTGGTTGAATCAAGTGGCAATCCTCCAAAATCATGATAATAAAACATCAAGTTTTATGACCCAAAACAAGAAAAAGTTCGTAAGTATTGCTACCATGATGGTGGTGGAAAGGTTATGCTACACATTTGGATTATGTCAATATGTTAGGTGCCACTTTGGCATTGTGTTAAGTTGAATACAATAATCAGTAGTTGAACCACCAAACAAAGAATGCTTTATGTGAAACCTCATAAAATGTTTGTTTGAATTCCAAAGTTTCGTCAAAGGTAAGATCTTTGATCCATTGTAAGGACACTCTATGTGAGTCGTAAGGTGTATCTACATATAGACACACTATGATAGAGGCATGTTGCATTTTCTACATAAAATCTAGAAAGGTTTGTGAAGTGTGCATCCAAAGTATTCACTACGTGTGTTAGTGTTATAATGCTTAGTCTCATAATATGCCAAGATGGAATGGGCATGGTAATTTACTTGGACAATGATTATATATATAGTTGTAGTTATAGTTATTTATTTCCTTCTTTGAGATTGGTGAATTTAGTGTGGATTTCTTGCTATTATGAGTCGCACATTATACAACATAATATCTTACGAAGTTGTGAGCACTCCATGAACACTTGTTGGAATACTATTGCATTTCATGTCATGGAAGCACGTGCGTTGACGTAAATGGCCTATATGACAATAATACATGCAGCTTGAGATATCATCATGTAATTTTGATGAGGCACAAATTCGAGTAACAACTAGATCGTGAGGATAAATATCTTGTAAAATACCAAGCCTTTATGTTATTCGCAGGTTTGATGTATTGCACTGTTGCTAATATTTTTGTATGATATGCATTGCACTTTTGTTTCAATTTGGATAACATGTATGATACACCTAGATTATATTAGAATGTCATAAAAGTGTGCTTAATTGATGCATTCCAGATAGGGAATCGTAATCATGATGTAACGATGGGCCTTGCTCGAATGAGAGAAAGATCAAATATCGTTGAGCATTCAAGTGTGCAACTGTATTTTATCATACATTTTCTTGGATGTTCATTAGTATTATGGCTTGGTGCTTTACCCACAAAAACGGTCAAACATGGTCGGTCTTTCACATGTTTTGTTTTATAAAAAACATGATGTTTGGTTCTTAAATCTAAGGTCATGGGTTCAATGTCTAATGTTACATTCATTGGGCTTAAACATTCATATTTTAACTTTGAGGCCATAAGACTTACTTATAACTAGTAGTTTTCACCTTAAAATAGTGCTTTAAATATCCACGAAATTTATATTCACTTCGAATAAACATCACGATAACGCTTTTCTCCTAAAAAAATGGCTTTACAAACTTTGGATCAAACTCATAAACTCTTATTTGTACATCATCAAGACCATTCTAATAATCAACAACCATCTTACACTTTAAAATTTCCAAGATCCCAAGCGTTGAGAATGATGGAAATGTCTTATATGCGGACAATGGTTCGGCCATGATACGTCAATCATGCAATGTTCTGGCGAGATACACAAAACTCGAACATATACTTTGACAAGGATAGTTGATGCCGATGACAGTCATCATCAATCATCAAAAAGTAGGACAAACATTTTAGGCTACTATAAGTGAGTTGATGGTTGATTGTTGTAGAAAGTATTTCTTGTCGACAAGCATGTGGCAAGCAAACCGATGATGATGTTTCATTGCGTGGGTATGCCCCCCCCCCCCCCCCCCCCCAAAAAAAAACATAGAAGGGGATAGTGGGCAGAAATGAACCTCGATTGCGAAGCAGGATTGTTGCTAACTTTTGGATATAATTTGAAGTTCTCATTAGATAAGGATCTGATTCGTATCGAAGCAATAAGTCCTAGGCCCACGTGGTAGTATGTGTGAGAAAAGCTGTTAATAGCAGCAGCGGACGACTTAAAACAAAATAGGCACAGCCAAGCTGTGAGAAGGCTGTTAGACAGCAGTAGAAAAAATGGTTGCAAAGAGTAGAGACACAGCCAAGGAATAGAGCTTGTTTTAAGTAGCAAAAAAGAAAATGAAAACTTATACAAAAGAGGCTGGTATAGCCTATTTATACAAAATTGGGGAATGTGGGTGAAATGGCTGTTTGGTAGTTAAGTGACTCTTGTACTACCAAACAGGTACAAAAAACTAGGAATATCTTGGAAAAGGTAGAAGAGAGAAAAGGCATTTAAAGCATTGCAGATTCTAGAGAGAGAAGGCATTTAAAGAGTTGCAGATTCTAGAGAGAGAAGAATCTGAGAAAAGAGAGAATGTAGTACAAAGATAATAAATATGAAAGAGAGTGCAGGGCTGGAGCTGCCACCCTCCAACACCTCCTCTCAGCTCCAGAACGGCAGTCCAACATTGAGTCGATCAAGGAGCTGATCAATGGCTTGCCTTGGAAGTGGCTTAGTAAATAAATCAGCCACATTTTCTTGAGTAGGGCAATATGCCAAGTTGATGACTTGTGATTTCACTAAGTCACGAACAAAATGGTAGTGCACTTCGATGTGTTTTGTTCTACCATGAAATGCTGAGCTATGTGCCAAGGCACGTGCACTTTGGCTGTCGGTGAAAACTGCAATAGGAGAGGTTTGCAAAACACCAATGTGAGAAAACAATTGCATCAACCATAGCAACTCACAGCAAGTATCCAAGTAGGCGCGATATTCAGCTTCCGTCGATGAAGTAGAAACTGAGTTTTGCTTCTTCGATTTCCAAGAAATCAAACCTGAACCTAACATAAAACAATAGCCAGATGTGGACCTTCTAGAATCAATATCACCTGCCCAATCAGCATCTGAGTAGCCAACAAGCTCAATGCCGCCTCTAAAAGATAGACCATAGTCGAGTGTGTTGGCCAAATACCGAAGAACTCGAATAGCTGCTTGCCAATGACTTTGTCTTGGAGCAGTTGAGAATTGGCTGAGAATACTCACGCTATAGGACAAATCAGGCCTGGTATAAGTTAAGTGAAGAAGGGACCCGATTAATCTCCTATATTTCGTGATATCCTCAAATATGGGAGAATCGTCTTCACGAGATAGCTTTGAGTTTGGATCCATTGGACAGGAGAGTGGCTTGCAATTTGTCATGCTATAGGTCTCAAGGAGCTGCCTGAGATACCTATGTTGGCTGAGAAAGATACCACCATGTGATTGATAGACCTCCATACCTATGAAATAATGGAGAAGTCCTAGATCAGTCATTTCAAAGGTTGTTTTGAGGTCAGCGCGGACCTCCTCGATTTTAGATGCAAGGGACCCTGTAATTAGAAGGTCGTCAACATATAATATGATCAAGCAAAGCAAATTATCTTGGGAAAAAACATAGAAATTGCTGTCAGCATTACAGTTTTGAAACCCAAGAGAAAGAAAGAAGCTATCAATTTTGTCATGCCAAGCTTTGGGAGCTTGCTTTAAGCCATACAAGGCTTTGTGTAACTTGTAGACCATGTTTTTCTGCTCTAAAATCTCGAAACCTGGAGGCTGTTCAACATAAACCTCCTCTTTCAAGTCACCATTAAGGAAGGCTGACTTGACATCCATTTGAAAAATGGCCCATTTGTTGTGAGCAGCAAGTGCAAGCGCACATCGAATAGATGTGTACCTTGCTGTTGGAGCAAAAGTTTCCTCATAATCCACTCCTTCAACTTGTGAGTAGCCTTTTGCCACTAAACGTGCCTTGTGCTTATCCAAAGTACCATCAGCATGGTATTTGGTCTTGAAAATCCATTTCAATCCAATGACTTGTCGATGTGGAGGCCGTGGGACCAGCTCCCATGTATGATTCCGCTCAATGGAATCAAGTTCAACTTCCATTGCTGCTTTCCACTTTGGAAGAACAAGGGCCTCTTTTGCTGTTGTGGGTTCTTTTGATTGCACAACAGTGCACAATAAGGCAAAGTTGCATGAGTGAAGAGGCCGTTGTGACTTACGTGTTCGAGAACCAGATGTATACTCATGAAGTTCAGCATCGGAGAGATGAGAATCACGAATGGTGGCTTGAAGCCACTTGGGAAGTGGTGGAAGCTGGTTTGTAGAGGGAGTGGAAACAAGTGGGGTTGAGGGAGAGGTTTGAATTGTTGGCGAAGTTAGAGATTGAGTAGGAGGAGATGGGAGGCTTGAAGATGAGACATCTTCGTCTAAAATAGGAGATTCCGGAGGAGCTTGGATTTCAACCATGAACTCAGGTAAAATCCTAGAGTCATCCGGCTGAGACTCCACAAAATGAACATCCCTAGATATGACTAGGGACTTTGACTCTAAATCCCATAACCTGTATGCTTTAGATTGTGTGCTGTAACCAAGAAATTTGCATTTCTTGGTTTTGGACTCAAATTTCGTCCTTTTATGATCTGAAATGTGAACATAAGCATCACAACCAAAGACTTTAAAATGAGATACTGAGGGCTTTACACCTGTAAATGCTTCTTCAGGCGTCATTCTAGCAACTGCTTTTGTTGGGCAGCAGTTGATGATGTAGACTGCTGTGTTGACAGCTTCACCCCAAAACGAGAGAGGAAGATCAGATTGAGATAGCATCGTACGAGCCATCTCTTGGACTGTCCGGTTCTTCCTTTCCACGACTCCATTTTGTTGAGGAGTATTGGGTGTAGAAAATTGGCGAGCAATGCCTCGTTGAGAGCAGAAATGGTCGAAAGCTTTGGAGATAAACTCTCCACCATTGTCTGACCTGATCTTTCGAACTTTCTTCGATGTCTCGTTCTCCACGAGAGCTACCCATTCTTGAAATTTTGCGAAGGCTTGGGATTTTTCTACAAGAAAATAAACCCAAACCTTGCGGGAGAAGTCATCAATTATAAGCATGAAGTAGCGTGCACCACCAAGAGTAGTGGTTTTCATGGGACCACAAAGATCCATGTGCACTAACTCCAAGATAGATGTTGCTCGGTGAGTGGCTTCATGAGGGAAAGGCTCTCGATGTTGCTTGCCATGAAGACAAGCAATACATGGGGTATTGGGAGATTTGAAAATAGGAAGACCCTCAACTAGTTGGGAGGAGGAGAGCTTTTGAAGAGAATCATAGTTGAGATGACCAAACCTAGCATGCCACAACGTGGGATCTTCTTGTGCCACCAAGGCATGAGAGCCTTGAAGAAGATGAAGAAGATGAGATTTGGAGTTTTCCAAGGGGCTATGGGAGCTTTTTAGGCGATATAAACCCCCTTCTTGTGTGCCACTAGCTACAATTTGTAGGCTGTTGGTGTCAATCACT
Source organism: Azolla caroliniana (assembly GCF_043228905.1). Taxonomy (NCBI): domain Eukaryota; kingdom Viridiplantae; phylum Streptophyta; class Polypodiopsida; order Salviniales; family Salviniaceae; genus Azolla; species Azolla caroliniana. The sequence continues at coordinate 12,477,048 of NW_028230455.1, forward strand.
TCCAAAACTGAGCTATCAAAGTAGACTCCATAACCTTGCATGGTGATTTTGTAAACCGAAAGTAGGTTGGTAGAGATGCGAGGCACATGTAGCACATCTTGAAGAACGACAGGTTCTTCACTTGAAGAATTGTCAAGAACCACATTACCCACACATGAAGCCTCAATGCTTGAGGCATCTCCTATAGAGATTTGGGAAGAGCTAGGCTTCACATCATGCAAAATGGATTTGTCATAGGTCATGTGTGAAGTGGCACCACTATCTACTAACCACTCATCGATGGTTGAAGTAGTTGGTCCAGCCAAATGTGAAGTATGTTCCTCAATGCCAAGGAAAACTGTTTCTTTGGCTGAGTGGGCCGAGTTGGATTTCGGTGTAGGTTGATTTCTGGTAGAAGAAGAGTTCTTAGCATTGTCCCTTTTCTTTTTCCGACAATCTGGCTGAATGTGACCTTTGTAGCCACAATAATGACAAGTGAGCTCCTTGTAAGCTGGGTTGTTTGGCGGTCTTGGATTGGGTTTGTTGTAGGAGTTACCATTTTGCTTCCACTTGCCTTTACTTGTCGCATGTAGAAGCGTCTCATTGGAAGTTTGAGCACTTTTCTTCCTTGTTGCCCTATCTTGTAGCATACCAAGAAATGTATTCATGTCAGGTGTGTTGGGAAGAAGAGAAATGGTGTCACAAAAGGCTGAGAATGACTCAGGCAACTTTATCATTAGACGATGCACAAACTCAACTTCAGTGGACTTGCTTCCCAAAGAAACTAGTTCCTTTTGGAGAGTGACAAATTCCGTTATTTGATCCATGATGTTGGGAGTGTCATGAATCTTGAGATTTGCTAGTTGGCTTTCAATAGCTATCATTTGAGCATGATTAGCTCGATGATACCTCCTTTTGATGGCTGTCCATAGTTCATTGGCTGTCTCGTCATCTTTATCTTGAAATTGACGAGCAATGCTCGGTTTAATATTAAACATGAGGAAAGCATGAGCACGAGAATCCTTATCTAGCCAAGCTTCAATCTCAGCGTTAGATGAGCCAGCAACTGATTTGGTTGAAGAGGATGAAGTTACTGGTGGTTTCTTGTCACTACCATTGACTACATTCCATAAACGATGGTATTGTAGCAAGGTCTTTATTTGTAGCTCCCAATCCAAGTAATTGTTCCCATCCAAGATGGATTCTTTGGGGAGTTGGGGAATGGTTGATGAAACAATGGTGGCATGTGAGGCCATGGATATCCTCCTCTTGAGCTACAGCTGGACAATTTACAGCAGTTGTAAGTAGATACTCAGGGTCTTTCTACTTCTCCCTAGATGCTAGGTGAGGCTCAGATAAGGGGAAAAGAAAACAGAAGAGCCTCCTCTGTAGGGTTGGGAGGGAGGGATAAAAGAAGATAGGTCTGTGTGCTCTTTGGCAAAAAAAAATCAGGCTGAGGATATGGAGACCTCACTGCTCTGATACCATGTGAGAAAAGCTGTTAATAGCAGCAGCGGACGACTTAAAACAAAATAGGCACAGCCAAGCTGTGAGAAGGCTGTTAGACAGCAGTAGAAAAAATGGTTGCAAAGAGTAGAGACACAGCCAAGGAATAGAGCTTGTTTTAAGTAGCAAAAAAGAAAATGAAAACTTATACAAAAGAGGCTGGTATAGCCTATTTATACAAAATTGGGGAATGTGGGTGAAATGGCTGTTTGGTAGTTAAGTGACTCTTGTACTACCAAACAGGTACAAAAAACTAGGAATATCTTGGAAAAGGTAGAAGAGAGAAAAGGCATTTAAAGCATTGCAGATTCTAGAGAGAGAAGGCATTTAAAGAGTTGCAGATTCTAGAGAGAGAAGAATCTGAGAAAAGAGAGAATGTAGTACAAAGATAATAAATATGAAAGAGAGTGCAGGGCTGGAGCTGCCACCCTCCAACATGTGCTAAATGATGCATTACGAGCTCCTCCAATGTGGATGTGATTTAGATTTCTTTTTTTATCCAGAAACTAAAACCCCACTAAGGTGGTAAGAGTTCGTCATGGGACCACTCTTCGATGGGGGTGGTATGATGCATTCCCTGTGGAAAAGAAGAAGAGAGAAAAAGCGTACAAGCACCTTGTGATGTCGGAATCTTGGTATCATAATCGCATGTACGAATATGGAATCATCGATCATTTGAATACGTACAATGGTGTTGTTCATGCTAAATAAGTAAAAAAGAAAAAGAAAAAGAAAACAATGAACATCCAATCCACAAGGATGAAAAAAGATCATAACTATGAGATACTAACAATAACAACAATAATAGGAGGTTATGAGGATCCTTATAATTTCTATCTATCTACAAATATAGGCCTAGTTAAGGTTACTCCTAAGTTTAGAACAAATCTAGCCAAAGCTAGGGCTTGTTATTAATTTGGCTTTTTGATTGATTTTAAGGTGATCAAGAAACTTATATTTTAATTGTTAATTTTTTTTGTATAAATTAATGAATTTGGGGTAGCATTAATGTGTTTGTGTGTTGGGGGCTAATTTAATAAATAAATAAATCAATAAATAAAGGATCTTTTTTGAAGTTCAAAAGAAGCCGAAAATATGCAATAAATAATCAATTAAATTAAATTAAATTATTGTCAAATTCAAAATAGATGCCGCGAATTTATAATAAATAATAGAATAAATGAAATATATTCAAAATCAAAAAACAAAAAAGTTATAAATAAAAAAACGATATTAAAATTTAAATATATATAATCAAAATTAATCAATCAAATAATTAATTAATTGCATACATTCCGCCGCTCACTTTTCAAATAGTTTTTTTGTTATTCAATCAAATCTTAAAATTAAGAATTTCAACGACATTTAAAAAATAAAATGAGAATAAAAGACTTTATATAATATTCGTTTTATTTATTCATAATAATATTCACGAATTGATATGCCCTTTTTGCTATCAATCTTCATGATCACTGTCTTTAATTAATTAATTAATTATTTATTTATTTACAAACATGTCCCCAATGCCCATTAGAATTTAGGTCATTCTCTTTTTTCAATTAATATTAATCATATTGATCTATTTTTGCTAATTTAATTTGTGGCAAATAGACAAACAAAGGAAAAATTGTCAATATTTACAAATTTGACTCTCTCACCTGCCCATCACCTCCAAAGAATACAAACAACAAAGAGAAGAGAGGATTCAATAATGGTTTTTTTCTAGCTTCCCAGGTTTCACTTTAACTGTAACCAAATTAAAACAAACATAACATGCGATTTCAAAAAAAACATATTGGATAAACTAGGCATATAATTTGTTTTGTTGTTGCTAGATGCCATCAACCTGTCTCTAGGGATATTTATTGTCACTCACTTCAACAAATCTCTAATCGTTTCGTTTCAACAAAACCCTAATTATTTCGTTTAAAAGGATATGATTACATATGTATGTATGTATGTATGCCATTACTCTAGATATAAAATGATTGATAGGAGTTGTGCTTCCTCGAGCTACTTCCATTTGATTTGATTGAAACATATTCAACCAAACAATATTCTCGGATTGACCTACTACATTCCCACCTCTAAAAGTCCGTGAAATCCTCAGAACAACAATACAACCTATATCCTTCCTTTAGATATGTATATCATACAAAAAATCATTGCAGCATTGATAATGTAGGGTGAGTTCACCATAACCTATTATTTGTCTTAAATTAATCGGCCATTGGAAATGTCCAAAAGAACATTTGTTTTCTTTAATGCATTTTTTGCATTGTGAAGCTGACCCTTTCACATTATATTTGTCCTACTAATCATTTTTTGGAACTCAATATGTTCGTACTTCTCAAGAATCCAGTTGTTTGGTAGCACAGACAACCAAATTATATTCAAACTCAGATGATACAAATCACTAACAAGATTGGCATGGCGTCATACTGACATACACATATTGTTACTAGGAAGAACTAACACTCTCTATGAATCAATACTTTCTAGCTCAATGTGATACAAATTGAAATACCAATGAAACAAACTCCATGTTACTTGAGAAGGTAGTAAGCAATAAAATTAAGACCGGGAAACATTGCTTCTCAACAAAAAGCGTCATTAGTCTCTTCAGGGACATCTAATAACAAGCATCTTTACCCAAATCTCGTGAACTCTTTATGGGTTCATTTTCATATTGTGCAATAGCTCCCCAATTTCCACATTAGAGTGATTTGATCCATTATTGGGTTTCTAATTTCAATTCTGAAGTCAACAATATCACAACCTAGAACAATGGTGAAATTTGATAAATAAATTTAATACATGGGTCATCCATGAGTTGTAAAAGATTGAATAATTCTTAGTTACTCAATATTTATCAATTAGATAAACAAACCCGATAGTTTTAGGAACTCACGAGTCACAACTAAAAATTCAAAAAGTATCCAAATTCAACATCAAACCTATGGATTCCACACGGGAAGGATCAATAAAATCCATTAGGACACTATCATGAAGTAGGGGGTCCACAAAGAATTGGTCTTCAAATTTCCATCAAACATAAATTATTTCGGTGTGAAAAATCCATTTATCACGAAAAAGTAAAAGATCTAAGGTCAGACAACTTAAACAAAGTCAAACTCATTCCATTCAAAATTTAAATAAACATCAATTTATGGGTTGATCAAGGAAGTGACCATTATTGGTTCATGAGTAAACATTAACCCATATGGTCCCAAAATCTAGTGCCTTTGATTTGCAAAGTGCAATATAAAAAAGATAGAATGATTGTGGTGTTTTGGTTTGATGGATATAGGGAAAAGGCCATTAATTCCATTGCAAGTGGCAATTTGTTTCGGTGGCCACACTTGGTTCTTAAATTGCAATTGACAACACACCAATTCATGTTTTGTGATGATTTATCTAATTTAGCAAACATGATCAGAGGATGGTATATAGAAATTCACAAACTATGGTTCAATCAATTAGCATTGAAAGCACAAGGTATGTTTTGTAAAGAGCAAGACAATCCCACAAAGCGTGAAACAACTTGCGTCTATGTAAGCAAATGTTTCTCGTATCACCACAATCGGTCAAAAAAACTATAATTTGCTCCGAATCTCAAAAGGTTTGTGACATTAGCATAACGTATACCATTTTCAAAATGATAAAAGTAGAAACCTTGGAGATGAAGTTTGCGACATTAGCATAACAGAACAACATTTTCAAAATGAAAAGTGGAAACGTTTGGAGATGAGACGCATTTACTATTGTCTTCATTTTTAGACCACTTTGACCTTGGCAGGTATTGGTAATATTATGGCTAACCTTATAATCTAGGCTTTGAACATGTAATGTACTGTAGAACACCAACTTTCGTTTTTTGTATCGTTTTCGATATTAGGTCATGTGTCCTAAATGGGTTTCATAAACGACGATTAAAAGTCTAAATGATGTATTGTAACATGCTATCCATGTCCATATGCGATTGGTCAAATTGCAATGTCGTTGAGGAGATGGTCCAAAAGGCAATTGAACTCTATTTTGTGATATGTTACGACGATAGGAGGATGGGATTGCCATCGAACATGCGGATGTTTCTTTCTAATGGTCCACAGGTGTGTGTGTGTGTGTGTGGGGGGGGGCGGGGGGGTTGTTAATTGAGTCTTGATCAATGCTAACGAATTAATCACGAACATGCGGATGTTTCTTTCTAAGGGTCCCAAAAGGTGTGTGTGTAGGGGGGGGGGGGGGGGTGTTTGTTAATCGAGTCTCGATCAATGCTAACAAATTAATCACGTCATCAGTGAAAAAGCAAGACTGGTGGATCTCGTGATGGCCATTGTGAAAGCCAAAAGATCATCAGGTCAATCCAAGACTCATTGTCCTTTTCGAGTTGCTAGAGAGGGCACGGGCACGATATTGTCAAGGGTCTTTTACGAAGGATATATGATATATGACGCACCTTCTGTTATGGGTTTTCGGTCGGTCTCAAAGAGATCACTACCCATATTGATATGATACACACACACACACACTCTCTCTCTCTCTCTCTTTATCCTTCACACACAAAAAAAAACTTGTCTATGTCTCTCTCTCTCTCTCTCTCTCTATCACACACACACACACACACACTCACACACACACACACACTCTCACTCTCACTCTCACTCACTCACTCTCTCTCTCTCTCTCTCTCTCTCTCTCTCTCTCTCTCTCTCTCTCTCTCTTTCACACACAAAAAAGAACCTTGTATATGTCTATATGTGTACATATATGTCTCAGACACACACACACACACAATCTCTCTCTTTCACACACACACACACACAAAAAAAAAAAAGAACCTTGTACATACATATATGTGTCTATATATTATTAGCATTAAATGACAAAAAACACCAATAATGAGTATTTGTGAAATTAACAACATTAAAAAGAACAAAAATGCCCCCAATAATTTTTGAGGTGAATCTGCATTAAATGAAGAAGCAGATTAGTTGGAAGGACTGTTAGAGTCAATATCTCCTCCTCCTCCTCCTCTCCCCCAACCCCAGAAACATAAATAAAATAAAATAAAATAAAATAAAATAAAATAAAATAAAATAAAATAAAATAAAATAAAAAAATAACTTTAATAATGGCTGAAGAGAGCTGAGCTGAAAGATTGGGGGGGGTGGCATTTATTATTAAAACCTAAATGATTATTTTGTCATTTGTAGTTAAAAACAATGCTGATTAAGGAGCACTTAATCCAGGATTAGGTGATGGTTAGGAGTTAATGATTGATAGGTAAGCCTTTTAATTAAGGAAGAAGAAAGAAGAAGAAGAATGAATAAGAGAAAAGCATGTTAAGCAAGCAAGCAAACAGACAGAGACAGATACAGAGACAGATACAGAGACTGAGACAGAGAGAAAATATACATATATACTCTGTTTCTCTCCTTCTATAATATAATGCTTCTTCCTCTGTTTTCTTCTTGCCTGCTGGTTATGGCCTCCACCTCTTCCTGCATCACCAATCTACACTGTGTTTTCCATTAATCATTCTAACTTAAGGCTATGACATCCATCTCTTACATATACAAACTGATTTGATCTCAAGTATTCATTCCTCTTCTTCTTCTTAATCCTTCCAATCCTTCTTCTTAATCCTACTAATCTTTCTTCTTAATCCTACTAATCCTTCTTCTTAATCCTACTAATCCTTCTTCTTAATCCCACTAATCCTTCTTCTTAATCCTACTAATCCTTCTTCTTAATCCCACTAATCCATCCTTATCATTCACCATTGATTCCTTGCCCTATACAGAGATATACATATACACATAGTTTTTTGAGTCTTCAAATATAGATAGATCCAAGCTCACCATATCCTTCATTCTCAATCAAGCTCTTATTCTTTCTTTTCTTTTTTTCTTAATCCTGTTTTTTTTTCTGATTTTCTCTGCTCAGTCTTATCAGTTCCACCTAGCAATGCATTTCAACCACTTCAATCTCCTCCTCCAATCCATAGGCTTCTACTTCCATGTCTGCCTCTCTGAGCTGAAGATAGTCACAAATGTGGTGAATAGGCATAACCATAGCCATGGATCAATCCCTTCATCTTCTCCACAAGCCAAATCCAGCCATGCCAGGCCAGTCCTGTATGAAACCCTAGACAAGTACACACCATCAAAGCCTGAGAGCAATGGAAGCAAGGTAGTGGTGGTGGAAGAACTCCATGGGACCCTCACAAGGTCTACCTGCACATTTCCATACTTCATGCTAGTAGCATTTGAGGCAGGGTCTCCATTAAGGGGCCTCATCCTGCTCCTGCTCTGGCCTCTCATAGCTCTCATCAACACATTCATGTCTCAATCCATAGCTCTCCAGATCCTCATCTTCATATCCATGGCAGGGCTGAGGATGCAGGATCTGGAAGGGGTAGGGAAAGCTGTGTTAACCAGGTTCTACCTGCAGGATTTGAGGGGTTCTGCATACAAGGTTTTCATGGCCTTCCCCAGGAGGTGTGTGGTGACATGCTTCCCAAGGGTAGTGGTGGAGGCCTTCTGCAGGGAGTATCTAGGGGCTGAGATGGTGCTGGGGACAGAGCTCCATAGTGTGAAAGGAATCTGCACTGGCCTGGTTTCTGCTAAAGCTGGCTATGGCTATGGCTTCTTGGTGGATGGGCCCAAGAAGAGAGAGGTTGTGAAGATGGCTCTGCACCATCAACAGCCTCACCTTGGCTTGTCCACCATATCATCCCCTCATGGTGTCCTCTCCCTCTGCAAGGTATGTGCTTTCAATTCTCAAGCTTTTGCTTTGATCTTAAACACAAGATTAATAACAATTTACTAAAGTTTCTGTTTTGATCTTAAACACAAGTTTAATCAATTACTAAAGCTTCTGTTTTGATCTTAAACACAAGTTTAATCAATTGCTAAGCTCCTGTTTTGATCTTGACACAAGCTTTTAATATCAAATTACTAAAGCTTCCTTCTGTTTTGATCTTAACACAAGCTTTTAACATCAAATTACTCATCTGTTTTGATCTTAATACAAGCTTAACATCTTCTGCTTTGATCCTAACATAAGCTTTTAACATCAAATTACTAAAAGCTTCCTTCTGTTTTGATCTTATTAACACAGGATTTTAACATCAATTACTCATCTATTTTGGCCTCAATACAAGCTTAACATCTTCTGTTTTGATCTTAACACAAGCTTTTAACATCAAATTACTAAAGTTTCCTTCTGTTTTTTGATCTTATTAACTCAAACTTTTAACATCAAGTACTAAACCTTCTGTTTTGACCTTCCTTTGCATCATCAGAATGCATCATACTTACTTATTTATACAGAGAAAACTGTTTCTAATTTTAATAAACACAGATTTGTGCATTGCTTTCAAAGAAACACAATATTGATGGGTTCCTGATTTTTGTTTGAAATCTTGTGATCATCATCAATCACATGGGTGTTATTTTTTTAAAATTGTAGTTTGGATTTTAGTTATAATAAGACCTAAAAAGATAAATTCAGTGAATTTGCTATATTAGGGCTTTACTAGGATTTGATCCCTTGACATGTACTACTAGAAAGTGTGAAGGTTATGCATTGAGCCTAGGCATCATGGCTATATTAGGGCTTTACTAGGATTTGATCCCTTGACATATTAGTCATTGGTTTTCTCTTTAATCATGGAAACTCCTTAATGTCCTCTCCTACACACATGGAGCCCACAATGTGTTGTCTCCAACATGGGGCAATTCTGGTTTTCTTTGAATTTCCATTGAATGGTTTGGTTTGGTTCTTCGGAAGCTCTCGGAAGCCCTCGGAAGCTTCGACTTCGAATCTAAAGTTTTGTTGGCCCCATTTAATGAAAAATTGTTTTCGAAAGAGTATGTTGATTGGCTTTTTTCTCTTGATGACCAAGCCAATGTGTACCTTGAGCATTTATGTGCCCTACTAGGTTGTCATTAACTACATATGTATGTATAGTTTTTCGAATGGGGTTACATCTTTTTATCCACCGACTTAACTCTCTTCGGTAGATGTTCCGCGTGTTTTATTTTTCTCTCTCTTTTTCCTTTCCTTTCCTTTCTTTCTTTCTTTTTACTATGATTAAGCTTCAACCAAAAACATTCTACCATCTTTATACAAGTGAATTGTGTTTGTCCACAACACATTTAACACGCTTCTCATGTATATGCATTTACACACACACCGATTAAAGAAAAAAGCCTCGGATCGAAAAGAAAGTGACTCGTGTGCGCACATTTAAGCTTCCCATGTGAGAGTGTGACATTATTTTTCCGATTATTCTTTTTGCATAAATTTCATGAATTGGAAGCTCTTAATGTTGTATTAATATACTGTTGTTATTAATTCATAGCGAAAGCACAATCTCAATGGCTCAATGTTTTATCGTGAAACTCTTCGTAGTTTTTTTGCTGCGGAAAAAGGGTATTTTTCTAATCCTTAGCTTCCAATGTGTTGTGACATGCAGGAAGGATATGTAGTTACGAACAATCACATGGACACGGTGCCGCGAGAAGAGTACCTAAAGCCATTGATCTTCCATGATGGACGGCTTGTCAAACTTCCGACACCAATGACATCGTTGGTTGTGTTCCTATGGTTCCCGATCGGGTTGATGCTTTCCATTATCAGGCTCCTTGTTTGGTCGGTGTTGCCATCTGAGGTCTCAATCCCGCTCTCGGCACTCTTGGGCGTAAGGTTGCAAGTCAAGGGCTCTCCTCCGCTGCCCACAACGGAGTCTGGGGGAGACCCCAACCGGGGGATGCTCTATGTGTGCACGCACCGCACGTTGCTCGACCCCATCTTCTTATCGGTCGCGTTGAGGCGCCGTGTGACCGCGGTCACATATAGCCTCAGCCGCTTGTCGGAGCTCTTGTCGCCCATCAAGACGGTACGGCTCACCAGGTGCCGCGAAAAGGATGGGAGGACGATTGACGAGGTGTTGAGGCAAGGGGACCTAGTGATATGTCCTGAGGGCACTACGTGTAGAGAACCATATTTGTTGAGGTATAGCCCACTCTTTGCCGAGATAACCAACGATATCGTGCCAGTTGGGATAAATGTGGACATGGGTTTGTTCCATGGGACGACAGCAAGGGGGTTCAAAGCCATGGACCCCTTCTATTTCTTGATGAACCCAAGGCCCAAGTATTGTGTGACCATAATGGAGCCTTTGGGAAGAGGGGACACATGCGGGGGTGGGAAGACGAGTGTCGAAGTCGCGAATCACATACAAAAGGTGTTGGGTGGAGTCATGGGTTATGAGTGCACCAACCTTACTAGGAGGGATAAGTATAAGGTTCTTGCCGGGAATGATGGCATTGTCCGCCCCTAGTGTGAAATGTTGTTTATCATATGTTCGCCCCCAACCCCCAATGTACTTGGTATCGTTTCTTTGCTGTCTTGTTTCAACTTTAGCAAAATTTAAAGAAACTTTTTCTTCTTTTTACCGAATTCTTAACGCCGTTGTCAATTGCCTTGGTTGCGGAGGAGTGTCTTCAGACTTTAAGCACACACCCATCAAACTATAATAAATAAGCACATACCCATCAAACTATAACAAAAAACATTTGGCTTGCCCCAATCGTTAAAAGAGTTTTATGACAACACCACCTAGTATTTATTCGGTCACCTCGTGTTAACTATGATAACCCTTCAGCAAATCTGGTTTGTCTTTCTTACATTTCACATTGAATGTAGACGAAAGCTACATAACCAAACATTGCACATTTCCTTCCTTTCATGCTTCTATTGCAACAAATGATGGTTTGTGAAAGGTGTTGAATTATTGGTTACTATGACTTGAAATCTACACAGCCCCCTATAGAAAAGGAAAAAGCTATGCAAGGCATTCTATGATTGGAATTCTTATTTATTGTAACATTGGATAACTAAGAGTATTTATTTTGACATTTGAAACTATACTTATCAATGATGTAGGAGTATCTTGTTTGTATAGTGGTTTGTTCATTCAAATTGCTTATTTCTTGTGTGTATTCCTTAAAATAAGTTGAAAGATGGACAACATAAAACTTGACACGCTACTTGAATAATACAAATGTATCTTTATGTTTGGTGGAAATGACATAACTGAAAAGACTTTCTTGCTTTGCTTAAACTTGACCTATGCCTTGCAAAGGCCCAAAACCTACCCATCATCTTATTCCTCTACATAATCAAATTCAGTCCAAATTTTGCCTAATAACAGCAAATGATATTCCTTCATATGTAGTTTGATACTTCATTCTACATCATAGTTCCAATTGTTATGCTTGTTTGGATAGATCTAAACCTTTTATGGATCTAGAGGAGGATATTACGTTGCTTGAATGGCAAGAGAAAGGTTATTATCTTGCTTAAAATAAGAATTAATACAACATGCAAGAATTTTGCTATATGAGACACCATTGTTTCATGTCACATCTCTCAAGGCTACAAGATAATACAAGAATTAATATGCTCAAACTTCCACAAGCTCCAAACTATGCAATTGACACAAAATGGAACACAAACTTAGATAGGGCATGTGTTACACAAATTAGATAAATCGTTTCAATGGAGGTAAACATTATATGAACAACTATAGAGAGTCATGGTGTCCTTCTATGACAAATTTCTGTGGAAGTGTATGGAAACAAAGCCAAGGTCATGGGCCTAAGATAATATACATGGACATATGGACAAGAAAGTTTTTTAAAATATCCAAACACCATTGATCATCTTGTCACTCTTGGACTCTTAATATGCACTGTAGACTTTATGAACACACATATATATATATATATATATTAACACTTTTGTAAATCCATATGCACATGATACATAATGTGCACATGGGAGATTTTCGAGCTTTTAACTAGCACTATTAGTGACAAAAAACCAATGACCACTCTCATCAACTCTCTTTGTGCTGTGGATTGATGAATTGAAACAATTGATTAAGAAATTTGTGGGACGAAGACATTGCACTTGTGAATGTAGTCATCATACTACATCTTGAAACTTTTACATTGTACATCTTACGAGGAATATTTATTATGAATCCTTTGAGGTGTACAACATTAATATCTTATAAAAGGAGTCTAGTTCTTGAAATCTTATTTTGTGCTGATGTGAATGAAATATTTTATGTGGACAATATGAGGTCAAGGTCGGCTAATGCTCTCTATGTAAAGTATATACGACATTATGTATAATACTCTAGCAAAGATAAGTGACATAAATCAGGTAGCTCCTAATGGGAATAGATAGCTTAGGGAATAGGCAAAAGGTTTGTTTCACCTAAACTAATAAATGGATTGGACAATCCATTGGATATCACGCCTAATTTTTGTAATTGTTTGAAACTAGTTTGACTAATTAGATCCAAGACACCTTTCAAGATTAATGAATGGATTGGTTCATATGAATTGCTATTTTGAAGTTTTCCGATAGTAAGTTTGAGTTAGATATAAGGTTCCTTTCACAATTAAATAAATGTATTGATCAATCACTTACTATTTTGAAGTTTTTCGGGAGATACTTCAAGCTAGATACAGAAAGTTTCTTCTCGATTAATATATTGATTAATCAATGGATTGATATTATGCTCATTTCCAGGTTGTTTGGGGCCTAGTCGAAAATTAGATGTAAAGTGCCTTTCAAAGTAATGATATTTGATTATCTAAATGATTGGGCCTTTCTTTTAGATGTCATTTGCACACGTACATCACCATTGATTTTTATTTATTTTTGTCTTGCGTGGTGGCCACAAATATAGGACCACGACTCAATTTTGTCCAATCTCTACAATCCCTTCAAACAGACATATATCGTCTTTTACTTGAAGAGGACAAGGTTCAGTTTATTGTCCATTTTCATCAACAAAGAAAATAACCGTGGTACAAGTTCATTTTTTGGGTTACAATCAAATGGGATGTCCTCGAGGGTAATCCCTTTTGCTATCGGTTTTTCAAAGGTAATAAAAAAACATGCAATGTCAAGGGAAACTATGAGAGTTGTAGTGAAATGAGAACTATTAAGTAGGTTAGATTTGACATGCTCGTGGCCCTTTTCTGTAAATAACTCTCTCGACTCTGTATATCTTTAAAGGACGGATTTTAGACACCTCTAAAATAATAGTCACCACAATTTTGTGTTGTTTAAAGAATGACGTGGATGTCATAATCATGGTTTTCCATAATTTAGCCCAAAAAAATCTTCAATACATGTGGTTTTCATGGGTCACAACGCTCATGTTCTTGAGTGTTGCACAATAACTAGGGGAATGACGTTTATTTCCCCAAGTACTTTGTTCATTTGTTCTCTACTTTCATACTTATCTCTAGCACCATGAATTGTCGAAACAAGGAAGTTAGTTCACTTGTAAAGGGAAATTTGTACTATTAAATGTGTCATTATGCAACTCAATGACTATTATTTTGAGTGTTGGCATGCCACTTTGTGAGCGATAAGAGTGTGATTTGAAAGGTTGACATGTCTATCTCGTTAAAGGTTTCATTGAGAATTGGCAAATGAAAAGCATTCTTAAAGATATTATTTTGTAGCTAGAGGAATGCCGATTTTATCTCCAAGTAATGTTTGCTCACTCATTTTCTCCGTCATACTTATGTTTGCCATCGATGATTGAAACAATGAAGTCAGTTCCGATGTAAAACAAAACTTAGTACTATTAAATGTGTCATTCTACAACTGGATGGCTCTAGGTTTGAGTGTTGGTGTCGCTTTGTGAGTATAAGTGTGCAATTCAAAGTGTTGACATGTCAATGTCATCAAAAGTTTCATTAAACTCAAGCTAACATGCGTTGATGAGTTAGCCTATGATTCAAAATTTTCTATCATTGAAATTTAAATGTGTAGGATGTAGCAATGCCTTCTCACACAATGGCATATTCATTGAAAAGGGGATATTATCAAAATGTGCTTACAATCAATCACCTACAAGAAACCCATGCTTGCTTTTATTCAAGACTACATATATATGATTCGTATGAAACCACCATATCAAAATGTGCTTACAATCATCTAGCCCATACTTGCTTTTATTAAAAACTACATACATATATATGGTTGGTTTGAAAGCAACCTATCAAAATGTGCTTACAATCATCTATTAGAAAGCCATGCTGGCGTTTATTCAAAATTACATATATATGGTTGGTTTGAAAGCAACATGGGACATTCTGAAAATTTAAATGTTTAAAGTAATCAAGGAATTGGGATGACATGTTAGCTTAATCCGCATAATAATCTTGATTAACAAGATCAATATTCTAATTTGACCAATTAAAGCATGCATACTTTCTACTTCGAAAGTAGTTAGCAATCAAATCTTGTAATTAGCATAATACATTTCTTAATTTCTATAAAGTAATCATCATAACTTCAAGGGTATAATTATGTGCTTATAAGCAAACATACTTTCGGAGTTTCTCAATATGAGGGTGTCTAACCAATGCCCCAGCTAGTTAATCCCTCTCTAACAAGGAAGATGCTACAAAATGAACCCAAATGACACATATACAACATAAGAAAAGAAAACAACAAAACCTTCTTCTCCCTAAAATAGTGAGGACCTTATAGCAAGGTAAACCTTCTAAGGTCTTGTAAGAGGAGTTGATATAAAGGCAACTCCTCTGAGGCCAAGGTGAATATAGAGCTTAGCTCTAAGAACTTACAAATCAAAATTTCCACTCAATTTACATGCATCGGACAAGAGCTCGATTTGAAAAGATAAAAAAAATTATCAAGTTGCACAATGACACATTTAATAGTAAAAATGTATCCATTGAAAGGATGACAAAATTATTGAGTTGTAGAACACACAAAATTATCAACTAAAGGGACAATAAATTTACACACTTAATGATGTCCAAAGGTGTTGTACAACAACCCAAATGCCTTTCTACAATGCGAAATGAACGTAAAAGAATAAATGCATAAGATTCTCTTTAGAAAGTGAACCAAGAAAAACATATCTTAAGTATCTTTGTCAAAGGCAACATTCTCACCGAAGAAACATTTTCTCATTGAATGAATATGTGTATCACTTCAATCTTCTTTCAGGCAACTTGGTAATTAGTATAACTGATGTCAACTAAAGGAGTAGACAAGTCTTAGTATTTGATCCGTAATAGTTAGGAACATTCTCTTCCTAGTGATTTATCAAGCTAAGACCACCATCACAAAAGAGGGTAAAATGTGGGGTTTGTGCAAGATGTGGTCAATTGGCTAGAAAACTAAGCATTGTGCATTGAGGGGTTCGGTTTTGAGCTTTTCTACATCATGGCTACAACTAAATGACTCAAGAGGCAGCAAGATTAAGCATGTTTGCACTTTATCAATGTGAGTAGGAGTGCCAAGTCAAATTATGTGGAACAAGTCTACTTGTTGATTGATGCTACTTTCTATTGGAACTTGTACGACCAAGTGAGAAGAGTGGCAAGTCAAATTATGTGGAACAAGTCTACTTGTTGCTTGAAGCTACTTTCTATTGGAACTTGTATGACCAAGTGAGAAGAGTGGCAAGTCATAGAAATCAAAGTGCCACGAGATTGGTTGCATTCTAGTATTGTTCTAATGGTTGATCGACATTTCACTTCAAATGATCTTGGACATCAACGTGTAGAATTGAGTTGCATCGAAGTGTGTGTGGAGTTTATCATGTTCAGATAATTTGTTACGGTAGGTAGTGGTAATTGTTAATGTAGCATAAGATTGAGAGGGTGGTTGAATAGAGTATCCTTTTTTAGGATGACATCTACAAATGATTGTGGATAGGGTTTATTTATGCAAGGAAGAATGTTTGCATGACATGTATCAGGGTATACATGGTAGGGGTTGTGATGAACTGGGAAATATAGTTCTATACATTACAATGGATTAAGATATGCAAGTGTATGTTTGTGTGTGATATAGAAAATAGAAGATTCACAAGACAATGTATTCAGCAAAATGGGGAATGATTACACAATGAAGCTACATTACAATGGATTAAGATATGCAAGTGGATGTGTGTGTGTGTGTGTGTGTGTGTGTGTGTGTGTGTGTGTGTGTGTGTGTGTGTGTGATATAGAAAATAGAAGCTAAAGCTTACAATCAATAATGACAAGGTAAGTTCTTATGTTAATATGGAAATTGTCAGAAAATAGTGCCAATTTTAGTACAAAATCTGTGTATTTTATGACTATCTAAGAAACATGACAACATGATCTAACATATTGCGGTAATAAACTTCCATTACCAATGCATATCGATGAGTTTTATCACACATACTCAAGTATGAGTGATGAATATATGGCGTTCCCCTGCTCCTAGCATCAAGGCTTCCCAATGCCAAACTTGACTATCATGACACCCCTTGAGATACTACTCACTCATCCAATTGAAACCCCATTGATGAATGACGCAATTCTTTAAATTGTGATGTGCTCAAAAATATTTATGTCCCCCTACTAACTTAATAGGAAGCGCATCAAAGGTTGTCAAAAGGTTCATGCATTCTCATTCACTGGCACTACTCTATGGGTGCCATCCATATTATTTGCATTTGACAAACTATAAATGCTCTTCCTTCTTCATGTGCAATCTCCCACCATTTTGTAGCTCATTTCTCTCATGCATCCATTAGAAATGATGATTTGGTAAAGGCTAATGTACTCTCCTTCCTGAGCTTTCCAACTATGAATAGTTTGTTAGTTTTTCCATCAACGTGATCTAATCTCATGACAAATTAGTGCATAACCCATCAAGTATTGTTGCATTTATAGTTTACTCTTTGAAATCTTGTTAAAGTTTAAATACCTTAATTTTCATGGATTTTAAAGTGGTTCAAGATCAACTCTGCCCATCAAAAAACCCTTCCCCTTTTACCATAAAAGGTAGAGCATCTTATTTCTTACCCTTTTTTCCTTTTTCATATTAGAATTTACATGGTGTAGAATTTAGTGGGTTTTCTTCAGGAGACTATTTAGCTTTTGTTGGCGTTTTGACTCGTCCTTGTTTCTTTTTAGGTGGCTCTGGAGGAGGAGGCTCACAAGGCACTTCTTCAACACCTTGTCCTTCAAGGAGAACAGAAAAGCCTCGTCCTTTAAGGACTTCAATATGAATTGTTTGGTTATACATCCTAGGTTCCCGTGGACTAAACTTAATATTTACAACTTGTTGATTTGGTTCAAATTCACATGAACCCTTTACGAGTCCTTCATGTGTATCGAATGTAAAATATGAATCATCATGAGTGTTTTCATCAATTGTTCCATTGACAGGTACCGAAGCCTGTTGATTTAAAATAAGGACACGAGTTAAAACCCTGAAAGCATTGATGGTACTACAGATTCATTACATCCATATACATAGCTACATTTCTTACACATTTGACGGTACCATAGATTCATTACATGCATATGTAGAGCCACATTTCTTGCAAAATGTTTGTGAAACTTGCACATTATTTGAAGTATTGTTGCAAGTGATTTCTTAGTCAATTCTTGTGCTTATCAAGAGCTTATCTTCTATGCAATGAAAATACTGATTTTTTCCAGCGAATAGATTCTTTTCACAACTCGAAAGAAAGACCAAACAAAAAATATATTCTAGTAAAAATGAAAACAGCATTTGACTCTACACAACCAAGAGCCATAAAGCATTGTCATTCTAGAAGACGACAGCCTTTTACTTTGAGATAAATCAAAAGAATTGTATCTTACCCAATCAGTTGTATCAAGAGATACAAACATCTTCTTTACCACTAAGTGCCATTCGGCATCAACTGGTTGCATGTTGGATATTGTCAATGGAATAGTTTGAGATGAGCCAATAAGAACTGCTCCAAACCATATTGACTTGGTATAAGCAATCACTTTCGGAAACTCTATAAAACCTATCATTGATATTGTCTGCACGACACATTTTTAACATTACATTTTCATAATGGTTATGAAACTCCACATAACCCATCAGAAATATTATCTGCAAGAGACAATTTAACATTATATTTTCCATAATTGAAATTATTCAACGATAGATTGCATTACCTGATGAAATCCATTTGAGAAACTTATCAAAATATCATCTTCAATTTTAAGATCTTCACATCGACTTAACATTTCTTCAGTTGGTGTGAAGTTAATCTCTAACATAAGCACATGTGAA
Source organism: Azolla caroliniana (assembly GCF_043228905.1). Taxonomy (NCBI): domain Eukaryota; kingdom Viridiplantae; phylum Streptophyta; class Polypodiopsida; order Salviniales; family Salviniaceae; genus Azolla; species Azolla caroliniana. The sequence goes on from NW_028230455.1 coordinate 12,495,702, forward strand.
GGAGGTAAAATGATATCCAAGAGTGAATCGCAACTGAATGCAGTGGTGGTGATGTCCAGAGACAAGCTTCTCAAGATCTTAACTACGAAGAATGGTTGTGGCAATGTAATACTGAAACAAATATTGTGACTGTAGCTATTCATAAGGAATAACGAGTGATTGTTGGAGCTTTGTTGTGAATGTGAACTACTTCCAACAAAATAAAATTCCAATTTCTCATCAGCACTTGTCTTCAAACTGCGTCCACATACACATACGAATACATCAAGTTCTTGAACAATCTATAAGTCATTCATTCACTTAAAAGGAATATTTTACATTGAAATGCAACACGAAATCTGTAGAGATTGTCAACAATCTTCTACGATGTGATGAGAATTTCGATATTGACAGGGTATCACACAGTACACAGTCAAAATATTGGCATATGTATGAAACTGCCAAAAGTTAACTGGAAATGAAACTTATTGATTTTACACCTGCAGTTCATCATCATACATTCATCCACATGCAGATATTTATCCAAACATGTATGAAACATTTCCGGTATTTGGATTGCAAATCATTTCTTGCAATGGAAAACACCTTTACTGGTACATTGGATATCAACCTCAAAAGAAACTCCAGTTGATTAGATAGCATTCAATGAATTGTAAAGTTCTGGTCTCTATTCATATTGCTTGACCATTTTTAACTTCACGAGATGTACATACATGGAGAAGGAATGGGTAACTAAAAAACCTGCAATCTTGTGGAATTGAGATTTCAAGAACCTATGGACCACTGGTTCAGGCAACAATGGATCCTATCTTTATTTATATTCACTAAAAGTAAAGCCATTTTGATTAAATATGGAAAACGAAATTACACACCTTGGTGGAAAGGTTGTTGCTTCAAGGCTCACGTATAGAGAATCTACTGGTTTGATTTGGTTCGGCATTATGTTTGCTGAATGTGAAGGGTCCATATCTTTTTCTTTAATCATTGCAAGGTGGGGTTCCAGAGACTCATTGGCATATGTCTTCCCGACAAGATTTAAAAAGAAACTGCCAGCATCTTCTGAGAAAAATGTGGCTGTAAAAAGAGCACTACCTCTTGAAGGTATGCACTGCAATCATCAAAATGGTAATTATTACTGCATTGTATCCTTTCTACACCATCTCGAAGTAAAATTACACAACCTTAAACACATAACCTTTACACATCTTAACTTTTGAATTATCCATATTATGCCAGAAAATTATGCACATATATGGTCACCAGACACTTGTAAAAACAAGGAAACACTCATTATCATTATCTGCAAATGCATAAACAGTTTCAACATCATATGGGAAAATTCTAATATCTCAAACACAACAAAAATGATGTTTGAGGCTTTGAACAAACTGTAAATCGAAATAACAAATCAGGTGTGCAGTTTTGCTATAGGGTGTCAGCAGCAGGTGCAACATTTAATGCAACAAGGACAAATTTTAACATCTCAAATACAACAGGAATGATGTTTGAGGCTTTGGACACTGTAAATCGAAATAACAAAATCAGATCAAATGTAAGGTTTCATACAGTAGCTGAGATTTCATAACAGCATATCAATAGATGAGAGATCAATAAACCTGTTATGATGGCTCATTCTAAAGGGAGACTCACAAGAAATGGGTTGCAACACTCCTTCAAATTCACACAAACAACATGATCCTTACAGATACATTCTATATTTATTTTAAGTGAAAGTTCAGGTTTAACAACATATCATTAGATGAGACATCAATAAACCTGTTTTGATGGCTCAATTCTAAAGGGTGACTCGCACGAAATGGGTTTGTAACGCTCCTTCAAATTCACACAAACGAAGGTACAATCTTCAACTTCAAATTTTAACTGTATAGGGCCATAATCAGGATCACCCAGCATAAATACATGAACTTTTTGCTCATCCTCCACCTCAAACTCAACGTCGACACACAATTCACTAGTGGATAGGATATGCTCTTTACTTTCCCATTCAAGCTCAAAAGGAACACATGCAGCATTTGTGACCCAGAATTTTCTAGATGTCGATGGGCTACCTGCTGGTGCTGCACTCCACTTTAGTACCATGGCTTTTCTTTCTTCAGTTTGACTAAAATCTTCAGGGGACAAATGACTCTCGTTCACAGATAATGGACAACCAACAAAACCAATAGTAAGAGGAATTTCAATATCTGAACTATTATTGCCCAGCTGCAGACCATTGACCATATCAAATTAACAGCATGATGGATTTTAAATTAAATTCATTAAGAGAATGCAATGACAGATATCTTTTACCTTGAAATGAAGAATGTCACTATAAGTTCCTGGCACGCAAGCAAAGCAAAACACTTCACAATGCCATGACTTCCAGGCCTCTATGTCTCCTTCATAAGAAGACACTAAAACAGAAAGACCCTGGCCTCCTTTTGCACATGTTGATGACCACAACTTTTGTCGAACCATAGCACGCCCACTCTCATTAGAAAAGCTGTACATGGAATATTGCCAGATGTCATCAAGAATACCACTAGTCTTCATATCCTGATTAAGACACATGCTTGTTAATTCCACGATCTGTTTCGGTGACAAAAGCGGCCTCACATCATACTTTGCCAAGGAGACATGGATCCTCCCAGAGATACCAGTTTCATTTTGCACTGTCACCCGTAAGCAGTGTGTCATTCCTAGGCTGCATCTCTTCCCAAAATCAAGAATTGGTAGCCTTGTTCTATCGATCGATGTTATATGGTGATGCATATCACGGAAGTGCAAAAATCGGTCCACATAGTAACTGCAAAAAATGTCCAAAACATATAATCGGATTGTCAACTGAAGAGGATTCCCCATGCCCAAGACATTGCACAGAGCAATATATTTATTTTCCCCAGGATTTTTCGGTGTCAAATTAATGGTTATTTCTTGGATACCATTGGGAGACAATACCCCCTCCTGGGGTTGGAAGTCAAGTGCTAAAGAGGAACAATCATTAACCATCTCTTTTGACCATTGAAAATGTTCAGATAACATAGATAGATTTTGAATGCATACTGTTTTCTGTACTGTTAAACCTAAGTATACAATACCAAAATCAAAACTGGAGGGAGATATGTTCACATTAGGGGCTGTAGCAAGTGTATTAACAATTGCATATTCGGCAGGGGCTTTTCCACCTGCAACTTCACAAGTAATCGCCCATCTATATTGTCCACAATGTACTGGGCTATATTTCACTTTTACATTAACTGAACTCTTTGGTGGAATTGTTTCCTCCGGAGGAAAAAGCAAGAGTTCTGGATGTGATATTTGATGCGGCACCCTCTCATTCACCACCACATCACCATGATCACCTGAAATATTACAGTTAATCCTTGATAGAAAACTCTTATGGAAGTTGGTACCAACTGATGTATTTTTTGGCATTGTTTTTGGGTAATTAGAATGAAGTTTCCCCAGATCTCTGTTATCTTGGTGATCAATCATCTGTCGAATAAGAGCTGTGGAAAGCTTAAAACAAGCAGGAGATAGGCTTGTATTGGTTAATATAAGCTCCAACGAAGAATCCTTTCCAACCTGACATAAAAACTTCAGTGCTAAATATTGATATACCATTTATTTGTCTTCAATTTCAAGTCAATGCAAAAAATAAAGATGGCAAAGCATCTGATTGATTCTTTGTTATTATGTCTAAAGGCATACACCTGGACAGTTCCAAAATCAAGCAAACAAGGAGAGAGCTGAATCCGAGGCCCTTGTATTGAGCCGTCAACATGAAGAACTAAACGTGGACCTCCCATAATCTCACAAACAAGCTTTTCTTGTAGTCTACCAATAGTCCTTGCAATCATACAAACTTTTACCTCCATTTTATCCATGGGACTTATCTGACCTTCTGAAGGAGCTATTGAAAAATGATTCAAGTTAGCATTCTTGGTATGCGGTGTATCCAACAAACTCCAGGAGAAAACAACCCCGACACAGCTGTTGTTCTTTATTGTGACAACAGTTGTATGTGATTGCCCTTGCTGGATAATATTTGGCCAATGAAGTAACGGAGGTATAAGCTCGACTTGTAAAGGCTCTCCAATACCAGAAAGCCTGAATTCTGCAACTTTTCTGATACGGCCTGCATTATCCGCACCTACATCCTGTCTTTCTCCATTGAATTCTTCAATTTGAGTTTTGCTAACTCCATCTTCAATACCATTTTTGCTTGTTGGGTATTCCATGATACCTTTCAGTTGTTTCCACAAGTCCGTTTCCAAGGGATAAGATTTTCTTGTATCAATGTAAAGGGAGGCTTGTTGCCTACAAGATATGACCTCATGTGGACTGAAAGTAAACATAAAGAGCATATCTGATTCAGCATCAATGGTACCAATGTTGGGACTAACAACAAAGGCTGCCTTAAATTTCTTTGGAGACGTTTTCCGAAGATTTGAGCAATTATCTTCTATTCTCCAATGATAATGCATGGGAATTGGCATCGGGTTCTTGATTAAAAGCTTTCTGTGGGCTTTCATACTTGATATAGTTGCACGACCAAACCAAAGTTCTATCCCATCTTGACTAGACCCAAATTGCTTGCCTGTCATGTCTTCAATAGTGAGGTCGAATTTTACACCATACCCTATGATCTCTGTCCTCCATTCAGCGCCACAATCTGTGGCAAGCTTTAATTCTAGTATGAATTTACCAGGGGATGACGGCACAAAAAGAATAAGAACATCTCCTGCTTCATCTTTTCGCAGCCTGAACTGACTTGGATACACAAGAAAATCATGTTCTTTCAATACATTATGCTTAGGGACTGAAGGAAGTCCATCATTTGTGAAGACCTTATAGCGGCCTTCAGCTCCATTACTTAGCACTGGGAGGAGATAAGGAAGGCGATGGCCGACTAAGCAAGGTCCTATATTGACAGTAGAAGGCAGTTCAACCCAAGGGAAGGGATTTTTGGCAATCAAACGCAGAGTAATAGCACACATTTCACACCTTACTGTGATGAAATCTTCCACTTTCTCCTTTGTATTGGGCATAAATACAATAGAAAACTTGCATGATTTCCCTGGTGCCAAAACTGCTCCTTGAAGACAGGAATCAGCAATAGAAATATGAAAATATTGTGTGTTTGGATGCAGAATCCTGAAATTGCGGAACATTTATGTTGAGAAAAAAAGTGGTTAACTTGTTATAGTGGTTCCAAAAATTAATTAGAGGATGACCTGAGTCTTTGGCTCCAAGTGCTGACATTGAGCACTCTAAGTTGAGTAGTGTAAGTTGAGCCAATTTCTGTTGCATATATAGGACATATTAATCTATGCATATGCCGTACGTATAGGTATGTGTACAGGATAATCAAGAAAAATACAGCTTATATGGAATATTGAAACATTATGTTATCCTGCGTGTCTGATTCATTAATTCATTGCCATAAAAGACCCATCAGAGCGCAAAGCATCATACACATTTCCATAAATTAATCTTAAAAAAAGGGCTTCACCTACCATATCCATTAAATATTATGGATGGAGGTTCAGGAAGAGTCGAATAACCTTTGTTGCAATCTTTCCAAATGTGCAGCTGCAAAGCCTGAAAACATATACACACATACATATACTAAGAGAATGTATAAGCTTGCTATCCATAAAACTTCTGAATGTAAACAAATAAATATGAATGACGTTGTGTTTTTTAAACCTTGCACAATTTTGGGTTCCTGGAGTATCTAGGGTTTTGAAGATAATCCGACGTCTGTCTCAAGTGGCGGCGAATAAGACTCCCCTGCACCATGCTTGAATTGTTTTTAAAACATTAATATGAAACAATATAATATCTACAAATCAAAATTTGATTAAACCGAAACATTAAAAATCCTTATATTGTGCAATAAAAAAACATATGCAAAACATATCCTCCACAACAACCTCTTCTTCATTTTATTTTAGTTTTTCACTTTGCAAACTAAACTTGTCAAACTACTCTTCTGAAGAACAATAGATTACCTCATATGGAGGCAGTGATGGTGATAATGATATGTGTGTGTGTGTGATATCATCATCAACTCCACTGCCATAGCAAAATCATCATCTCACCATATTGACGATGCTTGCATATTTATATATGTGTGTGATATGATAATGCATAATCCATAAGAGAACATGAATCCTACCCTTCTTTTTCTGATCCTTCGTTCATCAGCAAGCAACTTCAAGCGTGTGTTATGGCTTTCAAGAATGTCTTGGCTCTTAATTCCAGATGACTCCTGAGGCAAACAAGACACATGACGAAAAGTACATTGTGAAGTGATTTTGTTCATAAAACTCATAGTAACACCAGGAAGAAAAGAAGAACGAATGAGTGACAGAAATACATATTTATATGGAAATTGAAGGAGAGAAAACAGATTAAAACAGGAAGAAAAGCAATTGGAAGAAAAAGAAGATAAATGAATGAAAGGCATACATGTAGAGATGTACAGAAATTAAAGCAGAAAAAACAGGGTGAAACAAAAAAAAAAAGGAAAAAAAAAAACCCAAAAAATTTAGAAGAAGAAGGAAGGAATCAATGGATAAGAAAAGAAAGATATGGACACACAAAGAAATGGAAGAGCAACAAAATGTACGTAAATTGATGGGTACTTCTCGCTCCATTTATGGGTTCTACGGGGGTATGCAGAGAGACCCATGAGAGAAGTAGAGATGTGCACAGAAATTAATGAGGGAAAAAAACAGGGTGAAACAACAACAAACAAAGAAGAAGAAAAAGAAAGAAGAATGGAGGAATCAATGGATGAGAAAAGAAAGGAATGGAAGAGGAACAAAATGTACATACATTGATGGGTTCTTCACGCTCCATTTCTGAGGTCTAAGGGGTAAATGCAGGGAGGAGATCCATGAAAGAGACAGACAGACAGACAGACAGACAGACAGACAGAATGAGAAAACAGAGAGAAATAAACAGCCCAAGAGAAGAAGAAGAAGAGATGGTGAAGAATCAAGATTTTGATGGTAGTTTTGGGGAAATTCAAGGGGCTACCCCTCGTCATTTAACTGTAATTTCCAACTCCATACCCCGAGGCTCCATTTCTGGGTTCTCAAGGGGGGTTATGTAAATGCTAGGGAGAGAGAGACAGAGACAGAGATAGAATGAGAAAACAGAGAGAAATAGCCAAAGAGAAGAAGAGATTGTGAAGATTTTGATGGTGGTTTTGGGGGAATTTAGGATGCTATCCCTCATCATTTAATTGTAATTTCCAACTCCATACCCTTAGGCTCCGTTTCTGGGTTCTCAACGTGTATATTCAAGGAGACCCATGAGAGAGAGAGAGAGAGAGAGAGCCTAGATGGATGTAGCCCAATGGAGAGCCAGGTGGTCATGGGTTCAACCCCTACATTCCACGGTGGCATCTAGTGAATTAAGATATATATATGAAGTATATAATAGAGAGAAGTGAGAAAATTGGGTTTCGAACCCAAGACGTGATGCTTGTAGTGTTAACAACTTACCACTAGGGTAAAGAGAGAGAGAGAGAGAGAAAGAAAGAAAGAAAGAAAGATATATTAACGTCTTCTAAGGCCAAAATTGGCCCATGAGACAAATGGTGTACAACAAAAATGGGATATTTACCCATTCATCGAAAGTAAAAATAAAAATAAGATAAAATAGAGTTTAAGCTAAATAGTTCTAAGAAAACAACAAACATGTTCTATATAAAAAACATGTTCTACAATGAGAATGATTCTATACTAGGCCTAATTTCATTTCCATCCAAGTCTCTCGAAGAGAAGCGGGGGGTCAAAGGGTTGCCATGATGTGGATGTGGCCCGTGGTCCCCATGTAAGAGGTACCCCAACCATAGCTTCGAGTCGGCGTAGCTCACGTTCCCTTATCTTCTTAATCTTTTCTACTCCACGTTGACTTGTGTTGAAGCCCAACATCCGAGGACGTTTGGTTGCTCTTTGTATTTCTGCTTCCTCAAGGGAGAGGCCGAGCGGCATAAGTGTATCCACATTCATCGTCTCCCCATGTTCCTAAAAAATTACACTAGGTACATGTTGATGAGTAGTAAAAGGGTTATGATTAACACTTTGTAATTTATCCTCCCTATGTTGTTTTAGCTCTAAGATATACCTACCTAGTCTCTTTACACTCGGGGTATCTAATAGTTTGGAGAGGGTGGGAGAGGGTCCTAGTATGTCTTGGTATTCCGCCCGTATCTCGGCATAAGTTGGGCACTTGCATGTGAAGTGATACTCATCCTCTATCTCTATGTGGCATAACCTACATAGCCTTTCCTCTCTAGGGACTCTATTAGCTCGACCATTCTCAATCTCAAGTTGGTGAGATGATATCCTAAGTTGTCCAATGGCCACCCTTAGTGCATTTGATAAGAAAGTATCTAGGTATCTTGGTCGTGTAATAAACCCTAACTTAGAGAAGTGCAAGAAGTGTTCCTTATAGTACACCATTTTAGATGGGAGTGGCTCTCGTGGGGTGATCCATTTGTATCGAGTGTAGATTTGCCATATGTCTTGGCGTATCACTTTATTACGATCTTCACGAGAGATTAAAGTTTGATCAGTCCCATGGTTGTACTTAAGGGGAGGTAGGTTATTAATGTCTATGCCATTTGCAAATAACCAACTCACCACAATGCTATACCAAGAGTTGGTGTCTCCAGACACATGTAAGGATCGGGATGCCTCAAAGGCTCGACGGGATATCCTATCTTGTGGTTGACTATGTATCCGATGAATAAAAGCTACCACTTGAAAGAGTGCTTCTACTAACATCGGGGGTAGGCTAAACTCCGCTCTAATAATGTCATGTGGTACTGTCGATTTGCTTCGGAGTTGACGTGATAACATCACCACTAAAGGTCTCTCCAATTGCGTCCACATGAAAGATGGTAGACCTGGAGCCCATACTACTGATGCATACATGAGGGACGGGGTCACTAATGAGTCGAAAAGCCATCCCTTAGTCCGTGGCTCTTGAAAGTATGCTTGGTGGCATTGTCTCTCTAAGAGTGAGAGGGATGCATATCCTCTCGTTAGCCTATCTTTGGCTGCCTGGGTCATCGAGAATTTACCTGAGCGAGCACTAAAAGTGACTCCCAAGTATACATAAGATCCCACCACCTCAACTAGTTTATGAGAGAGGATGAGGTGACATTTACTCCTAACTCTGGACGATGTATGAAAGATAAGGACTTTAGTTTTCGCTAGATTCACTACCAGTCCTCGTTGTGTACAAAAGTCATCTAGGGCATTAAGATGCTTTTGTAGGTCGTGTTCCGACTCCGAGAGCAAGACAATGTCGTCTGCGTAGAGTAAGAGACTAACTTGCGTATCCCCAATAGCCACTCCTTTGCCTCCCTTACGAGCAATAAAATCAGTGATCTCATCAATGTAGATCCCAAAAAGAGTCGGTGATAGGGGGCAACCCTGTTTTACACCAATGGTGCTAGTGAAACAATCGGATAGGCCACCTGGGCATCTTACGCGCCCATAGACTTGCTCATATAGGGCATAAATGGCCCAAATCATGTCATTTGGTATCTCCAAGCTCTTAAGTCTATCAAACAACCTCTCCCTAGGAACTGTATCAAAGGCTTTGCGAAAGTCCACAAAGCAACAATATAGTTTCTTCTTACGAGCCTTTGTTTGGTCAATTAAGCACCTAAGTGTAAAGATGTGGTCAATAGTGGAGAAGGCTCGTCTAAAGCCAGCCTGCTCAGGTGCTCGAAGACTTAATGTTTCCATATAATCACTGAGCTCCGCTTCCATTACTGCACCATATAGTTTAGCAAGCGTATGACCTATCATAATGGTCCTATATGTATTTGGGTCCATTGGGTCCCCTCCTTTATGTATAGGGGCCACAGTGTTCATGGCCCATTGTGGTGGAAAACCCTCGGCGAGGGCGCGGTTGAAGATTAGAGTGAGAAGGGGAGCTAGGCACTCTCGAGCATATATGATGTGCTCGGCTCGCAATCCTGTGTGGTCCATGGATTTCCTATGTTGTAATTTTTTTATGACCTTCGTGACCCTAGAGGTCGTGAAAAGTGTCCCCATGGTAGGTCGAGGTGTGGAGGGCATTGGAATGGGTGGTTGGTTCGGGACATGGTAGAGTCTCTCGGTATATGTGTGCCAAATATTGGGATCCTCGATGGGTGTTTGTGGTCTCGGTTCCCGTAGTCTCTTCCATGCAAGGGCACAATCCCTACTCATGAGCATATGGTAGAGTTCCCAATATTGGGATGCTTCCCAAGCTCGTCTTTTACGACGTGTCATCTTGCGCATCTCTTTGCGAGCCTGTACTAAGGAGATAGTACCACTGAGTCGCGATACTTTAAGTTGTCTATACAACTCTCTACAATCCTCGTCATACCACTTGTTTTGTGGCATAGACCCTATTCTACTATGATTGGAGTCTTTCGTGTATGGGAAGCTACTAGTGGCGGCTGAGTGAAGGATGTGTGTGAGTTCTGTAGTGAGGTTCTCTAAAGGCAAGGAAGAATCAAACGAGGAAAGATGGGCTTGAACATGTCGAGAGTAGATGTCCGCGAGCTCATGCGTGAAATGTATTATAGTGTGATGGGTTGGTTTACTAGAGTTGGTGGAGAGAGAGAGAGAAGAGGCCCATATGTATGTAGCTCAGTTGGTAAGGTTGCCCAATGGAGACTAGGTGGTCATGGGTTCAACCCCTACATCCCACAGTGGCATTTTCTACTGAAATAAGAGAGATATATAATGTAATAGAGAGATGACAAAATTGGGTTTCGAATCCAAGTTATAGTGTTAGTAGTGCAAATGACTTACCTCTAGGGTAAGCTAATTACGATAATAATAATAAAATGACAAAAGAGAGAGAAACAACCCAAGAGGAGATGGTGAAGATTTTTTATGGTGGTTTTCGGGAAATTCAAGAAGCTATCCGTCGTCATTTGACTCTAATTTCCAACTCAATATCCCTACTATTTTTTCCGTTGTTTTATCATAATTAGCTTAACCTAGTGGTAGATGGTCATGCTCCTAGCTCTAGGGCCTAGGTTTGAAACCTAATTTCCTCACCACTCTATTATTCCATGGATTCCTCTCTCATGGTTGATCTTCTAGTCTCCATTAGGCAACCTGACCAACTGAGCTACATCCATTTGGGCTCTCTCTCTCGGTCATAATTAACTTACCCTAATACTAAGTTACTAAGACTATGAGCCCTAGGCATTGTGCTTTCTATGCCCGATTCTCATGTCTCTCCATTACATCGTATATATTTTCTAAATGCCACATGCGGATGGAACATGTGAACTTTTGGTCTCTGCCAAAAAATCTTCGCGACTCAATCACATCCATTTAAGCTTCCTCTCTCTTTGCCTTTCTCGTCTATTGGTTAAAGCCATTGACTATGTACGAGAAAGGTGGAGAGATAAAAGCTCTACTAAACGTGTAATAAGGAATTATTTCATGGGCCAAATCGGGTTTTCCAAGAAGAAGACGTTAATCTCTTAAGTACAACCATGGGACTGATCAAACTTTAATCTCTCACGAAGATCGTAATAAAGTGATACGCCAAGAAATATGGCAAATTTACACTCGATACAAATGGATCACCCCACGAGAACCACTCCCATCTAAAATGGTGTACTATAAGGAACACTTCTTGCGCTTCTCTACGCTAGGCTTTATTACACGACCAAGATATTTAGATACATTCTTATCAAATGCACTAAGGGTGGCCATTGGACAACTTAGGATATCATTTCACCAACTTGAGATTGAGAATGGTCAGGCTAATAGAGTCCCTAGAGAGGAAAGGTTATGTAGGTTATGCCACATAGAGATAGAGGATGAGTATCACTTCACATGCAAATGCCCAACTTATGCCGAGATACGAGCGGAATACCAAGACATACTAGGACCCTCTCCCACCCTCTCCAAACTATTAGATACCCCGAATGTAAAGAGACTAGGTAGATATATCTTAGACCTAAAACAACATAGGGAGAATAAATTACAAAGTGCTAACGATAACCCTCTTAGTATTCATCACCATGTAACTAGTGTAATTTTTCAGGAACAAGGGGAGACGATGAATGTGGATACACTTACGCCGCTCGGCCTCTCCCTTGAGGAAGCAGAAATGCAAAGAACAACGAAACGCCCTCGAATGTTGGGCTTCAAAACAAGTCAACGTGGAGTAGACAAGATTAAGAAGATAAGGGAACGTGAGCTACGTCGACTAGAAGCTATGGTTGGGGTACCTCTTACATGGGGACCACGGGCCACATCCACATCGCAACCCTTTGACCTTCCGCTTCTCTTCGAGAGACTTGGATGGAAATGAAAATAACAATTGTATAACACCATTTTCATTGTAGTAGAACATGTTTCTATATAAAACATGTTTGTTATTTTTTAGAACTATTTAGCTTAAACTCTATTTTTCATCTTATTTTTATTTTTACTTCGATGAATGGGTAAATATCCCATTTTTGTTGTAAACCATTTGTCTCATGGGCCAATTTTGGCCTTAGAAGACGTTAATATATCTTTCTTTCTTCTTTCTTTCTTTCTTTCTTATAGATCATATTTGACCTCCTAATACAATAATAAAATATATATCACCAAAGCCTATAACTTTCACATCTACATGATATACACATACACATACACATACACACATCATGTGCACATACACATCCACATACATCATATGCACATACACATCCACATACATCATATGCACATACACATCCACATACACATACATACATTATATGCACATACACATACACATACATACATTATATGCACATACACATACACATACATACATTATATGCACATACACATACACATACACATACACATACACATACACATACACATACACATACACATACACATACACATACACATACGTACATACATACATACATACATACATACATACATACATACATACATACATACATATACATACATACATTACATTACATACATACATACATACATACATACATACATACATACATACATTACATTACATTACATACATACATACATACATACATACATACATACATACATACATTACATACATACATACATACATACATAAAATACATGGGTAGTAGAGGGAAGAAAGAAAGAAAGAGTAATTTGTAGCCAAGCAAAGAGAAGGATGTGGCATGGTGCTGCTGCTGCTCTGTTCCCTCACACCACCTCCAATATCCCTAGATATCTACCTTCTTCTTCTTCTTCTTCTTCTTCTTCTTCATCCCTTCACAGTAATCTCCGCAGAACTAATCAGGATGCTCACATAGCAAGCAGCATGAGGAGGAAGGGAGTAGTCATGGTGAGAGCAGCAGGTAGTGCTGGTGATGATCAGACCTTCCTCACTCTGGAAGAAGCTGGGCTCATCGAGCTCTCAAACCTGGATATGCATGAGCGTTTCCTCTGCAGGCTAACGGTATACCTCCCTCTCTCTGTCTCTCTAATGCGACAGTAGGCCTCCCCTGTGATTCCCCATGAAACAAAGAATGTGAATGAGAAGGTCCACATGTGTGTGTATGTCTGTCTGTATGTAGGAAGAAGATCCGTATGTACATGTGTGTATTTTGTATATGGTGTACCCTGTATGTATGTGTGTATTTTGTATATGGTGAACCGTGTATGTATGTGTGTATTTTGTATATGGTGTACCATGTATGTATGTGTGTATTTTGTATATGGTGTACCGTGTATGTATGTGTGTATTTTGTATATGGTGTATGTATGTGTGTATTTTGTATATGGTTGTATGTATGTATATATGTATGTGTGTGTATTGTGTGTGTATATATGTATGTATGTATGTATGTATGTATGTATGTATGTGTGTGTGTGTGTGTATAGTGTATATATGTATATTGTGTATGTATGTATGTGTGTGTGTGTGTATATATATGTATGTATGTGTGTGTGTGTGTATGTGTATAGTGTATATATGTATATGTGTATGTATGTATGTGTGTGTGTGTGTGTATATATGTATGTATGTGTGTGTGTGTATGTGTATAGTGTATATATGTATATGTGTATGTATGTATGTGTGTGTGTATATGTGTATATTATGTATGTGTGTGTGTATGTATATGTGTATAGTGTATATGTGTATATTGTGTATGTATGTATGTGTATATTGTGTATGTATGTATGTGTATATTGTGTATGTATGTATGCATATGTATGTATTGAAAAAGAGAGAGAATTCTGACTTCACACATTCCCCTCAAAGAAACCAAATACTTTTAAGAATATGAAATCGAGGGTCGAGAAGTAGATAACAATTTCGATGAAAAATTCGAGTACATTGGGGGTTGAGTGGGATTCAAACTTTCAAGTGCAAATCTAATGCCCATGAGTTCCTATACCATTAGATTATCCATAAAGATGTTCAAGGTTCCATTTCTGTGTTCTTATATATAGATAAATGTATATGCGTGCATATATCTATAGATACACACATGTGAATGTATGTAATTCAGGTATGTGTGTGTATATATATGTATATAGACTGCGATTCACGCCATATTGCGGATATGGTAGATTCATACCGAATGATATGAGCTTACTTAGTTAGGGATCATTGTCCCTAGCGCTATAGGGAAATCGTACCTACACAAGCTCATCGTAGAGGAAATCATAAGGGAAGGCAAGTTCTAATTATCGCATGGGTGTATGTTTTTGGCAACACCTCATGTGGCTCATAATGTTGATCATTGTAGGAAATAAAATGGTTGGCATCCCCATTTGTCACCTCCCACACATTTACGTATGTAGAACCTCGCTCTGCAGAAGCTCATCATAATATTGATTATTGGTGGGAAGAATGTCTAAAAACTTAATTGGGATAATATCGAGCAATGTAAGGAAATGCAAGGGAAAGTGGGTTCAACTTTCCAAATTGACCGTCTCGTGCATGATGGATTATTACGTGATATGAGATCTCATATGCACAAACGAAATTTTCTCATGCACTTCGATGAGAGTTTTGGACATTTTAGGGCCTCATGAAAACGTGGTTTAGAAATTAGTTTGATTACCATTATTTGGTGTACAATGCCTTTTGAGAGCCCTCAGTTATAACATGTTGTATTGATCCTAAATTATTGAAACGATTGCAATATTATGATGGTTGTGCGTGTATAGACTCTAGACTATACAAGTACAACCATCATAATATTGGCAAAGTTACGTGGTCTTAATGTTTTTTGTATTTCTCAGGTCTCATCTTTGAATCTATTACGGGTTGTATCAAAGCAAGAAGGGATGCCCATTGAACAATTGAATGCGGGAATTATATGTGATTGGTTCCAGAAAGACAAAGAGAAACGCGAAAAAGATTTTGATTCTGCAACGTTGAAGTGGTGAGGGTTGGATTTTGAAATATTGACTTCTTATGTGCTATTTCTTGTAAAGCATCACTTATGCAAGTTTGCACATCAAATTGGTGATGAAGAAAAATTCAATAAGATTAGGGGTTCCAACCATTTCTCTATAAAACTCCAATTCTACCTATATATTGATTCATACTCAATCGAATTGGTGATGAAGAAAATTCAACAAGATTAGGGGTTCCAACCGTTTCTCTATAAACTCCAATTCTACATATATATCGAGGTTGTCGTACACATAAGAGATTTCCAAACTTTAAATATTCATAGAATTCAAGTTGATAAAACATTGATCTTGCAAATTATAAGGATGATAATACTTCAAGGTGGTAATTTTGGTAGTTGATAATGATCAAGCTTGTGATGCAGGAATCAATTGTAATTGCACAAACCAGTTATGGTTCACATATTTCATTGTGAGCTCACTCATGCATATTGATGTTATGGGAGTTGCATAAAGGCATCTCCCTATATTATATAGCAAGGTATTTTGCTTGTCTAGCCTTGACAATTCTATACATATGACATCACTCCCGATCAAAGAGTACCTCAAATCAACATTCTATTTTCACTACTTCTAAATTGCACAACACTATGGCAAATAACTCATTCCTAAGCAAAGTGGTTAAGTTGGGCTTTATCCAAACTATTATTATCAAATGCCTAGGGTTTATATTTTGAGCTTGGTAGATTATTTGCCTTGATCAATAATCAAAACTAGAGTTGTATCTAAACCCACCTTGAGCACATCAAATGTATATTGTCCAGATGTTGGCCCTTATTCTTTAATTGATCTATGAAAGGCACATCTAAGTTTGCATGTTCTCAATGAGTTTTTGGTAATATTTGACCATACCTCAAAATATTTGTAGTTCTTTTATGACTTGCGTGTGGGATACCAGAAAAATTACAATAAGTTGGTATAAATATAAATTCATGCAAAAATTGGAGTATATAGGTATGCCTGGACAATGCTTTTATTGTAAACAGCAAGGCCATGTTTTGAAAGATTGCCCAAAAAAGAAGAACGGGGTTAGACCCCAGAATGGTACAAATAACGTGTATACAGACGTTAACCATGTTAATCTGGATAAGAAGCAACAATCTCATTTAGGTGGAGGAAGTGGAAAGGGGAAAAATGTTCAGCCATCCAAGGATGAAAAAGGGAAAAATATCCAAACATTCGAGGATGAGATATGGAAACCAATTGAAAAACGGCACTCAATACCCAATAAATGCATTGAATCTAAGGGTGCTCACGTAAGTATAGGCCGTTATGATGCCATACAGGAACTAGATAACTCTTTGTCTCAAAATGATGTTCAGATATGCCAAATTAGTAATGTTTCTGAACAATCTACTCCTAATAGAGAAGGGACTGAATCAGTTAATAATCTTGTTCTGGCCACTCAGAGCAAAACAATGGAATCAAGTAAACAACATTTGAACTTGAGTAATGTATCGCGAAACCTTCACAGATCTACAAAACGTTCGTCTAGCTTGAGAGGGTTAAATGCGAACTTCATTCGCACAATCCCGATAAATTCTCAAGTAGAAAGTACTAGTGATTTTGCAATCAATCGATGGAATGCCACATATGGGTTTTAGTTTTTGAAATTTTTGGGAGACATAGTTGATAATGGCACTGCATCAATACGTGTTCATGTTCTTTTCAAGACTATGCAATCTTTTGTAGGATTTTCTTTCCCTTTTTGTGGATATGATAAACAAACATGGGTGGCAGCGGATGTTAGATTGGTTATTAGACAACAAACACTACACTTCGCAAAATATGTTAATTGTGACAATTTTGGGGAAGTATTATTAAGGGGACTAGAGGCAGCAACTATACAACTCTTGCCAGTGTCTGATGTGATGGGGCGAAGGCAAGTGGTGGTATCCTTAGATGCTGAGATCCTTCCAAATTGTGGATATACCTATATCCATGAAGATGGACTATCGGAAGGTCAAATATTGGCTAAAGCTCATCATCATTATAGAATGGTACGCGATACGATACCTTTACAATCGAAAAGTGGTGAACAAGATGGTAGTGAGGCCAATCTTGAGCCGTTAGCGAAAAACATGAAAATGGCATCACAGCAACCTAAGTTCCCTTAAATGCGAGTGATGTCATGGAATGTTCAGGGGTTAGGGGGCCCCTTATATAGACGATACAAGTATCGTCTCCGTCAAGAAATTAACAAATGCATAGTGGGTGGATCCCTCGACTTTCTTTTAATACAAGAACATCATTTAAATACTTTTAGAATTTCTCGGTATGGTTCTATTTTATCTGGAAATTGGGACATGTTTTGGTCCCCCGCGATAGGCAACACGGAAGTCCGTGGTGGGGTTTGTATGGCTATTTCTCAGAGGTGGATTCCATCCATTATACAAAAACAAGTGGTCATTCCTGGAAGGGCTCAATATGTTATTATGCAAGAGGGGGAGATTATATGGGGACTCTTGAATATATATGCTCCTAATACTGCTTCTGCTAGGCAACAATTTTGGAAAGAATTATTAGAGAATCTGCCTCCCCTTGATCATTGGTGTATCGCTGGTGACTTCAATATGCTTGAGGACCCCATTGATAGAATGGGAGGTAGCTCAACTACGATACATGGCCATGAATTAGCAATGTGGGAACAATTGGTGTTCTCCTTACAAATTTTAGATGCTTGGCATGCTCCTTCGATGGTTCATACAAATACCTCTCTTTTATTTTCAAGATCAGATAGACGTGTAAATGGTACTAACTTAGCTCGATTGGATAGATTCTATGTATCTGGCAAATTTATTTCAGCAACTGGTACAATACATATAATGCCAGGGACTACCTTCTCTGATCATGCTCCAGTGATTCTTTCAATATCAACCCAAAACCTTAAAGAATTCTCCAATATGAAGATTCCTGAAAATCTGCTGTTAGACAATAGCTTTTCCTTACAAGTGGCTCAATTATGGTCACAAAAGGATGTTGTACAGGAATCAATGGCGGTGCGGGTAGCTAATGGCTTACGATGTATTTCAGAATTTTTTAGGGGTAAATCTAAGGAGAGGTTCTCTATGATCCAAGAAAAGGAGAAACGGTCTCGTACTTCTCTTGTTTCTCTACAACGATTACAAGAACGTTATCCACACTGTACTTGGATTGTTGAGAAAATTGGGTCAGCAAAACAAGAACTTGCTGTACTATTAGAAAAGCGTGCAAAATTTCAATACCATAATAGGGCATCTAGTTGGACCCAAATGGGTGATAAATGTACAGCTGAATTTTTTCATGCAATGAGACCCAATCATAATGCGGTTTCAATCAAACAACTACAAGATGAGAATGGGACCATCTCATCTGACCCTAAAGTGATGAGAGAAATAGCCACACGATACTATTCCAACCTACTATCAGCTATTTCATTCTCCGATGAGGATTTAATAAGTCGGTCTTGTGTATGGAATAAAATGAGTTCAAGAATAACACAGGATATGAATGCCAGTCTTCAAGACGTTCTTACTCATGAGGAATTGAGTGAAGCACTCCAAGCTTTGCCTAAGAATAGTTGTCCAGGTATGGATGGATTAACCCCATCATTTTTCATTAAATATTGGGACTTGTTTAAATCAGATTTATGTACAGCATTCCAACAAATTCTTCGAGAGGGCATTATGCCTTCACATTTTACAGAAGGAATAATTTACCTTATCCCTAAATCAGAAGGTCCTTCATTGGACATCAAGAAATGGCGCCCAATTACATTACTGAATACGGTGTATAAAATCCTAGCTAAAGCGCTTAGTATAAGACTTGGTACTATAATGCCTATAGTTATACATCCGTCGCAAACAGGATTTATTCAGGAAAGGAGCATATTGGATAATGTGTATACATTTTGGGAATCTGCTGCCTTGGCAGCCAAATCTAATCAAGAGTTGGCCATTGTTATGCTTGATTTTGAGAAAGCTTATGACCGTGTTGACTGGGAATTTTTACAAGGTGTACTGGCTCGTTTTGGTTTCTCGAAAGAATGGATAAAAGGTATTTCTTCATTATATAATTCGGCACAAAGCAGAGTCTTACTGGTTGGGAATTATGGACCTTTGTTTACTATTTCTCGATCAGTTCGACAGGGTTGTCCTTTAGCTCCTTTCTTGTTTCTGTTTTTTGCTGAGGCAATGATTTCCTTTTTGAATGCTGGTGATATTGGTATACGCGGAATACGCATCCCATTCTCACATATAGAAGTAAGGGACGCTGAATTTGCAGATGACACTGCCCTATATTTAAAAGGTGATTTGGAAAATCTGCAGAAAACAGAATTGGCCATATCCACATTTTGTAAGGCTTCGGGTGCACTGGTTAATTGGAACAAGTCCTTTGCATTTTGGGTGGGGGATGTAGAGCCTCCTCTATGGAGTCCACACCCGCAATTTCGATGGATACCATCAGGTTGTCCAGTTCGATACTTAGGGTGTACGATAGGTATTGATCTTTCAATGGAAAATCAAGTGGCACCCCTCCTATTGTCACTGCGGAAAAAGTTGTTGTTATGGAGTTCAGCCAAGCTATCTTTTGTTGGTCGGATTGTAGTGGCTAATCAGGTTTTATTGGCTTCAACATGGTATGTTTTGTCATGTTGGATATTCTCCAAGTCATGTATTCTGAAAATACGTAGATTGGTTCGTAACTTCTTGTGGTCCGGTAAAACAGAAGGCAATGCTCGGTCCAAAGTGAAATGGGATGTTATTACCTTACCTCGCTCTAAAGGAGGATTAGGTATTATTGATCCAGTGGACCAATCAAGAGCATTGTTAAGTAAGTTGCTCGTTAGAGGATTTATGCCGGGGCAAGAGATATGGAAAGTATTATTGCTTGACCGTTGCTCAGATTGCTTTCCTCGCTTAGGTGCTCCCTGGTCGAAGGATGTGAATTGGATATTTAGGGAAAATTTCTGAGTACCTTCAGCCACTAGATGGGAAGACAAATTTATTAGGACATTATTTGCAGCATGGAAACAAGTACTACCTGGTTTGCTTCGCAATAAACCGAACCCCAAACATTATCTTGAGTATCTCAGACAAAAGATAGTTTGGAACCCGTTGTTTACAACATCAGATGGTTTTGTGTTGGGTTCTAGACAATGGTTATCGTGGGGAAAAATGACAAAAGGTCCCGCGAAAACAGTTCAGACTTGGAAAGAATTTTTATCGTGATCGTTGGAAGAACAAAAAGAAATCTTACGTAATATGCATGGCGGACATATAATGTACCAACAAATTCAAGAAGCTATGAGTAGACAACCCATACCACCCAATAACACTAACCATAGATGGATTGGGGTTTTTTCAAGATTGGAAGTACTCTTGGCTGTTAAGGGTTATTCAAATGATAAGACATACCGGTTGTTTGAGGTGGATGAAACAAATCAATTGTCTCAGTCCGGGGAAATGGTGATAGATTACCCCTATGCCATTGAGCACAAGATAAGGATAATTGGATATGCCGATCGTAAATGGTATATTGATCCAATGATAGAGGAAATAAGGACACATTGGAAGCTGTGGGTGTTAGCTAAAAGACCGGTATTCAGATTAGATTGGGACCCAATTGACTATCATTGGACAGATCCTTACACGGGTAACAAGTTCAATTTCTTCCAATATTCTGTACAGTTGGGAAGACATGTACTTTCAGATACACGTGATGTGGTACCAGCTGCATCTCAATATTGGAATCAACAAGGTATTACTCCCCAATTCCTTGCAAAATTCTGGGCTATCTTATGGGCAAGAAAACAGCAACACAAAATATTACATGTACAATGGTTAGTTGTACACAAGGCGTTGCCGGTTGGCACATGGTTGCATAGGATGGGAGTGTCTTCATGTTGTACTCGATGTCATTTACAAACGGAAACTCAAAAACATTGTTTATGGGAATGCATTGATTCTCAACAGATATGGCAACGGCTCCTTAGAATTTTCGCTAATTATTTTCCCCCGTTGGTTCTCACTTGGGGCATGGTCGTTTGGACATCACTTGCCCGTGATGTGTTCCATTATGGCATCGAATCTATGGACCATGGGTTTTACACTAAAAATGGAAGTGTTCGTACATTATCACTGATGTCATTACAGTTTTCAGGAGTAAGGAAGGAAGTTCAGCCAATATGGGAGATATTGAGTAGTACCACTGTCTATCACATTTGGAAAGCTCGGTGTTCTCTCGTTTTCCATAATCTGAAAACACCACCTGCTGAAGTGATTTCAAATATTTGGTTAGAGATAGTTCATGCTTTGAAGGGTCAATGGGATGGTATAGTGGGAGATTCTGATGCTAAAATTGCTCAACGGCATGAGTTTCTTATTATCTGGACAGCTACTCCATTTGTGACATCCAGGTACACTATTCCTTATTGGCATTTTCAGCCACCGAAATGGTTGTTTCCCCCGCCGATTACATAGAGGTTTAAAATCTTGTAATTTGTTTATACTAATGACAGGATATCTTCATTAAATATATATATATATATATATATATATATATATGCACGGGCTTTTCTCAAAAATTACACTACAAATGGCGAGTTTTTTTAATGGATAAATTTGCAATTAGATTCTTTGGAGTAGAGTATGTTTTTTGTAAGCAATCCATTACCATGCATAAATGCTCTACGCATCATACTCTCAAATTACCTACTTTCAAAATTATGGCAAAGTTTCCAAAGTATTATCGTAGAATATCTTAAGGGTCTGGGTTCAACTAGATTTTATCTCATGTTTATTATCTTAAATAGTCTACCTTTGAAGATTCGTGTTGCGCACGTTTGAAGTTTTGTTTATTATAAGTTACCCCCCTGCTTTACAAGTAGTTTTCAAAACCCAAGAGTTAAAAACAATGATATTGCCTTAGAGTCGTATATTGGGTGTCCCAAACATATGACAAGAAGGAGGATGAAATGTGACTTGCCGTAATCAATTTGTCATGGTGATGAACCAACAAAACTTGAAGGAGATAAGACCGGTATGGATAAAGCACGTATCAATATTGGAGGTGATCCATAATCTTTGATTGCATATTAAATTTTGATAAAATTCAAAGTGTTCTTCTAGGTAGCACATGTTATTTGGACATTGGTAGAGACCAAATACTTATAAGGTAGGGACCGGTTAGATGGTAACACTTTGCACATCCGAACGGATAATATTCAAACATATTTTGTTGAAAGAGTTATTCAATTACCTTCTTCTATGCAAAAGTTTTGTGTGTGCCTCTGAGTGAGTGATAAATTTGTACCTAACCTTCTTCGCTAATCTTTTACCCTTTTTAGAAATTCCCCACATTTTGGGCATTGTGATAGGATGTTATTACCAAATTATCTTCTCCCTTCTTTTGATAAGTTCATCAAAACTAAATACACATTTACACGTACACACACACACGGGTGAACTAATGAAAAGCTTCATTTTCACCATCTTTATTTTTTCTACAAATCCCATGTCTCAAAGGACAATTGATTTATGCTTATTATCACTTGAATGACAATTGGTTTTTTTAAGCTTGTATTATTATGTAACGCTAGAGTTACCAAAGTGTATATCATGACTTGTATAGATTTTTTGCAATATGATGCATGTATGAGATATCTCTTTGCCTGTGTTCGACATGATGCCTTTATACCTTAAATCCTAATTTAGGCATGCACAAAAGGAACATTTTAACGTTTTGTATGTGAAGCATCCTAGTAATCGGAAGAGGATTGATCATTCCACTTCTCGTTGCTTTTATATTTAAGTTTTGAAACCACCTTTACTCTAGTGTGTAAATGTTGCATTTTCTTAATGTTAAAAGACATGGAACCGCCATACTGTAGCACATAAATCTAACATATCTAGTCCTTTTCCAAATAAAATTTAAGATGTGAAACCACATTTGCTACGGTGCGGAAATCTAATTGCATGAATCCAACGATGTCTCATTGGTTGAAGGTGATCAATCCTCGTCGTGGGTTTGTGATCTATAAGTATGAAATGTTGTACAAGCTCTTTGCTACCATCCCTCTTAATGTTGTCTCACCACTCTCAAATAACCATACATTTATATTGTTGATTAATTAGTCAATGCCATACCGTAATCTTGTCGATTAATTAGTAACTAGGTTGATTCCAATAATTCCAATTATCAACTCTGTCATAATGGTCATTATAATAATATTACAAAAGTGCGATGTGACAATGATGGATATCATCAATCAAGATATTGATGCCTAGTCATTGAGATGCATAAAGATGTTATTATTAACGCATACATGAGATATGACAGGGACCTTTATTCCTACAGAAATGTTAGGAGCAGAAGGCACCCGCCACATTATGGTTATAGAAATGGCTTGGATTGTTTTCTTCTTGGTCAAGTGACCATCCATGAACTACCAAATCCTAATGCTCTATAGGTAATGTTGCCATAGAAGTAAGAACACAACATGGCCACAAGCTCGTAGACACCATCTCAATGCCTTATAATTTAACCTAAAGTATCAAGTGAAGTTTTGAGCATTTACCCCATTTAAGTGCACAAAATGCCCTAAAGTTTTTGAAGTCTCTACAACAAAACGCAAGGGGATATATGAACCTTGTTAGGAGAGCCATATGGGAATTGTTACGGGCATGACCATATAATATCCCGTGGTGAGAATTGTCGTAGTATTCTATACACGTGGATAAGTGTGAGGGTTAAACAAAGAGTCTAAAGAAGGGGAGGATTACTTTTAATCCTCGGGATTGAGACAACCCATGAGGCCAAGTGTGAACATGGTTGGGGGCCTTGAGAATTACTATAAATAAGAGGCCTAGCTACCCTCATTTGGGGCATGCATGGACTACATCGAGACTCTGCTCGTGTGGTGGGTCAACTCTTGTAGCGAGCGCGCCAGCACCAGGTACGACTCGACGCCACGGCGGTGGTATGGGACGCCGATCGAGGCTCGAGTCCGTCTCAATCCCTTCGCTCGGGGGTGGTCGGGTGGATCGGCACCCTTCTTTCTCTTTCTCCTTTCTATCTATCTTTTTCATTATCCTTATCTTAAGCTTACATTAGTACCTAATCTCTAATATTTGGTATCAGAGCCTATGTACTAACGTTTCTTTTGGTTTTCTTTTTGTCTTCGCGTGGGATGGCGATTGATCGTTGTGCGGTCGCCTTCATGCAGACAAGGATTAGCGAAAGAACTTCGGTAAATTTTCCTTAATTTTTTATCTAATTTTTCTTCTCCCTTCTATACATGTGTATACTTAATATGTAGTTTTTTTTCATATATTCAATGATGTTGACGTGGTATTTAATTGGTTATCTTAAACGTTTACATATGTCCACGAGGTCAATACCTCGTTTGACATATAAATCATATGTGATGAGTGTCGTATGCGTACGAGGTTATTACCTCAATTGCGTATTACGTTCACGAACATATGTTACGTTCGCGTACGAGGTCAATACCTCGCTTCGTTCGAAATGATATGCGTTGGATTTACTATGCGTAAGAGGTCAATACCTCAATTGCGAATTATGCTTAACCTTATTTTCGGATGTTTCGTGTGCGTAGAGGTATATGCCTCGATTACGTATCCCGAATACATCATTGTTGGCTATATAAAAAAAAACAATTCATTTAGTATACACATATGTGGTCACTTATATACGTCTCTGATCGTATATATGTGATATATTGACATATGTGTATATTTTAGATTACGTGATTCATATCAAATGTTTTCCTAATTGGGGAGAGGATTTTGGTGGCCGTCCTCACATTTTTGTGAGAATGGCGTTGTCACCATCCCTTTTATCAACAATTTTTATTGTTGAAATTCCCGTTGGTCACTTTGATCTTTCGTTACGTAACGAACCTCGTATAGCCAAAATGATGTTGAATACGTCGGGCTTGATCCACATCAAGTAGGGTCGCTCTAATGACACACGTATCCAACATCTCCCCTCGTTACATGGATACGATGCCACCATGAGCTCGTTCTTATGAGCGCCATTCGTAATGACGTGACCATGTGATGGGCCACATGAGCCTACGAAGACACGAGGGCTCATTCGGCTTGACCATTAGGTTACACTTTGGCATATGCCATTGTACTTACGAGGCTTGAGGGTAGGTAGCGTACAACCATAGTGGGTAATAAATGAGGGAGAAATAAGGCCACTTGACCTATATGTTTCTTTTAAAAAAAACATATAGGGGCAAATGCCTCGCATATCTCGAATACGCCTCAAACATTAAACATTCAAGACGCGCAATCTACTTGGTTGGCTCAAGTGTTTAATGTATTTGTCCTCGAGGTCTCGAGTTCAAATATGACCAACACCATACAACATCGTTGATACATATGACTATAATACATGTTTAGACTTAAGGTCTAAGTGCACCTCGGGGTCCTCGTAATAGGACTTAAAGAGCCGAAGCCACATATGTGGGCACCGAAACATAGTTTATTGTTAACATTTTTTTCGTGTATAAACTATTCATGACGCGAACATACATGGTTGAGCCTCGGGGAGCCACCATGAAAAAATCGATATAGAGATCAGGGAAAGACATTTATTTGTCACCCCCATGGTTTTTAAAACACCTTTGTGTTACCATAGTAACCTGATCTTGAACCTCATCTCATACGTCTAGAGGGGTATTGACGTGAGATAATGATATCGATTAATGCTCGCCCATGATATGTTTACATCACGACATGATGTTATGACTATATCTCTGACCTTATCCTATTTCTTTTCCAGAAATAATCTTTAATGGCTCAAATTAACGACCCGATGTCATCCGCTCAAGCGGAAGGAACTCAAGGGAATCCTCCTGGACAAATGTCCACTGAGATGTATTTGGCACAAATAACCCAATTCCTTAGTTTCACCGCTCAACAGATGACCGAACTTCGGCAATCTCAGAGTGCTCTTGAGGCACGTGTCATTAGTCTACAACGTGAGACTAATAGACCTGATGAGCGACAAGGTGAACCATCATTTGTCGTTAAGCCATTTATGGGAGACAAAAAGGAAAGAACCGAAGAAGCAATCTGCACATGGCTGGGACGATGGGAGTCTCATTTTGAGCTCTATCCCACGCCAGATAGTACGAAGATTGCATATGTCGGCCGAGAACTCGGGGGTAAGGCCGCCGCCTGGTGGCGTGGCCTTCGTACTATGGGGAAATTGCCCGATACCTGGACAGATTTTGTCACGGTTTTTAAGGGCCAATTTCTGCAACCTCCCTCTCGAACCGAGGCAGCACAAGCTTTAATGAACCTCTCTAGCAGGAAATTTTCCTCGCTAGAAGACTATGTTCACCATGCTAGAACCCAAATCCAAAAATCGGGTCTAGAAGGGGACAATTGGTTGATAGCTTGTTTTATCAATGGCATCCCCAATTCGGACTATCACTGGATAGTGCACGATAAGGATCCAAAATCCTTCGAAGAGGCCGTTGAAATAGTTCTTCGCTATCAACGCACTTCGAAGAAGAACCATAACAAACCCAACGAAGCGCCCGGGACTAAGCAGTCGCAATTTGCTGGGAAACGCAAGACACCCAACGAATTCCTGGATCGCGATTGTAAGCGACAACATCCTTTTTGTGTATTCTGCAAAAAGAAGGGTCATACAAAAGATCAATGTCGAAAGCTCCAACGGAAAGAGCACGACAACAAAGCTAAAGCAGCAGACCATAAAGGTCAGATTCCTAATGTCCTTTAGGTCTATACACACCATTTAAGTAATTGTCAATGTTCTTTTCCTCACTATGTATTGGGTCCCAATGATTTACTACGTGCAAACGGGTATATCAATGGATCTCCCGTACAATTTTTATTTGATTCGGGAAGCTCACACAATTTTGTGAATGATCGTTTGGTTCAGATATGGGGAATCCAACCCACCGTAAGTGATCACACCTACACGGTGCACTTGGCTGATGGAAGAGTACAATACATCAACGGGGCGATTCATTCATTAGGAATTTCTATTGATACTTATATAGAGGAAGTAGACTTCCATGTAATGAATCTTTGTACCACCGATGTAATACTGGGTTATCCCTGGTTTTATAATAAAAACTCTTCTTTATTTATTGATTGGGTTCGTCATTCCATTTCTTTTGTACTGAACGATTGTACGCATTTTATTCAATGTGTAAAAAAACAATCCCTCTCGATTGTTTCCTCGTGTCCATCAATATCCGAGTTGTCTTGTTCTACGTTATTTTATTGTGTACTTGATCCGGACATTCACGTTTACAACATCGATAATGTCCCGATTCAATTAACATATTTTGAACAACAACAACTTGATGAAATCTTAAATGATTTTCATGATGTTTTTCCAAGTGAACTACCTGATGGGTTACCTCCTAAACGTAATATAGACCATCGTATAGATATTGTACCTGGTGTTGCACCAATAAGTATACCTCCGTATCGCTTAAGTCGATCCGAAGAAGATGAGGTATCTAAGCAACTCAAGGACTATTTACGAATGGGTTATATACGTTATAGTAAATCTCCATGGGGTGCACCAGTTCTCTTGGTTAAAAAGAAAGAGGGCACATGGCGTATGTGTATTAATTACCGACGCTTGAATAAAGTGACGATCAAGAATTCGTATCCATTGCCCCGGGCTGACGATCTAATTGACCGTCTCCAGGGAGCTCGGTATTTTACGAAACTTGATCTCCGTACTGGCTACCATCAAATACGAATAAGTGAGGACGATGTTCCTAAAACGGCATTTCATACGCGCTATGGCCATTACGAGTTTTTGGTTATGCCTTTTGGTTTGACCAATGCTCCGACTACTTTTCAACAAGAAATGAATGACATTTTCCGAGAAAAACTTGGAAAATTTGTCGTTATTTTCTTGGATGATATTTTAGTTTATAGCCGTACATTACAAGAACATGCTAGACATGTCCGCTTTGTTTTACAAACATTGCGTGACAAACAGTTTTATGCGAAGATCTCAAAATGTGAGTTCTTCAAGAAATCAATTACTTATCTAGGACATCTCATAACCGAACGAGGAGTTGAAATTGATCCTTCTCGCATTGAGAAAATCAAGCTTTGGCCCACTCTTCGGAATATTCGAGAAGTTCGATCATTCCTTGGTTTTGTGGGGTTTTTGCGAAAGTCTCTTCGTAATTACTCCCAATTGACGACGCCGTTTACTGATCTTTTAAAAGGTCAAACGCGTAAGTCTACAAAACCTATTGTGTGGAATGCTACATTAGACCTTGCATTTAAGGAACTCAAGGACCTAGTTTGCAAGGCTCCTTCACTTCTTTTACCTGATCCTTCAAAACCTTTTGAGGTTGAAACCGACGCAAGCGATTATGCTATAGGTGCTGTCTTGTATCAAGATGGTAAACCAATAGCATTCGAGAGTAAGAAACTTGATTCTGCTCAATGTCGGTATACAGTTCAAGAAAAGGAATTATTTGCAGTTATACATGCGCTCAAAACATGGCGCCATTATCTTTATGGAAATCACTTTGTGGTAACTACGGACCACGAGTCCTTGAAATATTTTTGTGACCAACAAGACCTGAAAGGTCGTAAGGCACGATGGGCTGATCTCATCCAGGACTTTGATTTTTCCATACGATATCGTAAAGGTTCCATGAACACTGTCGCTGATGCACTAAGTCGCATCCGTGAAGTTAACATGCTTAGCTTCACTGAAATAACATCAGATCTTTATGATCACCTTCGAGGAAAGTATCCTGATGACAATTATTTTGCAAAATACTGGGCAAGAGTCGAGTCTGGAACAGACACCACCACACCCTCGAAGGAATACTTCCACATTGCTAACGGTCTGCTCTACCGTAATGGGAAGGTTTGTGTTCCAGATTTACCTGAGGTCAAAAAGAGAATTCTTTTTGAATGCCATGATGCACCCTCAGCAGGGCACCCTGGAATACATCGTACACTCGTTCTCATCTCCACTCAATTTTATTGGCCTAAGATGCGTCCTGACATACATAGCTATGTGACTAAATGTCACCAATGTCAGGTTAACAAAGCCGAGCGACTTAAAGCCGCAGGACTTTTACATCCCTTGGACATTCCCAATAATAAGTGGGAAAGTATATCCATGGATTTTATTGTTAGCCTTCCTCGCACCCAAAAAGGTCATGATGCCATATGGGTTGTGGTTGACAGACTAACTAAAATGGCCAGATTTATTGCTACTAAAACCACGGTAACAGCTCCTGAATTGGCTTACCAATTCGTTGATGAGTTATTTCGTTTTTACGGGTTACCGATGGATATCGTGAGTGACCGAGATCCGAAGTTTACTAGTGACTTCTGGACGCAAGTCTTTAAGAAGTTAGAAACTACGTTGAGCATGAGCTCCACGGATCATCCTCAATCCGATGGACAGACAGAACGAGTAAATCAAATTATTGAGGACATGCTTCGAGCATACGTTGGTGCAAAACCAACAAAATGGGAACGTTACCTCCCAATTTTGGAGTTTGCTTATAACAGCTCCAAGCATACGTCGACGGGATATAGTCCTTTTATGTTGATGTATGGATTTCAGCCATGAGCCCCGATTGATGTTAATATACATCATGATGAGTTGCGAAGTACGCAAAACTTTCTTCGGGATATGCAAGATATGTTGCATATTGCACGGGATAATATAAAAACAGCTCAAGATAGAGCGCGTCTTTATGCCGATCATCACAGGCAACCTCGTGTATTCAGCCCTGGACAGAAGGTATTTTTACGTGTACCTCACAATTCTAAGACATTGTCTACAGGTAAGTGCGCTAAGTTAGCCCCACGGTTTTGTGGACCTTTTACAGTCCTCAAACGAATTGGGTCATCAGCCTATCGTCTCGCTCTTCCCGATGGTGTTGGAATCCATCGAGTCTTTCATGTAAGTCGTCTAAAAGAACTTCTAGGTTCTGGCGACAATACAGTTACAACTGAAACTCTGGTTACTTCTGAAGATTTATCTTCTAAACCACATGTACCAGAAAGAATTCTCGATGTTAAAACAAAAAAATTACGTGCTAAGGAAATCCGAGAATTTAAAATAAAATGAATGGATAAATCAATCAAAGATGCCACATGGGAACGTGAAACGACTCTAAGAACTAACTTCCCTAACTTTCCATTGCAAGAGTGCAATGTTTTAAAGAGGGGGAGTATGTTACGGGCATGACCATATAATATCCCGTGGTGAGAATTGTCGTAGTATTCTATACACGTGGATAAGTGTGAGGGTTAAACAAAGAGTCTAAAGAAGGGGAGGATTACTTTTAATCCTCGGGATTGAGACAACCCATGAGGCCAAGTGTGAACATGGTTGGGGGCCTTGAGAATTACTATAAATAAGAGGCCTAGCTACCCTCATTTGGGGCATGCATGGACTACATCGAGACTCTGCTCGTGTGGTGGGTCAACTCTTGTAGCGAGCGCGCCAGCACCAGGTACGACTCGACGCCACGGCGGTGGTATGGGACGCCGATCGAGGCTCGAGTCCGTCTCAATCCCTTCGCTCGGGGGTGGTCGGGTGGATCGGCACCCTTCTTTCTCTTTCTCCTTTCTATCTATCTTTTTCATTATCCTTATCTTAAGCTTACATTAGTATCAAGATCTATAATAGGAATAGTAGTTAGTATACTCTTTTCTACTAAGAATTTTGTTCGACAATCTCATACCGTGAGAGTGGTCGAGATCTTCTTGACATAACTCCACTCATATAATGTATTGAATGACCACGATCTTATCAATATGTCACGGTGCATCGGTCACATTGAGTGGGGGATACAACAATTCACATAAATCCCATGGAGTAAAAGAGAAGAAGAAGAACACATGGCAAAGTCTTCGAGTAACAAGAAGCTCCTAGGTTGTGGCTTTGCAACACCTTGATCCCGAATCCAAGGCTTGAAATCAAGCTACTATGAATAGCGAGGAGAAAACTTTGGAGTTCCTCTTCATCATTTGTTGTAGATTGCCCTCGAGGGTTTAAACTATCTCTTGTGATGCCCTCCACTCGAGGTGAGTAGAAAACACGAGGGCATCTCATGGAATTTCTAAAAATGGAATATCAAAGTACTCATTCACCGATTTATTCATTGGTGGATGCCCCTTTGTGGTTTTTGCTATCTTTTGCTATGGTGCCCTCCAATCGAGGTGAGAGAATAACACAAGAAATATCCATTGTCATTGTCTTCACCCCATATACCGAGTGCAACTGCTTAAGCCAATCCACTTCTGGCATTTGCTAAAAATGAATCTGAGATCCCACTGATGTTGTTGGCCCATTGCCAAGTTTTCCCCATGCAAGACGAGTTCTAAGGCCTAATACATTTCCAATAGAATACCGGACAAGAGAATTAGCCAAAAGCGGCTAATTCATCCAACCATCCCATATGTCATGCATCTATTTGTGTAAGAAAATCATGATTACATCCCATGCTCTGACGATTCCCAAGATAAATCTATTGGATGTTAGATTCCGTCTCTATGTCTGTACATATGTCAAGAACATCCATTTCAAAGAAGGCAACCAGTTTCCTCCCGTCTTGGGAGATTATTGCATCAACTGATTAAGTAGCATACCCTTCAATGCCTCTATCCCTGGCAACAATCCTTTGACTACCAACTTTGTCAGGAGAGCTCGAGATTGCATAAAGGGATCTATTAAAGCCAACCTTCCTTGTCTTTTTAGCCTAATCAAAACATCCCATCCCACCTTGGCCATTGCACGAGACCCATTTTTCCCACCCCAAAGGAAGTTACGTATGAGGCATTGAACTTTCATGATTGCCCACCTAGGGAATCATGAAAGTTCAAAGCCTTATACGAAACTTCCTCTGGGGTGGAAAAAATTTCCTTTATTGTGATTGCGGCAACAATTTAATATCATGGAATGAAGCTTGATGGAAAGGGAGTATTATGGTCCATCATCTAATTCTTCTTAGTTTGCCAATTCTACAATTAATCTCATTGCATCACATGTCTTTCCACTAACCATTTTCATAAATGACGTCTTCACATACTAGATTCGATAACTTTTCTAATGTCATCATCCACTCCTCACATTGGCTCACTATTATCAATACTATATAATTCCTCTTCCTCTTCATAGCCAAGTGAGGTTTCTTCTGTAAAGTTTAATGTGTTCACTATTATCTATATAAAATAGTTCCTCTTCCTCTTGCAATTGTTTTAGGGGTGTAGTAAGTTCTATAATTACTTTCTAATGGAATACCCCTCACCTTTTAATGTGCATTCGCCTTCTACTTACTGGCTTGTTGCTTGTTGAAAGAGCAATTACATCTTTTTCTAGATTTTATCATTGGTTGATTTAATTAACATTGGTGTTTCAAAGACTTTATGTTCTTTTGGTGATAACAATGACCTTTGTTGCATATTATATTTGAGTGGTTGAATAGAGTTGGTCGTGAGCATTGATATATTCAGTTGCAAATCTTTATACAACAACAATGCAATTCTTTAAGTGGTATTACTTATATGATTGAATAAGCTTCATAAGTTGTTTGAATCCTTTGCATATTGAAGCAAAATGATCAAACTTTGGCTCATTTTCTATGTTAAATACCTCTATTGAATAAAAAGCCTTTGGTCTTCCTATGGGAGAATCCACAATGCTAGATCGTTGCATGATATTGAAACTAAAGTCAATAGAGAAGAAAACTTGCTTATTCCATTATAAATATCAACCCAACTTAGTTTGTATAATTGTATGAGACGTCAATCTATAATGTTTTCTTCATGTGTATTTGTCTATATTCTACGTAAACAAGAATTTCCTCATATCTTCTTGTGACATCTCTTCTAGTCATTCATCATTTAACATTTTTGTGAGAATCACTACTTGCTTTTGTTACACTCGCTCATTATAAATATACCATCTTGATCTTGAAACTAAATGATGCGCATGAACACAAAAGTTTTGGATGTGGATAATCGATGTATAGGTTAGGACAATCTTATATTATATCCTCTGTGACGCGTTTCTAGAAAAGTATTGAAAGGAATTTCTTGACAAGGACGAGGAAATGTTTGAGCTATTTCCAACATGGCTTGCGCATCTCCTTTGAACTTTGTAAGATTTCGTGAAACAAGTGAACACAAGGCTCTTGTTAATGTGCACAAAATTTCAATCCTTTTTCAAGACAAAAGTGAATATGCCCTTTGTTAATGTGCACCGCTATGTTTGCCATGGCTTATACACAAATTGCACCTCCCCATCTCTTTTTTTCATGGCATACAATTGGCTGATGGGCGAGACCAGAAGCACTAGCGATGGGCCTTGTTTGGTTTCTTTGCCTTGACACCGAACCAAACTATTTATATAAAACAAAGACCAAACCAAGTTGTTTATGAACTTTGAAGCCATTTAAGAAAAGGTAAACTAAACCCGTTAGAATTCCAACCACGCTGCAACATTTTCCGCAACCGCGCATCGGACTTGATGCTTACTTTCAGGTCTTCCTTTTGCTTTCAACGGGAGTCATTACAACACGACGTTCAATGCGACACGTTAGAACTTACCATTGACAATATTGGTGCAATTTACCCAACCAAGGTTGCGTACTCGTCTTCCTGACCAAACATCCTCGCAACATCGTCTCGCCTTGCAAGTTTTACCGAACAAAGCCATAGATCGATGGGATACGTAACCATCTTTTAACATCGTCAAAACTCTAGCTGCAGCCTTTGAGATTTAGCGTGAGCGAAATGGTGTGCACCAACAACCCCTGATCAAAACAAACAGTTGAAATGAGTTCTCTTGTTCTCCTTTCCTTGCCAATGTAACGTCAACGAAGAAGAAACAAGAAGTTCTCGTTGTAACGAATGACAACGTTCTCGAAATGCTGCAAAGCTCGAGTTGTTTGCTAGTCGACAAACCCTCCACCTCCGCATGTCATCGGGCTGGAGGCCGTATGACCTAGTTTCGAGGAGGGGTCGCTTCCCGAGGTTTGTGGCACGTACCATATAGCGTTTGAGGGTTCTAGAAAGGGAACGAAAATTGGTGTGAAACTATCGTCGATCATTTTCCCAATTTGGTGCAACCATACAAGTGGTGACCCGAGTCCCGCGGATGGCACAAAACCTCGACGCGCTAAGGTGAGGAAGACGGTTTCCTAGTGAGCTAATATGGTACGTCGGCATGCTCAAGAATAATCACGTCGCCCTCTCTCTCGTGTTGCCAACAAGAGGGTGTTTTCCTGCTCCAACTTCGTAGCAAGAATGAACGAGGCAGACTCATTGACACGCGTCGAGTAGGTAAGAACATCCATACTACTTAACGAGGCCACTCGTCATGCTCACGCTCCATTTGCTAACCTTGATCTTGTTTACAACTTTTCCATGACTTCTTGAGTTTTTTAACACGGAGAAATAAGCAAGAGTTGTTCTCTTTGGATTCTTTATCTCTCTTTGAGTTTTAAGTCATCAACATCAGAGTGGCGCAGCGGAAGCGTGGTGGGCCCATAACCCACAGGTCCGAGGATCGAAACCTTGCTCTGATACTGTGCGGTTGAATTATACGTTGTACGTCAAAACCATCGCTACGATCTTGTTACCCTCCTTGCGTGGGTTCTTATTCAAGACGTTACCGTCGCTCGAGCTTCGTTCGAGGAGTTCTTTAGGGATTGCTAATCGCGCACGTGTGGAAGCTAAAGAGGAATGGGCCTGTAAAGTAATTGCCATGCCGGTGCCTTAGTTAGGGCTTTTGAATACATTTGGTGATCACATCAAAGTCGAATGTAATAAGTACTTGCTCCCTTAGTGGTCAACCTAAACCGTTTAGGGAAAAGTTGAAACCAAACTGAATCATTTAATAAATTATATAAACGTAACCGTTTAAGTCAAACTAATTAAAAATCTAAAACGAAAAACATTAGGTTGATTAAATCAATAAAAAACATTAATTAAACCATTAAATTAAATAAGCATTAAAGTTAAATTGATTAAATCAATAAAAACCCATTAATTAAACCATTAAATTAATATACCATTAAGGTGGCAAAAAAAGTTAACCAATAAACCTTTAAACCAAACCATTTAAATGTATAAACCAATCAACACGAGTTTTAGAACCAAACTGAACTGAAAGTGAACCGTTTATTAGAAATCTAAACCAAGCCAAACCATTACATTTTTTTTTGGAAACCATGGTTTTTCGGTTCGGTTCAGTTTGAGCCGAAATTGGGCCCATAGCTAATAGGCACTGAGGTGTGTCCCGGGTTGGTATTCTCAAGAGTCTTGAGGGTTGAGAGGGAGAGGGGTATGTTGTGTAAATTCCCAAAACCACCCACAAAAACGAAACATTGGGGGTGGGAGGGAGAGGGGTATGTGGTGTAATTTCCCAAAACCACCCACAAATACAAAACACTGGGGGTGGGAGGGAGAGGGGTATATTTTGTAATTTCCCAAAACCACCCAAAAAAAACGAAACATTGGGGGTGGGAGGGAGAGGGGTATATTTTGTAATTTCCCAAAACCACCCACAAGAACAAAACATTGGGGGTGGAGGGAGAGGGGTATGTTGTGTAATTTCCCAAAACCACCCACAAGAACAAAACAGAGTCTTCTTCTTCTTCGTTTTTTTCTTCTTCTTCTTCTTCTTCTTCTTAGGGTAGGGCGGGACAGAACACAGAGACAGACACAGAGCGCGATGGCGTCCTTCTCTGCTGTGCGAGCTCATGTCGTAGACAGAGAAGAGAGGAGAAGGCGCGTATTCTCTCTCTCTCTCTCTCTCTCTCTCTCTCTCTCTCTCTCTCTTTAAATACTACCCCTCCCTCCTACCTTGATGATGGAAAGCATAATTCAAATGCCAATCTGTGTCGGTGGGATTCAAATTTAAAACCCTCCAAATCAGTCCAAACTCCATTTTGAAGCTAAAACTTCCACACGTACCCTTGGATTCTTGGTTCTGCAAGAACCCTGACAGTGTGATCTTTAGATAGTATGTTGGCAATTGTCAATTGGTCTAAGCATGATCAGAAAGACACGGTTTCTTTTGTTAATATCTTGATGTCTGATGGTTAATGATTAGAAATCCATTTTGAGTGCATTTTCTCCAATATGTTGTGTAAAAGACAAAACATGTCCTTATTATGAACTTGTAGCGGCGGAGGCTATGTCTGGAATCTTTTGGGGTTGTGGGTTCAAGTTCCATTTCATGCATCATGGATAGGGATTCCTTATTGTACATTGCTTGTTTCTGAAAAATAGAAGACTGGGTTGAATACCTCAGAGTTGCATTGAGTAGGAGGATCCGTAGCAAGATGAGATTAACAGTTGAACCACTGCCACAAGATTCTTTGTATCCAAATATTCATTATAAGCACATTATAAAAAGAATCTTGTGGCAGTGGTTCAACTGTTAATCTCATCTTGCTACGGATCTGCCTACTCAATGCAACTCTGAGGTATTCTCTAAATTGAACTCTGAATCCCTATAAATGATGCATGAAATGGAACTTGAACCCACAACCTCAAAAGATTCCATGAAAACGAAAACAATATTGTCCCCAAATTAAAGGAGATATTCTCTAAATTGGTGACATCAATGCAAGGGACGAGATATTGTTCAGGAGAATGATTCTATAGTTCAAATTCATGCCTACATTAAGCTCTGCATGTGTTAGTTTTACTTTTATCTTTGTGCTTGTCTCTTGTTATTTCGTTCTTTTATCCTTGTTTGTTTGATCAGTGATATGTGAAAGCTTGTGCAATTATACACATACAATTAAAAGTCAAAAAATTGAAGCCCTTGTGCAAAAATCGTGCTGTATGAGGCTCTAAAATAGTCAAAGCTCAAGATTTGTAGCTTTAGGATTGATATCTGTACTACCGTATCTGATAACCTGAGGTATTTTTTGCAGGCATTATACAAATCATGTAATGGGGCTCAATGCTTATGACCGGCACAAGAAGTTCATGCATGATTTTGGTGTGTAGCTCAATTTATGTTGCATAATTTTATGCATGTTGGATCCTCCAAATATTCTAAAATTATGCATAAGTTATACATGTTGGTGTGTAGCACATTTTAAGTTATACAGGCATTCAACATTCCATATTGAACACTTGGGATAATTAAAGCAGGATACCATTTTTATGGTCACATTACCAAACTAAGATGACTTCTTTTTACAAGAGTAGTACTAGAAGCTATGATACTATTCACAGAATGCATCTGAAATCAAGAGGTTATGGAACAGTCCTGTACATCAAGTATTTGTGGAGGGCTACACATAGCCATACAAGAAACTATGACACTATTCATAAAACGCATCTGAAATCAATAGGTTATGGAAGAGTCCTGCACATCAAGTATTTGTAGAAGGCTACACTTTTTAAGCATCAGTAGACTTTTAGGTGTTTGCGAAATGTTGCAAGTATTTTTATATTTTGATGGTTACTGCCTGGAAAGTATTGTCACTCTATGTGTTTTTGTTTGCAACAGTGCTTCACTACAATAAATCCTCATTGACGAGCAAGGAGAAAAGGCCCATTAAAACAGATCAGGACACTCTTCGAGAAACATACAGGTTCTTGTCTTGATATATAATGTAATGCTGGCTGATTGTTTAATAATTATTGTGCATCATCTTCTCTTCACAGGTTCATTCGCTCTGAAGAAGACAATTCAGAGAATTCATGGGAGCAAAGGCTTGCAAAGCGTTACTATGATAAATTATTTAAGGAGTATCCTCTTTTATATGCTTATGCTTATTTTACTTGCTTGCGTATTATTTTTTCAAGCAAATATTCGTTGGATGCATGTTTCTGAATATCTTAACTTGAGCATATATTGTACTTTCAAATGATTGATATATTGGTGTACTTGACATCAAATCAGATATTGCATTGCCGATATGACCCACTACAAAGATGGCAAGGTGATAATCTTTTCTTTCACATACATCATTCAATTCTTCTTCTTATTAGATATTGTCCTTATAAATAGCTCCAAGTTTATTAATGGTCTCTACTTTATGGTAGTGACACGTGAAACTAAAAATGGTTAGGAAAGCAGGAGGATTGGGAGGAGATACTGGGATAAACCTTTAGTCTTGACAATTTCTTGCATTCCAAATCCATTATATACAAGTCACAGATTGGAATAGTGCCTTAGTCCCTATTGGGGTTTCTCCCATCTCAGCCTGAGTATATGATGGGACTTAGATGCTTTGCTCATTATTGTGGCTGACGTTGTCAACACATTTGCAAGAACAAGGAAATACCAATATTTGTTGCTGAAATGGAGTTATTGTAATCACATGGGATAAATATGAATACACTATCCATGTTCCAATTTAATTTTGGATTTCCAAACTTGAACATGAACACTATAACACCCCAATTTTAAATTTTTGTTATGCTGGGGGTTTTAATCAGGCACACTGCCTATGAAACACAAGGAAGGCCGACCTGATCTCCGCTGATACCCAATCTATACAAAAAATACACATCTCATGGGAATTGGCATCCACTGAAGAAATATTTTCAGCTTTGCTATGTTTGATGCATTATGTGGTGTGATTGACACACATTGTAAACCCATAAGTCTATGTTCCCAAAACATTTATCAATGTATTTAGTTACTCTTCTTTTATCAACACCATGTTATGTACATGTTTGCTGTAATGAAGTTATGCAATCATGCAGACGATATTGAATTAATATTGATGTTCATTTCAATTAGAGCAAAAAAGTCAAGAATAATTTCTTTTTTATATTTACTTCTATAACTTAAATTGTTCCTTTGAATGTGCATCCACGCTGTACAACTTATCTTATTGTTCATTTTCTTTGAGTGTGGATCTATGTTTTAATTTATAAATAATCATGCCGTTCTTAAGGTGGCTAGGCAAAGTTCTCTGAAATTAATGGAAGATAGGTTATGATGGCAGATTGGGCTTAGATGGCGGAGTGAAAAGGAGCTCATTTCTGGAAAAGGTGAGATTATTTGAATCATCAAAACATATTTCATGATGGTAGAGAGTAATGGTTGCGTTTTAAAAATCCAGGCCAGTTTATATGCGGAAACAAACCATGCGACATTCAAGAAGAACTCTCAAGTTATGAGGCATGTTTTGGTCAGCTTTGGGTCTGTTTATGGGGCTGATAAACATGTTTCTCTGTATCTAATGAGGAAAGAAAGGCTCAACTTTTCAGGCGTTGATGCATAAAGAGATGTGTACATGTTGAAGATAAACTTGGGAGAATGTTTATTTTTTTTCACTTCTAATGCGAAAGGATCGATATGATGCAAGTACTGTTGGAATGGACTGGGTTGCTTGCCAGGTCAACTTCTCATATAAGGAGGCTGGGGAAAGCAAACAAGCATTGGTCAAACTAAGAGTCTGTCCTGGGTAATCACATCATGTATTTGAGGCCAGAGCAAGAGATAATGGGCGATATATGTGTACATTGTAAATTTATGTACAAGATTTGACAAGTTTGTCTACTTTATAGTTGATGAAAATGAAGAGATGATGATAACACATGCACAACGCACAATGCACAATGCACAATGAACAAACACCACACGTATACCATGCAAATCCATATCCACATCCACATTCTCATTGTAATGTTGTGTGCAAAATATTTGGTCTACCACGTTTTGAAATATAAATTTTTTTGTATTAGATGTGCGGAAAAGCTAAATTATCGGAAAGAGAGGGAGCGGAAATTGATGCAGTCGCACCGAGATAAAGATGATGAGGACAACCATTGGTCAAAGTATGTTTCTTGTGACAAAATAAATAATTGATTTGTGGCTGTTTTCTGATGGCTCAGGGTTTACTCTACTAGGTCTGAATTCGATGAGAATCCAGGAAGCTCTAAAAAAAGGCGTACTCTTGATTCTGAACATGGCTCGGAAGGTGGTGATGGTAGACAAAGAGGTGAGATGATTTGGCCAGTGTTTTAATCCATGCAGATATATGCCTCATTCTATATGCACATTGTTTTGGTTGCATAAATGAATGTTGCATTAAGTTCTTATTTTTGTAGGCACCTCAAGGTCGTCGCCTCCATTCAATCAAAAGAAGAAAGCAATCCAACAGAGAAGCAGCGATGAGGAATATGACAAATATTTTGAAGGGATGTTTCTGTGATATCGAGATTCGTCACATTGTTGGGTTTATCATCATGGTAATATTTTGACCATTGAACAGTACGGTGTGGAAATTGCCATTTTGGCTATTCCAAGAGTCTATAGAGTAAAACGGCACATTACACTATATGGTCTTTGACAAAAATTAACACTGGAGTTGGTTTTTTTTCATGTTTTTCAACATGATGTTGTATATCTGACTTCTTAATAGTAATTGCTGTTACCAGTCCAATGTTTATTGTTGACAATGATCTCTTATGAGCAAGAGAAATCCTCACCCATGTCACTATTTGCTCGAATGAATTTGTTTGGTAAAATGTAAACATTCTCCGATCATTAGGAGGATGGACGGTAGTTATCATAACAGATTAAGCATATCAAAGCATTGATCATAATTGTTTTTACCTTTGAGAACTAAAGCCTCATTAAGTGAGCTTGTATGTTTATAATTGAGAGAAATTAAGAATTTAATGCATCTGCTCTCATAGTACTTAATCATGCATTGTGTAATATCCGTAATCATAAAATTCTTGAAGTCAGGATTCAGGAAGCGTAGTAATATGCACTTGTAGAGTCGAGAAGGGGGGACTTTAAGGTCATTGCTTCGCATCATAAAATGAGTAGGCTTCTGTTAGGTTGTACATGCATTGTATTTTCGACCATATATGTATATCTGTAATACAATACCTGTAATATCATTCATAGTAAAATGAGTAGGGTCGAGAAGGGGCGACTTTAATGTCATTACTTGGCATCATAAAATGAGTAGACTTCTGTTAGGTTGTACATGCATTACATTTTTGACTGTATATGTATCTCTGTAATATTATTCACTTTGTTTTTTTATGATATAACATTTTTTACAGCCATAACAAGAATTAATAAGCAGCCCCTATCGAAACATTAAAATACAAACTCTTGGGGAAACATGCACAAATTGATGAAACGAAGACCATGGTGGAAAAAATTCAAAATCATGAATTCTTGGCAATATTAAGGGTTGGAATTAGAAAACTTTGTAGTGCTATATACATCT
The DNA here is from genome assembly GCF_043228905.1 of Azolla caroliniana. Classification (NCBI taxonomy): domain Eukaryota; kingdom Viridiplantae; phylum Streptophyta; class Polypodiopsida; order Salviniales; family Salviniaceae; genus Azolla; species Azolla caroliniana. The sequence continues at coordinate 12,537,390 of NW_028230455.1, forward strand.
AGGCAAACCATCATTAGCTGGAGGTTTTTCATCTTTTTTCAATAGAAAATGTCTTCAATGTACATAAATCATATTGATTACTAGTAAGTAGACAATTGGTGCCAATGGTTTTGTGATGTGTTTGGTTGATGGCATGATACATCAGCAAAGCACACGTTGAAGGCTTGCATGATTTAGGTGAGGGTATTCGTATAGGGAAGTGATAGTTTAAGTGCCAGTATGGTTGCCATGTGCCAACTCCTTCACAATTGTAGATGCATCTATTAGAGGATCATGGTGCGTCTCATTTTTTATGTTATTGGGAATAATGTGGGAAATTGCGAGTTAAAGTCTTTGAGGCTATGTGCCCCCCTTCTGATTCCTCGTTGAACGCAGACGAAGAGTTTAACTCTAATTTGAAGTTGTACAAAGTGTTCATGGGTTATGCTAGTAATGGTCCCTAGGTGTAACCCACCTAAATGTAGGCTAACGATGTTGGAAAATCAGTGAAAGAAGACACTAGAAAGTTCAAACTTTTTGTATATTAGGAAAGGTGATAGAGATATTTTCTTCTTCTATCATGCGTCGACCACCCTTACACCTATAGATTCCCAACTTCCCACACACAAAATAAATAGTAAGATTTGAAACAATTGCAAACTTCCAAAACGAAACTTGCTTCCTTGATGTACATGAATGGTAAAGATATCTCCCATGCCATGGATTGGGAAAAAAGGTTAGCTTTACACGTCACCGAAACGTGAAAGACATTGATTGAGACTCGAAAACTACACACATTAAAATAAAGTCTTATCTCATCTCCTGTCTTCAACATAAGGCGATTTTCATATATATCTATCTATCTACTCTATATATTATTCAAAATCGTGTGCATGACATTGTTACAATAAACATATTTTTGGTTCCCGTTGTCAAATTTTGTTTTGATTCCTATTGCCAAAATTTCTTAGACGTGCAAAGCATTTTTCGAGGTAGTTATTTTTGTCATTAACTTTGATGTATGCAAAATGGTGCATGCTCAAGGAAGTGGCTCCAGTACGCTGCAAAGCCTCGTTAGATGAAGATAAGCATCTGTACCTACAATACAAACGGATACGACATTAATCGAATACAAGACATTTGAGGATTCACTACTAGGGTAGGTGTGACCTAGTGGTTTAGCTACTTGCTTTACAAACACTAAATGAATATGTACATAATATCGAGAATTTGCCATGGTTTCACCTAGTGGTTCAGTTCCTTGCCTTACAACAAAAGGGCGGCTAACATATGTTTTTTTTAAACAAATGATTTGTTTTAGTTAAGTAGACAAACTCCAACAAATATCAATCCTATGTTGGAGCCAAGGAGTCATTGGCAAGACAATTCATAGCTTACCATAACCTTCCATTGATATTATTTGCATGTCCCCACCAAAGTATCGAGCATGGAGTCTAGTAAGTGGGAGCCCGAAACCATAACCCGCCATGTTCACTGGTAAAGCTTGACTACAGGTTGACTTCGAAGGACATCTCGACGTGCTGTAAAGGTAGCTCCAAATTTTTGAAAGACCACTTCTTGGGATCCCACCTCCCTCATCTGAAATCTACAAACAAAGACAGAAGATTTGAATCATGCTGTCATATTGAAACATATGGATGTATGCATTATGTGGCATGCATATATGTGTATATGAATGTGTGCATGCATGTGTGTTATGAGCATGACCATAATTTATCTGTGGTAAGTTGTACCATAGTATTCTATACATGGGGATAAAACCGAGAGAGTAAAGATGCGAGGATTACTTTTAATCCTAGGAATTGAGATAACCCATATGGGCCAAGTGTGAACTTGCCTAGGGCCTTGAGTGTGACTATAAATATGAACCCTAGCTACCCTCATTAGTCACCTTAATATGCTTAATGATTGGCAATATAAAATTACACATCTTTATAGTGAAACCTTAATGGTAACATCTTCAAGCCCATTTGCAACCACTACTTTGATAGGCGGAGGATCATGATCTGCATTCATAAACCTTTCCGCAACTGCTCGAAGCGAGTTCTTTACCACCTCGAATACCATGTGGTGAAGATGTTGGCTAACATACCTAGTGAAGAAGCCATGTAACAAAAAAGAAGAAGATATTAAAGCCAAAATATCAATGAAGGAATGAAACTTAAATGTTGCATATATAAGAAGAGAGACAAGAATTCGGGGCGGTGGAAAATTTGTTACTTACGGAAATGTTAAATTTGGATCACCATATATATGCACCTCCGGAGAATTACCATATGTCCTCATACATATAGCCCGAGCATCATCAATTGCGCTTTGGGCAGTTACAAAAGGCCTTTCTCTTAGGGAAATAAGACCAACATCTGTCGAGCATCTTTTCGGATGGTGTAAAGCCACATGCTGACCTACACATAATAAGATCCATATACATATAGATAGATTCAACATATCATGTGAAATTTCTTTCTTTCTTTTTTTGTTGCTAATTAGTGCTATTTTCCTTATATACCTACCTATCAACATGCGGATCCCGATCCTCGACATAAAGAATCGGTCGAGGAATTGGTGAATCTCGGGGACCTCATTATCACTCGCTAATCGAAGACCCAAAACTTCTTTCAAATCCCTAATTCCCATCGCCATCGTAGGGACGACATCGTTGTGCCTTGTTTTGATCCACTGCAGAAACTCCGCGAATTTCGATTCATCATGGGTGTCTCGGATCGGCGGGAACTTGAGTATATCTTCGAAAGATTTGGTGTACCAATCGCGCACCTGAAGGAGCACATGCATGCCACATCGATTGAAAACCCTACGCCCTAAACTTCAATAACTAAATGAAGAAAATAGAATAAAGAACATATATTTTTTCATGTATATAACCTAAATTGAAATTCCTAAACCCTAAAATTCAATAACTTTAATGAACAAAATCGAATAAAGAACATATATCTTTTCATGTATATAACCTAAATTGAAAACCCTAAGCCCTAAACTTCAATAACTAAATGAAGAAAATAGAATAATGAACATATATTTTTTCATGTATATAACCTAAATTGAAATTCCTAAACCCTAAACTTCAATAACTTTAATGAACAAAATAGAATAAAGAACATATATTTTTTCATGTATATAACCTAAATTGAAAACCCTAAACCCTAAACTTCAATAACTAAATGAACAAAATATACATTTTTTCATGTATGTAACCTAAATTGAAAACCTAAGCCCTAAACCCTAAACTTCAATAACTAAATGTGCAAAATAGAATAAAGAACATAATATAATTTTTCATGTATATAACCTTCAAGATATGGGGATTGGAAGAGAGGCCATAAGGGAGATTGTCAAGCTCGACCACTCGGTGTGCGAATCGAACCGGGAGCTCTTCGTGGAGGAATCGCGCAGATAGCATAACATTCCTGGGCTTCGGGAATTGCCCGAAATCCATCATGTGTTTCAAGCTCACTGCTGTCCTCTTCTTTAGGCTGTACTTTCTAATCATCTCTTCTCCATCTCCCAATGCTACACTTGCTTCAAAGGATCCATTGATATTTGATGCAGCCTTCAGGCACCCATGCTGGGCACTATTAATTTTGGAACTAATGAGGGGAACTCTAGCCATTTTCATGAATTAATGTACACTAGATTAACAACTTGATGATGATGATGATGATGATGATGGAAAACAGAGTACTCTGTTTCTATAATGTAAAGAAAAAAAAAAAGAGAGATTAAGAAGGCAATAAGATATTGTTGAAGCCTTTTTTCTCTTCTTCTTTTGATTTGCTGTGTTCATGTGTATGTGTTCTGTTCATGGCATGGTAAACACGAGAATTAAAAACAAACCCAAAAACCAGGGGCCTTTGGGTTCTCTAAGTCTTAGCTTTCGGTCGAATCGATAGATCCATTAAGTTCGGGTGTGAATTCGTGGGATTACTTCTCTTTTGTGGGGGTCTTTGTTTGGGTTCTCTTAGCTTCGCTTTGGGCGGGGGTATGTCACATGGTTGTCCCGAATCATACTAATGCCAAGTCTTTTCATCGTGTACGACACTTGTCTTTCAAAGTCATGGTTGTGGTTATAAAGCTCTAAATCTGTGTTTTTTAATCACTTCATAGATTCCATTTCTTTGGATAAGACATTTAGTGTGACATAGACCGAAAGATTTTAAGTATAGCTTGAAAGTTAGGAAGGGATCTTGTAATTACGAACAAGCTTGTGCTTGGAACAAGGGTTTTGTGGTATTGTTCTAGTTTCAAGCTACACAAGGTTTTCCGCGTCAAATAGTCACTTGCATCTATCTAGGGGCATTCCATCTTCAGTCAACAACAGAATTAAAACCGTGGACGAACAACCACACCTTTTCTAATCCACATAAATAGTGTATACATCATCAATTAATAGTTCGTGTATAAATGTGTACATGCTCGGGGATTTTGTTGGGCTCCATATTCCACAACAAATTAGAAGAGAAGAAAAAAACCTTAAAGCAAAATGGCCCCTTGAAAGTTCAAAATGGATGTCAAAAAGTAAGCACATGACCCGCATAATGAATAGTTTATAGATTACATGCTTGTGACAACCTTTTTTAAGTTTTCTATTCTTGACAATTGTCTAAAAGAACAAATTTGCGCGATTCCTAAAATGAAATTGATAGGGCATTAAGTTTACTTTCGGATAGAGATGGAGAGTGGTCTCGTAACCCTCTCTCACTATGAATCACGATCTTAAAAATTGATGCCGTTTGGTTGCACTTTTGTAGGCTTCTTCAATGTATGTGACATAGCATGCATTATTTTTCAGTTTCGTGTTCATTCATGAGAACCATAAAGACTTCTCTTCATGGTTGGGTACACACATGCATAAAGAAGAATATTTCTACACGGCATAAAGAACATCTCAACCATACGCGGGAGAGGGTGAAACTCTTGGAGAATCGGTCGGACGAAATAACAAAAACCAACTTAAGTATTGTGAGAAAAACTATTTGATCGCATGATGCTTTACCATATAGTTTGAGGGGGGTATTACAAGAAGATCTCATCCACTTAGACAAGGCCTTGATTGATGATATAATTGCATTTGATCGATTATAAGGTGACCATTCAATGACCGAAAGGTGTCACACACCCGGGCATTCCCATTACATTGAAAGGTTACTTTGAATATCGAATCACCAAATTGAAAACTAAATTTGAAAAACCGTAATGAATCACTGATGGCCAATCACCAAATTGAGAAGTAAATTCGAAAAACCGTAATGAATCATCGATGGTAATCACCATGTTTTTGTTTCTCAATCACAACCGAACTTTCAAATGCTTCAATCTCAAGCATGCCACATTTCATGGGGATTGTATATAAAATACTGATTCCATAAGGGGTGATTTCAACTCTACACATGTGGTTTGTTTTGTTGTAGAAATATGGTTGCATTTTGCAGTTCCAAAAAGGCATCTAGTCAGATTTGGATGGAATGCCAAAAAAGGAATGCTAGTTGAGACCCTGAAGAAATGTGATTTTATCCGGGCAAATGTAAGAGATATTGACACTTATACTTGCATGTTATGAAACGTTGTTATTTCCAACATAATGGCATGAGTATCATTTAATATGGCCAATGCTAAATGTGGATTACTGATATGTTTTGGCATTCTACATAAATTTCACTACTTTTGGTAGATATTTAACAAATTACAAACTGCCCACAATTTTGGCACTCTAAAAATCTGAACCTTTGGTTTTCTACAGTTACATCCATTGATCTTGTTGTTTAAATGGAGCACTATTGGTAATTTATATTTTCTTGAGTAGAGCATATGGGTGAAACTTTTGTTAATGAAGTATTTAAGTGATAATAGGCAATTTTGTTAAAGTGTAAATCATAGAGATCATGGATGATATTGGTAATAATGTACCTCGGAGATGGTGCTCGAGATTATTTAAAGCCTACTGTATCATTATTTATAGGTGCACCAAATGTAAGAATCGATCTCATAAGAAAAGATTGGATTGCCATGTTTGACAATATTATAAGAAAATCCGGAGAATATGACGACATTTCATAAATGAGAGTGACAAAATACATATTTTAATCATGGGATCCGGACAAGTGATCACGCAAATGCACCCACTAATGTGATAAATCGTGAAAATGATCATCACAATACTATGCATGAATTAGAGAATGTAATGTTTGATATGTTGGATTCATTAATTGAGAATGTTATGTATGATCTTGAATTGGAGCTAGAAAATCATGAGTATGATGTAAATGATCAAAACAGTGTGGTGTAATATCCAATCCAAATCAAACTAGAGAACTTGTAGCTTGTCTGCTTGTTTGAGAAAATGAAATTGAGCAAGATGAGAGGTCACTCCCAATCTATATATATATATATACACTGCACAATCTGACTGGTTAGTGGGGCAATTCCAAACTGTAATCAATTAATGGGAATCACTTGTGTACCATATCCAAACCATGCAACCCCAACCAAAAACTTATTTGAGCAATAGCAAGCATTTTATGTTTGACATGTTTGATTACTTGTGGCACTTTGTGTAGAATACTTTGCCAAAAATCTTTTAGGAAATTTGGTGTCTTTTTGTTTAGTTCCCATGCTTTATGTTTACTTGCTCTTAATGTGAAGATATGATCTATATCCAGAGTATGCCTTTGTTACTTAATAAATCCACACTCCCTGCCCAATGTATATTATAATTGAAGGAGTACATGAATGACTGGTTGCGATGATGGATTGACTATGTCGAATGATTCCAATTCAATGAAGTGCATTGTTTTTCTGTGTTGGGTAAATTTATGTTAAAGGCTTCATGATTGTTGAACATCAATTTAATACATGTGGTTTCACCCATTCAACATATCTCTGATATATCCAATTCAGTGAAGTGCATTGTTTTTATGTGTTGGGTAAATTTATGTTACAGACTTCATTATTGTTTCATCAATTTAATACATGTGGTTTCAATTTTCAACAATTCAACATATCTCTGATAAATATTGGTTTCATCAATGGAGTACATGTGCAATGATTTGATATGATTATATTCATATGTACAATGATTGGATGATTATATTCATACATACAATGTTCGACGTTTTCCATCGATTCACGAGACTGTATCTATAAACTGTTTTGCATCAATTGATCAAATGGCATTTAAGCTCGGTCTTCATCTTGGAAACACATGTCCTAATGCCAAATGTATAGGTGATTTAATACTTTTCCGACATAGTGGTCGCCATGTAGCCAAGCAAGTCACCAGGTCTTCATCTTGGAAACACATGTCCTAATGCCAAATGTATAGTTGATTTAATACTTTTCCGACATAGAGGTCACCATGTAGGCAAGCAAGTCACCAGTATTCAAGCGGATACTCGAAAAGAGTCCACTTACAGAGCTGTAGGAGGAGGACATGTCAGCTCACGAGCTAGGTCACCTTGTGGATTACTTGTATCGAGCTCAAGTAGATGAAAAGGCACTTGAGAAGTATGCAACCTGACTTCTCGTAGCCGCTCACAAATACCAAATCTTCCCTCTCGAGGCCTTGTGCGAGCGATATCCCACCAATCATGTGCATACCAACAATGTCATGTCGATGATCAAGTTGGCATCCAAGACTGAGGCCGGCCATCTTAAAGAAGTTACATTGAATGTGGTAGGCACCATGTACAAGGACCTCATGGCATGTCCCTCTTTAAAGAAACCGCTGGAAAGAGAACCTCGAATTGTTGCTGATATGCTCAAAGAAATCTTGGTTAAGAGGGAATGCAAACAATTGAACAATTGAATTTTGTTCATGTACCAACCATTGTGCTCAGTCCTTCCTTCATCTTGCTTTGTGGCCCTCTACACTTCCAAACTGTGATCAATGCACTTCCAATTTTATTGTGTCCTTAATTCTAAACATCCTATTCACATCAAAGGTCTCAAACACTCTGATTAATCTTCTTCACAATCACATTTATTGTCTCAAGAACTCATGATGCACCAACTTCATATTGTTTCCATCATTTTGGATATCTTCTCGAATGATAATATTGCCCTATTATTCCATTAGCACACTGCAGGCAACCTTAGAAATCTATGCATGCATTATGATTGCTCGTTTAAAGATGTATATTCATGTGTTGAGTAATGGATTTGGGTGTCATACTTTTCATACAAAAGAAATCTTCATAACATTGAGATGGAAACATTTCCCAATTCATTGACAAACAAAAATACATATAGCATGGGCTTAAGCTAGTTGAAGACAGTATTTGATCAAATTTGGGCTTAAAGATTACATCAGTCGTGGGTGTTCAAATCTCTCTATCCGTAGCAGTTGGAACCTCAGAGTTATGCAATCATAAGGCCTCTAGTGAGAAATCTTGCAGAGGAAGCCAAATTAGTATTGATACAAAAAAAGAAATAGATCCACTAACATCATACTTAACTCATGACTTCAACAAAATTTACATATTTAAAGAGGATCTCATAGATATCACGCAGATTTCTTCATGTATGCTACCTTGGCTTAAATGTTATTTGAATGGATCATCTAGATTCTCTCCTTTTGAAAGCATACTAATCTCTTTTAAATTTTATGATTAGTCAACAATAAGCTTTCAGTTGGGCTTTTGTTTCCAATTTATCCATTTGTAAGTGTTATGGGCCAATTCTACAGGAGCTTTCACTACCAGTCTCCTGCATTAATTGGTTCCAAACATCTATCTCATTCTAACATGCCTGCAACTCTGATTGCGCATGCTTAGATCTGAGATTGAATGGTGGTATTTCAAAGTTCGTCATAGTTGCGTCTATAATAGACACTTTTCCAAACCAAGAACAAATGAGAACTTTAATCAACAAGATGTATAAATTTGCCCAACTGTTGCATCCATCTCAGTTCACCTATTCCATTAGCCTTTTCAATCAAAATAAATGGAAACTCTACTCAACAAGACGTATAAACTCTTCTTCCTGTAAATAACACCAAAATTTAACAGCACATAATTCCAGAGTATAATTCTTCTAAAGGTATCTGATTGCATTTACACTGCTATTTTATTCGTAGACGACAAAAACAATATTCCCAGCAAATGCTTTCGTTCAGAGCAAACCTTCCAACGCAAATGCATAAAAAAGCATCAATTGGGATCAGGGAAGTTAGCAAACTGATGACTAGGTAGAAAGAATTAGGAGCAAATTCAAAAATGAGAAGAAATTTCTTTACGGAAAAGAATGGCATTCTTTAACTTCAGGAAGATTATAATGCCTACAGCTCTATGCCACCACCTATTATAGATTGATGATACCACCTTGCTTGAATCATCAATATGGTTCTTTTCATTTGAGGACAACAAGATCTGTAGATATGCAGTACAATCAACTCATGACAGGCATCGCCAGCCAAAGTTATTCATGAAGTGCTTTCAATGCAAGCATCTCCTCTCTGATTATCCCACACTACCATCTTGCTTGATTTGTATAAGAATCTGTGATTATGAATCCTATAATAGAATACTGGCCAGTACCACTTTGGTCGTACAAAGTCCAAAATCCTACCATATCTAATCTCATAGCATTTCTTCAATTTAAATCTTCCTGGGATCCCTTCCAAGGAACAACCATCAGGACTTGCTTTTAGGATGGTATAATCAATAACCATTATGAGAAATAGGAGTTCCTTTTTTAAGCTGGAATCCAACCACCATTGCAACAAAGATCAGGACTTGGTTTAAGATGATCAGCAAGACCATTACAACCATATGACTTGCTTTTTAGAACGTTATCTGTGAACCTCAACTGGCACAAAGCATACAAAGATGGACATAGGTTTTCATCAATCGTGTTCACATCTGACTCACTTCAAGGGAAATGTCAGTAACTAGTATCACTCGATACTACATCGAGAAAGGAATCAACCTTGTTATACGATATAATCGGCATATATCACAACCTGATTGCTTGCAAATGGCTTATATAGCACACCTGATTTCCTTTTACTTTAGAAAATGATCAGCTTTGGTATATGAACTGATGAAACTGGCCTATACCACAAAACCTGATTCTGTTTTACTTGAAGACACAGTCACCTTTTACATGAACTACAACTGGTTGATTCCCATGCCACCTGATTCCTCTTTAATTTGGGGAACAATCACCTTTGGTATATGAAATACACCTGGATTTATACCACACAACCTGATTCCCCTTTATTTCCAGCTCTACCAGCTTCTCTAGCAGATTCTCTCGCAGCTTCTCTAGCAGCCTCTTTAGCAGCTTTCTTTGCATCTTTTTTCTCTTGAGCTGCAATTGTAAGCCCATCAAGCCATTCCAATGCATCAGCTGCGGCATTATTTTCTGCTTGTCGCTTAGTGGATGCAACTTTTCCTTTGAACTGTTTCCCTTTCACAGTTACCATCGCCTGAAATGTTTGATTTCTTAGTGCTTTAAGTTTATATTGAGGGGCTTTGTATCCTGCCTGCGATAACCGATTGTTGAGAAGACTTTTAACGCACACAACGCGATCCCTGTTTGTGGTTTTTTTTGGATGAGGCTCAGCTAATGTGAATCTTCCCTCATTCTTGTCTCCGTGTAGGAGTTCAAGGAGCGCTTCCATTAATCTTCGATTCTCCTGAAGAATTTCTAACTGTGGATTCTCCAACTGTTCAGAATTAAAATTCTCTTTTGTTATAAAGATTTAAAATCAATTTCCCTTTCTGTTGCCAAAAAAGCTACCTCTCCTCCCTCTTTATGAGATCAATACCACATACGAATTTAAAGCAAAGACAGATTTCTGACATAAACAATAGAGATAAGAACCTTTTGATAGATAATGTCATCCAGTTCCCTTCTCAATGTCACGAAAGTCTCTGCCAAGGGGGCATGCATTGAGAATTCAAGCCACCCTTCTTCCATGTGTAAATAACCAGCCTACACGATCACGAAGTTGACGAGATTAGTTTCACCATCATGAGAAGCTTCTAGCTCAATTGCAGAGGGTCATCAATATACAAAATAAAATCAACAGCAACATCATAGGTATTACCTTTTCACTGAGATAGACTTTTCCACCAAATAGAAGCAGCATTGAATCAGTTATCCCAGTTGCATCTTGCAAGAGGATGTTTCCACTTCTTATTTTGCCACTGAATGCAAGCCATGGAAATTGTATTTTTTCCATTTTCGACAAGATGGAGTTCTGTATAAAGATTGACAGCATACGAATTGCAATTATCATTTTCCATAGCCCATAATTCTCAACATATTGTATTGGCACCAAGATATACCCCTCTCTCTTCCAAATCTAATCACCTAGTATCAAAACAAAAAAGGAACTTCTATCATGCCCAGTAAATCAATTGTATGAGCCTTTACGCAAGGCTCATATGTAACTAGTCTAAAGTGTGGTCACAGAATTTAAATTCATTGTGTGGAATTATTTCAATTGAATTCTAGAGTAAAAACTTCCAATATTTCTTCACATGAAAATCTTTTCATGTTCAAAAAACAAAAATGAAATTGAAAAACAAAAAGACTGCGATGAGGATTCCTTTGACTGGGAAATGTAAGGTTCCCTCACACCCAGAAGATCATGGAAAGGAAGTTGATAATCTACATTTTCTCATATTGGTCCATTGCCATATGTTTATTTTACTAGTTAATAACTATATATCTTATACTCTATGAAAGCCTGGCACACTCAAGCAAACCGTTGAATCTAAAAATGAACTTACTTGATGAAGAAGTACAAACCCATCTTCCACTGTTTTGTACTTCGTGGAATTCTCCATTGTCTAGAAATAAGAAATAAATAAAGAATAAGGTTCGCGATTACCACTTAAAATAATTATAATGGCATTAAATGGAAGCGAATTTTACCCAGACTGAAGATATTCCAGGAAACAGACCAGAACATATGATCCCTTTAAGAAGGTCAAAATCCTTACTGTATTTGTTGGAATAATCACGGACAGGGTCTACAAAGCCTGCTTGTCTGAGCAACATCTCAAACTGTCGACGAAGAGAATGCATTACTTGCATGGTGGAAAAGGAGAGAAAATGCTTCCAACAGTAATTGATTGCATTTCCAGCATCCATAGCACTCTTCCAACCATCGTATGCATGGACAAGGGCAATATGATCACTACAGTCACCACTTCCATACTTGAGCCTTTCTGCTTCTGCAACCTACAGTATTCAAAAAACACAGGATGGCATATATATGTATATATGCAGATATATTTTCAATTCCAATTTATTCAATAATATATAAAATTCACTTACTGGCTTCTTGTCGACAGGTAGCATGAAGGGATCTTTAACAGTCAGACCAGCTGCAATTGTAAGTACTGGATCAAGACAAGAAAAAATTGCCCCCATGATCAACATTTTTCCTACCCTTGGGTCCACGGGAAGATTTGCCAAGTGAGATCCTGCAAATTGAAGGTCTAGTGTCAATAGCTAGCACTAGAATTTTCACACAGCATGTAAAAGACCAAGAAATATATGCTGCACTATTTTCCAGAATTCTTTTCCATCCGGATGTTCATCAAGTTGAGAAAGATTTTATTAATTCTGAAAAAGACACTATGTCTTTATAGGAGGAACATGGCCTTTGAAGACATCACTGAACACTAACCAAGATTAGTAAGGTTCTCAGCATCATCTAGAGCTCCAATTATCTTCAAAAGTTGAACAGAATTACGAACCTTCAGCGAACCATCATGGTGGAATATTAGTGTGATATAAAATAAACAAACACTTTCAACTGGTAATTATTAGTTATTCGCTCACTGATAGTGGATCAGGTGGCTGCATCGCTTTAGACAGGAAGTCTCCAACTGTCCCCAGCTTCAAGCTTTTTATTTGAAGGCATAGAGAGTGTAAAGGGGTCCTCAGCAGCTCTGGTTCCTGGTATTCTGCAAATGCTTCATAAACCGCCTTTGGATATAGATGGAAGCATTCACCAGGTTGAACCCTACCAGCTCGTCCTCTTCTCTGCAGTAAATATTGAAATATATCTTCCTTCGGTTCAAGAAATTTGAACTTAACAACTTAATTTGTCTTGATATATACTGTGCAAATTACTGCACGGCTCTATTCCTGAACCATAGAACTTATAAAACAGAGAATTAACATTCAATGATTATAAGATTATTATATAAGGATAGTTAACAGTTCATAGGAGAAAGTAATAATTGAAAAAATCTTGGCCATGACATCCTCCACATAAACACAAATAGGGCATCATATCATCACAAACAAACTGGAATCTTGTCTACCATCTCATAAAACCATCAATCCTCTAAGACTATTTACTGATAAGATATTGATTCAGATGCACCATTCAAGATTGTCATTTCAAAACTATTTGACTGTGTTATAAGAAACTTTTTACACGTTTAACATTCACATTGTCATATGCTTTAGCTTCAAAAAAGTTTACACACTTGGCGAACTGAAGCTTTTGATATCCAGGAGGGTGTCAGACAAGGGGTGTTGTTTAAGGCATCATATGAAGTCTCCTTAGCTTTCCCACAATCAATAACAAAGACCACATCATTGATTGTAATACTAGTTTCTGCCAGGTTTGTAGCAAGCACAATCTTGCGTATTTTGTTGGGAGCAGGTTCAAAAATCAGTTTCTACATAAAGAGAATTTCAGTTAGTATGTTGATAGCAAGTAAACGGCACAAGTGATTAAAATTTTTACCTGATCTGAAGTTGTCATTGATCCATGACATGTGAGAAGCATGACCTTATTAGGGTTACCTAAAATAGGGTTTACTTTCAGGCAATCCTTCAAGGCATTAATGTCTTCCCAACCTGTCATAAAAACTAGTACAGCTCCTTCCTTTCCATACTTACAAATGTAGCAAAGTAAATCCTCAATAAGCTTGAACCCTAGACACTCAGGGTTCCATTGTGACAGAGAGAATTGGGTAGCACCACTAAATGACCTTAGGTCTGCACGTGCTAATGCATCCTGAAATTTCAATACAACATATTACAATTCCAATTAAACGCATTCAGAAATAAATTAATAATTTACACCATCATTGTAATCTCAAAGAATCACTTTAGCACTTACTTCAGCTAAGGCAACCACTGGATTCTTTCGACTCCTTTGCATTTGTTTCTGCATTTTCCATAGTTTATCTTGCCCATAATCATCAACTTGATCAAGTTCTGAAAGTCTATATCCTGTCATTTCTAAAGTATCTTCCAAGAAATACGTTTTCACTGGATATGTAAACCCCTGTTAGACAAGGTTTAAGTTTGGTACTCATTAAAGAAAAACTTTCTTCTGTAAAAGGAAACTCTAGATGAACAGGTTTTGTCATGAAATACTAATTAAAACACACATGTCACAGAATTGTAACACTTATACTGAACATAGTGTATATTTGTCATTTGCAAAACCATGAAGAGAAAATTGTGCGAGAACTTCAACTGTTTGGAATGAAATATTGACTTTCAAACATTTAAATTTGTGGGATAGCTTACTTGAACATTTCTCTCCATTAAGATTTAATAGGAAATGCAGCCTCTAAACATATTGCATAGCTTCTTTGAGCCCATTCTTTAGCGAAACATCAATGATTACATCAATCAGTTCGGACAGATATTCAGCTTCATCAAGTATTTAAAAGCCAAGATATAGTATCATATTCCACTCTCTGTTCTTGGGCCTCTTTTTGGAAAAAAAACCGGATTGAATCTGTCTCCTAGGATGTGAGAGATGTTTCTCTACACATTTGACAAGATGAAACAGCACGTGCAATCATTGCTTGACAATATAAATGGCCACGTTTAATATTTACTCAGACATTCAGCATACATTCATTATCATTTTGGGGTAGTTTATAACTTCAGGGTGCAGGTGAATCGGATATCCATTAAGGAAGAAATATTTGGTGAGGTGCTCTCTGTTAGAACTTGCGGTATTATGATAGACCCATTTATTCCCCCCAAAAAAAACATTTTGTTGATAATATCATTGGCCATGTAGTCAGTTATCAATACAAACAATCTGATAACTTACAGGTATATGAAACATATGAACAATTTGAAACTTACAGGTATATGGCACATAGGAGCACCATCAAAAAAAGAGGAGAAAAGTTTTGCATTAAGTGTTGCACTCATCAACACAATCCTTATATCCGGACGACGTGGTAGAATGTCTTTCAATACAATCAATAAAAAGTCTGCAAAAACATAATCAGCTATACATTGGCTACATGTACAAACAATCTTAGGGGGCAAAAATAAACGTTCTCTATGCTTTAATATACCTTCGTTCATGCCTCGTTCATGAATCTCATCCACAATCACATGAGTCACTCCCTTGAGATCAGGATCCATCACTAGCCTTCTAAGCAGAATTCCAGTCGTGCAGAACAGCAACCGCGTTGACATACCTCTCATCCCTTCCAAACGGACTTTGTAGCCAACCTTTTAAATAACCAAGAAAAAATGAGATATCTGAATCTAAATCTTCCAGATGTTTCATTAGATATGGAAAGGTTCTTACCGATTCCCCTAACTGCTCTCCTCGCTCCGTTGCAACTCTTTCTGCAACAGAGATGGCTGAAATACGTCTTGGTTGAGTGCATATAATATTACAAGTGCTTCCATTTCCAGCCTCAATTTCAGACTCTAGAATATACTGAGGTAGTTGTGTTGTTTTCCCACATCCAGTCTCCCCTGAAATAACAAGTACCTGCAAGAATGTGGTCACATGTCAAAAGCATTGATGATCACAAAGCCCTTCTTTATATATATATATATATATATATATATATATATATATATATATATATATACATACATACATATATATACATATATGTTAGAGAATAAAACGTGGTCACATTTTCCAAAAGCATTTATATCATGTCTTACAGAGCTTAAGAGTGGAAAAACCGTGACTTCCTTTGTTAAATGAATATAACCATCAGATATACCCATGAGAGAAAGAAATGTATACCTGGTGCCTTTTCACAGCAAGAAGAAAAGCGTCACGTTCCTTATAAGCAGGAAGATTTCTCCGGAATTCCAACATTTCTTTCCCTTCAGTTGAACTCTGTTAATCATTACTAGAAATCATATCATAATTCCAACAGTCCCCATCATAAGATGTATAAGTGATAAAGCTCCAAACCTGCCTTGCTTGTTGTCGTTCACGAAGATGCATGCTTCTTTTGAGGAGAAGTACATCATCTAAAAGGCTATTATTCGGCATGGAAAGTTCAACTGGTGTATTAATCCGGAGAACAGGAAACGGATCCTCACTATATGCTGATTTGGATATCATGGTGCTATCTATATTCTCAGTAACAAGTTTATTAATCTGGCTTTTAGATTCAAATAGTTCCTTTCTTTCCAAATGCTCCTGAAGTGCTGCTTCAACACCTTGATGAACTGAGAAGGGAATTGCAACCTGTTTGACATGAGCCATTTCGTTTAGTTTCAAGAAAAAAGAAATTGTTTCAAGTCAGAATGTGCAAACCAAACCTTTCGCGTTGGACGTTTATCATCCATGTCAGGCCTGTAATTTGGTAAAGGTTCTTTGCTGAACACAATAGATTTCCCATAGGACTGACTGAAGAAAACATAAATTAGCCAAGACAGGAAGATACTTTTGACTGTTATGATTCAGAAATACAGACAGGACAATTCTACCTGAAAAGGCCCATCCTTTTAGCAAGTGCAGAAAGGCATTCATAGTCTCTCTTATCCCTCTTATCCCTCGTAATTATCTCTTTTTCTATAGGATTTCGCAAGAGCACATGAAGCTTCCACTTCCATGCATCGATGTTTGCATAACTTCGCGATCCCTGGCAGCAAAAGCTAATTGAGTATCAGAACAAAATGCCTGTCATTGAAGGATATTGTCGCTAGACAAAACTAACATTTGAGTACCAGAACAAAAAATCACTAGACAATATTATGAATTTTGTATAAAACCCACAAATAAATTTAAGTTCAATGTTTCTGCCAACGATGACATATCTTATCTCTCCTATGGCACAAGAGCAAAATAACGTGACTGAATCATAAATTTGTATGCGTCCATAAAAAAACTGAATAAACCGAGGACAGTCAGTGCACCTGCCAGTGAGCATATCTTTGACACATACAAATTATGAGGTTAAAGAGAAAATAATAATGAAAAAGAAACAATGTCCAAAACGAAAATAAAGAATAAATATGTGAAAAAGGCAAATTCATACAGAAAACAAGAAGTTAACAGACATGCTACCGCTTAAGTCTCTGGATGACAATTCAAGAGTTACATGACATGTTAAGCCCTTGCCTGGTACACTTAACGGATATGTCATCTTTGTTCAAAAAGTCACACTCATAGAAGAGCCAGCAAGTTGAGTTCATACCACATCTAAATATGTGATAAATCACAGTATAAAACGTATAGAACAGATTATCAATGAGTGCTATCAATTAACAAAAAACTTGTATGTACATCGAACATGTCCAGTTTGAGCTTACAGCAAAGTTTGAACAACTGATTTATTGATCATGCTCATGAAGCATACTAAATCTGACAGCTCCATATGGAGATACCTAGAATTCATGCATATATATATGAACATGTTAAGCATGATTCCTCATAGAGATTTTCATTGACACGATTTAGCTTGAACATGCTAACGAAGCTGGAAAATCTTCATATAGTATCCATACTTCTGCATGCATACTATGCTATTTACATTTTTTTAATGCCTTGCACCAGAAAGAATGGCATGAAGACAACAAGAGAGTGGCATTTAAGAATGAACATAAGTGGCAAGAATTCTAAGCGCAAAATGAGAACTTGTAAATTCCCATAGCACTTTATTGTATTTTGACAATCATGCTAACCAAGTAGCAGAAAAAGATGAAATCTTTACACGGAGGCTATAAATCCGAGAACACAAAAGTTGAAATCTTCACATAGAGTTAACTCTATATTTTTGCATAAGATGATATTTCATTTTTACTTGCTCTTAAATATGTTTTTTAAGCATGATAAAAGAAGGGTCAGCAATTTCAAAGTCAGCATGAAAAAACTCATGATCAGCCAGCAACTTCACATTCTTATCTCTTCACAATACTTGCAACAACAAGGCCATATTCGATCATTATTGAGCTCTGACATATTCTTCCTACAAGACCCTAGCATTTCATGGTGCCTTTATTCCTCATACAAGACTGTTGTAAACCCGAAACACTAAACACCCAGCATGTCAAGAAAAGCTCCCTCTTTTTCTTCCCATGAAACCTGAAACCGTTGAAAGTAAGCCCTAAGAATTATTTGAGGAGAAAGCAGTATTGTTTACCGCAGGATAGGTATATCATAACCGTTTTACGAAAAAACTCAATAATTGTTAATATAGACTCGATAAACCTTAGAACATAAACCCTAAACACTTCAACTCACAAGTTTTTAGTATGGGATAGATAAACCAGTAAACCTCTAAACCCTAAACGCTCTAAACCCTTAAAACATAAATTTTAAACCCTTCAAGAAAACTTACTATTTGACATGGATAGATAAACCCAAAAACCTGTGAACCATAAACACTTCAGAGAAAACTCGTTATTTGGTAATGTGGGATAGATAAACCCTAAACCCTCTTAAACTAAATCTTAAAAATTTCAAGAAAGGTAAAAGAAAACGTAGCTAGAATTGGATAGGATTATTGGCAAGAGAAGACCTACTAACCTTCCTGTCTTCGAACCCATATTCGTCGTCTGAGTACTGATCTTCTGCTATCTGTGCAAAGAGCCTTTTCCCTATCACAGAAGAAGGAGAAGCAGAAGGGGCGGCCATAGAAAGAACAGCTCCGAAGCTCCTCCATCGCTTCTGCACGGACATGAAGAATTTCTCGTGATGAATGGAAAGCTCAGACAGACAGACGCAGGAAAACACCCCCAACTGCCCCCTCTCACTGTATTTTTTCTGTATTTCCCCAAATGCCCTTCCTTCTGTATTTTCCATATTTCCCTAAATGCCCCTCTCACTGTATTTTTTCCATTATTTCCCCAAATGCCCTTCCATTTGCATTTTCCTTATTTCCCTAAATGCCCCTCTCACCGTATTTTTTTCATTATTTCCCCAAATGCCCTTCCTTTCGTATTTTCCTTATTTTCCTAAATGCCCCTCGCACCGTATTTTCATTATTTCCTCAAATGCCCTTCCTTTTTGTATATTCTTTATTTCCCTAATTGCCCCTCTCACTGTATTTTCATTAGTTCCCCAAATGCCCTTCCATTTGTATTTTCTTTATTTCCCTAAATGCCCCTCTCACTATATTTTCATTATTTCCCCAAATGCCCTTCCTTTTTGTACTTTCTTTGTTTCCCTAAACACCCCTCTCGTTGTATTTTCATTATTTCCCCAAATGCCCTTCCTACTGTATCCCCATATGCCCATTCTACGTCTCCTTCATTTCCCAAATACCTTCCCCACATTTTCATTACTTTCTACTAAAATTTCATTATTTCCCCAAATGCCCTTCCATTGCTTTCAATATTTTCCATAGATGCCCTTAACAACACGAGGTTCTTTCTCAAATCCAGATGCCTTAACAACATGAAGAATTGACATTAAAATCTCTTTCAAATGTTTAGTGTGAGATTAGTGTATTATTCCTTAATCATGGCTTTATATCATTAATACTTTCCACATCTCTAGGAGTTGAAACTTTAGCATTAACCTTTCAATGGGCTGGTTATTCTGCAATTGCAATAATAAGATGATGTTAACAACATTGACCCATCTACTTATGGTAGGACATCCATAACCAAGTTCAACGGGCTAATGTGATGAGTCTTCTAATCAACAACTTCCTGCTCCCATCATATGTATATCTACATGTCCATGTGATGCATTTTTCTAATGGGTAATTTGATTTAGCTTCAACATACGAGCACTAAATTCCAAATTAAACTTCAACGCCCATTCAAAATTGATTTCTTAACGATATAAAATCATGCATAAAATGTGGGGAAATTTTAGAGGTATCTGTGATGTGATGTTTTTTTGCATTTCCCCACGTGCCCTTCGTGAACCCCCCAATGAGAGAAAAGGGGAACGGATGGATTGACTACATGAATTGCTCTAAAGGGGTCAATTGTGCAAGTATTTGGAAATATATCGAAAACCTTGGGGCATTTTGGGGAAATAAAGAAAACACTTGGCGGCATTTGCAGGAAATAAAGAAGTCAATGATGTGTTAAGGTTTTCTCGAAATTAAACGTCACACTTCCAAGTTCATTAGACTTTCATGTATTAACGATATAACCATTAAAACAATCTTCACAATGAGAGATGTTGCATATGATATCTAGGAGCAGTATATTAAATTCAATATGATTGTATGAAAGCCCAAATATGTTTGTTTGTGTGTGTGTACCTTGTATGGTGTGTAAATTAGACATGGTTGACATATTGAGGAATAGGTAACATGATCGTCACGATGAAAGCCTAGCCCCCACCATCGATGTCTCAAGAGTCAAGACGTCAAACTTCCTACGTAATGTGTTTTATGAGGGAAGTTAGGCCTCATGTTTATACTGTTCACTAGGCCCCCTTCAATAGATGTGATTTTCTAAAAGACTCTCTATTCATTGGTTGTCAATATTGTGATAATGCATGCACATATCATTTCTTCTATCCAATCACATTAACCCCTTTCTAAATTTGGTCAGCATACCCTTCACTTGTGTTTTGTTAATATTAGGGAATTACCCTCACCTATGTTATACGTGTGTAACAATGTCAACATTGTACAATATGTAAATGGTCAAGGTTGACAAATTGTGGTGTCGCATCCACATTCCATTAGGTCCACTTACATTCACATTGTCAACTAACTAATAAAAAGTCGGTCATAGAAACCAAAATGAGTGCAAGTTTTCAAGAAACACAAGCGCGTGCAAGGTTAAATGAAAATTTAACTTTATAAAGTTATTAATAATAGTTTTAACCAAAATGGCTAATTTTTGCATCCTATTTTCATACATAGTTATCTATTTGTTGCTAAATGAAATGACTATTAGACGCATAATTCACAACCCAACATATGTGCGTATGTTATTTAGTCTATTGTCATCTAGTTCAATGGAAACCAAGTTTTTTATGCCCACATAGGTCATTTCATATTAGAGAACACAAAGAAGGGACATATCTAACCTGTCAATCCATCAATGCATGTCAACATGCTAACTGTCATCGACGATGCACTAAAATAAACATCATCACCTTACTCCTCTGTAGTTAGTTTCCATTGATATAAATGCTAGAATCCTACATTTTTTTTTAGATTTAACATTATTGGCTTTTCCATCAACATCTACAAATTCATCAGATTCTTTATCAATGCATTATCCTTTAAACATCAAACGTGGTTATTCCCTGCATAACCTTAGGGACCAATTCTAAAGGTGAATTGTAAAAGGTAGGTCTACCTCATTGTCCAATTAAATTATTACTTTTTGATGGAAGAACTACCCTTTCTCCTTTTATATATCCAAAATGAAGAGCATGTCATAAAAAAGTTTGCTTTATATAATATATGCACAAATTTGAGATTTTTTTTCCATAAAACATATGCTCCATTGGTATTAATAAAAGGCCAGAGGCAGTATACAAATAGTATATAATATTGTTTCATCTCCACAAGTATATATTATCAAAGACAAGACCAAATATAAGCTTTGGCATTTGGCAAGATAAGGATAATTATAATCCATGAATACAACTCTCAGCCTTACCAATAACGCTTTTGCTACGGCAAGCTAGAAGACCACATATAAAGGTGAAAACAATCTCCAGCATGTAAAAACCAGTCAGTGCTTCATCGAAACGTCCATTCTATCATGATTTCATTCCAAATGGCCACATTTGTAGTTAGAAGCGTTTGAAACACATGTTCCTTTGACCCTTGTCATGGTCTCTAAAAACTTCATGTTGCAGACAAAGTTTGTTGAAGTTGATTCTACATATGCTAAAGCTCTTGATTGTCCACCCTGGCTGGTAGTTTGAAAACTTCAAGTTCACATTTGGTTTTGCATGTACTGAAGACCATACTCAACATATAAACAACATCTCAGAGTATCTAGCTTTTTCGAACTTCATTTTTCCACATTAGCCCTCAACCTTTCACAAATTTGAGAAATTGCATAGGCAACTACTTGAATAAAAAACATTGATATTAACAGCATTCTTTTCGCATGAAGTTGATAATCTTGTTTCCATTACTAGCTAGAACTCCATGAATAGTGAGAGACGGGATGTAAATGAGTTTGCAACAATCTACACATATTTTCCTAGTCCCCCCCCCCCCCCCCCCCCCCCCCCAAAAAAAAAAAAAAAACAACTCATTCCATTAATTATAAAATTTTACAAATGAGACGATTATGTACAAATCCCTGTAGGGACGGGATAGTTCCATCTTATGTGGATGCCCACTAACTCAAGAAAGGGAGAGGACGACCATTGTTGGATGACGACTATTCGTTGTCTTTCAACTCCATCGGAGCTGCCCTTGAGGCCATCATATTGGCTCTCTAGCGCGGCTACAATTTCACTCCATATCTCTTGCAATAGCCTTGTTTGATGTGCAGTTTGGTTGGAGAAGACCCGTCTACACTGTTGTTTCCATAGAATCCAAAGAGTTCTTGGACTGACCAATTCCAACACAGCTTGAGATTTGTCATTCCTAGTTAATTTTATGTTGCACCATATGTATATCATAGTCAATATTTATACACCGAGTATTTGTAATGGAATTCAGTTTATGGAGGGATGAACAATTTATAAACTAATTTTCCAACATGATGTAAAATGTGTACGACGAAGTTTTTTCATAATTGCAAAGTGGTGACAAATGTATTGAATCTTACATAGTTGTTTAATTATAAGATATATTAGCAAACTCAAGAACAATAATATGTTCCTAGTATTTTAACAGAAAAATACTAAAATGTATTGCATTCTTATTAAAAAGGAACATCAATATAAATGTGTGACTATGAAGTGAAAAGAGGAAGTGGAAGCAGAAGTAGAAAAAGATAAGATGGGTGGAAATTTTGTATATGCCTAATAGAAAATTATTGTAGGAAACGATCAAGGAAGGGGAGGCAGAGGGGACAACAAGATGCTCCAAAAGGGAAGCATACACCAAACGAAGAGCATTGTTGGTGATGATGACACTATGAAAACTAGATGTGGCCAATACCAATAATTCATGTGATTGAGACATTATGGACAAAAAGAAATGAATATGAGAGAACATCATTTCACATCCCTTGCACCTTGTCAACAAGACATACATATTACACACATGCGAGGAATATGGTAGTTCCAACATGACAATAACACATGCGTATGAAGGTTTCGGTATCAACGTATAAAGCCCATGCATGGAACGCAGGCATAAAAGTTAAGAATTATGTTTCTTTTATCCATGGAATAGGGGCAATATACATGTAACATAACTATAATGTGAATCGTGATGTTTGACAAGGAGAGGTAGACTAATGTTGTGGGTCAAGTCATAGAGTCATCATAGTACATATACGCAAACTTGTCAATATAATATATATCCGTACCTTTGTTTTTAAGTATATTAAGATGTATGCCAAAAAGCCCCATACATGTACACGGTTTTCTTCATCATTGGCCCAATACATATTTCCACTCCAATCACTTCCCCTCTCCATCTTTCCAACTGTAAGTACTTGCTCAATGTCTTTCGGACAACTGGTTGTTAAAGAAAGGTTGGACCACATTTCCTTGTTAATGCACCTTAACATCATTCGTTGACTACTCATTATGCCTACTCTAGAGCACATGATTACACATTTACTCCTCATGTCAAGTTCATAACTCACAAAGTCACAACCCATAATGTGGTGGTTTCCTTAAAATCACTATGAACTTTCTACATTTCCAACAACATATTGTTGCCAAAGGTTGATATTTTTATCCATTTTATCTATGACACTTGGCAACTTGGCCAACTTTGTGCTTCTTGAAGCATTGCATGTTATTGTAGTCCACAAAACTATTGCATTCACAGTTTCACTTGTAGACTCGTCATATAATCAACCCAAACTTACTACATAACAATTGTAGATCTAATTAAGAGTGTTGGTGGAAGTGTCTAATCACTTGTCACAAAAATGTCTCAACTTGAAAAAAATATCATGCATCATATAAGTAAAGAAACTTAGCGTTGATGAAAAAAGCAAATGTTCTATGTTTTAATTGAAATTAAAAGTAAGTTTCAAGTGATATGTGTGGCTCATCCCCAATTTGAGCTCTAGACTGTAATGCAGTCAATAGAAATGGATTGAACTTTGAATGTGTAGTATAAAGAATTGAAGATGAACATTCCTAGACCTTAGACGTGTAAGTATAAACATGACATAAAAAAATGTTTGGTATTCACAAAAACGTTTCTTGGGCAATAGAGGTAGATTGCGCTATGCTTTTGGATGTATAACAAAGGTCACATGTAGTAGGAGGGTGGTGGGTGGAAGCAATTAATTGTTGTTCCATTTTTTTTTATAATCCACATCATGACAAACGTTAGGTATTTAATTGATTGATTGATGTGTTACATATTATGTTTTGATGATAATGATAAACATTAGGTATTCGAAAAAAGGTTGTTGGGTGATTGATGATTGCATTACATGCTCTTGTCCATAGAAGCTAGTGACAAATGTTAGATATCTAGGTCGAGGGTGTTAGATGGTGACCAATTGGTTGATATCATACATTGACATATTCACATTCGTGGGGGTTCCCAAATGAATGCATACGATGGCATGAAAAGCATTCGTTAAATCCTAATTGTGTAGTGTGCCCAAATGCACTATAATCAATCCGACACGCTTTGTGGGACTGCCTAGAGGCCCATCGAATATGGCAGGGAGTTGGCTGCTTATTGCAATTATGCCAGATGCAAGGCTTAATCATGCGGGGAAATATATGTTGGCTATCATGGCAGGCCCCAATTGACAAATACGAGCACTAGGAGGGGATGACTTTGGTGATAAAAGCACAAGAGGTTTTTTTCTCCACCATCGACAATGTCCACTCAACTCCTATCAATGCCAAATCTCAAGTAGTGCTGGAATTGGTCAGCCCAATAACTCTTTGGACTCAATGGAAACAACGGTGTAGACGAGTCTTCTCTAACCAAACTGCGCAACCATCAGTGTTAATGCAAGAGATATAGAGTGAAGTTGTAGCCACTCTAAAAAGCCAATATGATGGCCTCAAGGGCGACTCCGATGGAGTTGAAAGACAACGACTAGCCTTTATCCAGCAATGGTCAACCTCCCCCTTTATTGGGTCGGTGGGCGTCCACATAAGATGGACCTATCCCGTCCTTACAGGGATTTGTATATATTAATCTCATATGTAAAATTTTATAACTAAGGGAAGGAGTGTTTTTTGGAAAAAAGAAGAAGAAGCATTCGTTAAAAAATAAAAACGGAGTTCTTAAACTCCTTCCTTTTTAGTTTCCTAGATATAAAAAGGGGACTTCACAATAAAAAAGAGAAATGACACTAATAAATATGAAAGTATTCGTTTTATTTTTAATAAATAAATAAATAGATAAAATAAAGGTTCATTAATTCCCCACTTTTTATTCTCCCAAATTTTATGGATATTTTTTTCTGACATTAAAAATGGGACTTCACACTAATCATATTTCTATAATAAATATAAAAATATTGGTTTCTTTTAAATAAATATAAATAAATAAAGATTCATAAACTCCCCCATTATTTATTTATTTATTTTTTTCCCAAAAAGATTTCCTTCATTAGTATTAAGAAAAAAACACCATAAGGCTACAAACTGTACAATTTAGAGAGTATTATATACAAAAAGGATAATCAGGGGAAGGGCCAAGGATGATGATACTTCCAGATTGGTCCTTGAGAGGAGATCGTGAATAGAGGCAACTTCCTCCATAATTGTAGTCATTTTTTCCTTTTCTTAAGAACAACCTCCGAAGGGCCCGACATATTGTCATACTGCCCACGCATTACTGCCAGTAAGTTGTCCCATAATTCTAACAATATATCTGAGAGAAGGGGTACTATGGAATCATATCGTCTTTTACATCGATACTTCCATAAGGTCCATAATGTAATCGTGGCTACTGTTTTCCATACTTGGGCTGCATGCATTTGCTTTCGAGGCTGCTGAAAAGGCGAGATATATATTAGATGCCTGTTGATGACAGTCTTAGCCTCTAGAGCATCATCTGCCTCATACAATAATAGACTGGAATGGAGAACCCCCCATACCACTAATCCCCAGGAGAATAGGCAACCTACATTAATTGTCAGGAATAAAGAAAGAACTTTATTCCATACCTGTTGAGTTAGTGAACAGGACCAGAGAGCATGCTTGGTAGTTTCCTGTAAGTCACCACAATAACTACACTGTCTAAGAACGGGTGCCACGTTTCCTTTCAAAGCTTGACCTACCGACAATGCTGCATGTAACAAAAGCCATCTGAAGAGAGTGTATTTTGTTGGTCCCCTAAAAGACCAAATCCATTTCCAATAAGCCTTCAAATGATTGCTTGATACACCCCACTTATTCCAGTGCTTTTGAGCCGTAGGAGTTGGAATATTCTTAGACATGAGTAAGGTTCTACCAAATTTCACAGTATACTGAAAGAATGGAACTGCATTGGATCCATCATGGGACTAGTCCAAGACCATCCCCATGGGTCCCACATTAGCCTATTAATTGGCTGACGTGCATATAGCCAAAGCATATCCAACAAATGGACTATTGACGGTTGTGGATCCAGGAGCCATTTCTTACCAGTTTTGGCAATCACCCTAATTGGAACAACACGTAGGTTTTGTAGCAAATTTTCAGAGGGTGTATAAGGCTGCAATTTATTATCCAGTTGAATATGGAAATAAAAAATACACCCGTCTGTAGAAATTCCCTTAACAAAGAGCATTATGCCATTCATTAGGCAACCAAACCACATATGCTCCTGCATCGGCTGAAGTCGCGATGAGGCCCGAGAGAAGGCTGCTGAAATATCCATCTTCATTGTCTTTGCCCCATCTATCGAATGTAACTACTTAAGGCGATCCACCTCTGGCATCTGCTGAAAATGAATCCAGGATCCTACTGATGCTGCTGGCCCATTATCAAGTTTTCCCCATGCAAGACGAGGTCTAAGGCCCAATACATTTCCAATAGAATCCCGAACGAGAGAATTAGCCAAAAGCGGTTGATTCATCCAACCATCCCATGTGTTAGGCATCTCCTTGCGTAGAAAAATCTTGATTGCATCCCATGCTCTGACAATCCCCGGTAGAAATCTATTGGATGTTAGATTCCGTCTCGGTGTTTGAATATCTGTCAAGAACATCCATTTTAAAGAAGGCAACCAGTTTCCTCTCGTCTTAGGATATAATTGCATCAACTGATTAAGCAACATACCCTTCCATGCCTCTGCCCCTGGCAATAGTCCTCTGACTACAAACTTTATCAAGAGAGCTCGAGATTGTATCAAGGGATCTATTAGAGCTAACCCTCCCTGACTTTTTGGCCTAATCAAAACATCCCATGCCACCTTGGCCATTGCACGAGATCCATTTTTTCCACCCCAAAGGAAGTTACGTATGAGGCTTTGAACTTTCATGATTGCCGACCAAGAGAACAACCAAGCTGATGTGATAAACCACATTGAAGCCAACAACACCGAATTTGCAATGACAACCCGACCTACAAGGGATAACTATTGCGAGTTCCAATATACCAACTTACGCTTAACTGATAATAGCAATGGTGATAACATCACTCCAGATGGTAAATCTATACCAACAAGACAACCTAAGTAACGAATCGGCTCCCCATGATTTAGCCAACGGAATGCAGGGCCTGGATACCATTGTGGATGCGGCTCATCATTGGCCCAAAGGTCTACAGATTTATTCCAATTGAGAGAGGCTCCAATAACATCTGAAAATATCTGTAAAGCATTTTGTACCCGATCAAGATTAACAACATCTCCACGAATATAAAGAGCAGTGTCATCCGCAAACTCTGTATCAAGAACTGTTGAGTTTGCAATATATAAGGCTATTCCTTGGATGGCCGCTATCGAGGATCTAAGAAAAGCTGATAAAGCTTCCCCAAATAAAATAAAAAGAAATGGTGCTAACGAACAAACTTGTCGAACAGATTTGGAAATTGGAAATAATGTACCATTGCCTCCAGAAAATAAAACTGAGCTAGACGCGTGTCTATATAATGCAGACACCCCTTTTATCCATGCACTTGGAAACCCTAATCTTGATAGAACTGCCTCCAGAAAGTCCCAATCTACTTTATCATATGCTTTCTCAAAATCTAATAATTGTATAGCAAGGGACTTTTTGTGATGTTGAGCTAGTGCAATCATCTCCCAAAAAAGGAAGATATTGTCAAAGATGCTTCTATCTTGAAGGAATCTTGATTGTGTATCATGTATAATCGAGGGAAGCAACGATCACATTCTATTGGCTATAGTTTTTTCTACTATTTTATAGATGTCGTTAAGCAAAGTTATTGGACGCCATTTTGATATTTCATTACATTGAGCATATGATTTCAGGATCATGTATATGATTCCTTCCGTCCATTCTTCGGGCATATTCCCTGTTGAGAAAATTAAATTAACTGCTCTAGTAAGAGTAGGCCCCAACAAGTCCCAGTAGTGCAAATAGAATACCACTCCTATGACATCCTTTCCAGGGCACACATTTTTCCCCAGGGACTTAGCCACTGTCCAAACTTCAGTGTCTGTAAATGGTTGAAGCAACTGGGAAGCCATTACATGAGTGACCTTCTGTTGTATTGTTTCTAGTACAAGTTGTCTCTTATAAAGGTCCTCCTCCGAGAAGGATTTAGCAGATAACAATTGATGGTAATATGTTGTAGTTATGTCTCGCATCTCCGAATCATCCGTTGTGTAAGAGCCATCAAGTCGTTTTAGGGTTTTGATAGATAGTGTTTTATACTTCTGTTTAAATTGACTGAAGAATTCTCTGTTAACCCTATCCTACTTCTATGACCAAGAAGTTGTATTACGTTGATAGAAATACAATCCTCTCGCATGTTGCTTTTCTTTTAAATTGCTTTTTACTTGTTGTAAATCTGATAGTAACATCGGTGAGGTTGGATATCTTTCCAATAACTTTTGTGTTGCAGCCAATGCTCGACGCAAATTAGCAATCTAAGCACCACATCGATCAACCGAAGAGGCAACTATGTTTATGAAGAAACTCTTGACATCAAGAATGGCATAAGTGATATCTCTGAGTAGAAAGGCATCAAAGAAGTTATACTTAGACCAGATTTGAGCTACAGAAACTCTATGAGTTTCATCAGCAAGCAATGAGTTCGGGATACGGAATTGCTTAAGATAGGACCTTTGGTGAATACAATGTTTAACTTCAATGGATAATGATCAGAAGTTACCGCCCCAGGAATAATCCCCATAAATCCAGAAGCTTCCCAAAAAAAGCTACTAGCATAAAACCTGTCCAATCGTGCCAAATTAGCTGCAACCATACTACCATTTGAACGGGAGAAATGAAGGGAGCCTTGCATTCGAGAAATGGAATGAATATTCCATAGATCCAATAAACCAAAAGAGAAACAGAACGAATCCCAAGCTCTAGCTTCTCGGCCTCTTATTGTATTGATTGATCCTCCCCTTCTATAAGATGTTTCTTCAATCATGTTATTTGACACTATAAAGGAGACTTAATACTAAATTATAATCTATTAATGAATGGTTGTTTTTTTTAGTGAATTAAATTTTATTTATTTATTTTTCTCAAAAAATGATTTTTTATATATATTTATTTTGCAAAAACGAATGGTTTTATAATATTCTTGGGGCCATTTCATATTTTGGAATATTGAGAATATTACAAATATCACGCATGTGTCAATCTGTGGTTGATATATTACATAATTTGTTCTAACAATTGTACTAAAAGTTAGATATTCAAGATAAATTTATATGATGGAGTGCATGGTTATTACAATACTTTTTTTGGTTTGATGAAGGTAACATATGTACTCTCTCTTTTTTCCCAAAAATAGAGCTACTTTCCCATTAGTTAGAAAAGATTTTTACAGTAAGACTATACAAGTATATCGGGGTATCACCACCCGACCGAGTTCAAGAATATGAGACTACATACATATATCCTCTTTACATACATATGCACTATATGTTAAGTTTAATGAAGGCAACAAATGGTAGGTATTTGGACTGAGGGTGTTGGTTGTGAACAATTAATTAACATGTTAATTATTATGTTCCAACAATGGTAACATATGTTGAATATCAAGGTTTTTAAATTAGTCAAACAATGTTCCCATTTGGCCAATGATCTTATACACGAATATGCATGTCCTCATTGTTTGTAGGATGTTAAGCATATTAACAATGTAGTACCATCTAGACAATTGATAATGTAACAAAATTTAATTGGATGAAGTATATAAATCATGTGGATCACGCTCTCACTCAATTCTTAGCCTAGCACGATTGACACTTTATTTCTCACCAAACAGTAAGCTTCTTAAAGTTAACTCATAAGGCCATGCCATTTTCTTCATCTCTAAAGCATACAATTAAACTTTCACAAACCTCTCTACAAAACATTATGCCTTTGACCCCTTCTCTTGAATAAATAAATTGTTAAGTTTTCTTCTTGTTCCTTGTTCTTTTTATACATTTCCTTTGATTGAAAAGTGATTGCTTTAGGAGTATTCCCCGAGTTGTATCGTGTGGTAGGCCATTTCACAATATGTATTCCTTGGAAGTGTTAACGATTGGGTGTAAGTTTGCTATAACTTCCCTCAAGATTTCACGTAATATTGAAATATTTTAATATTTATATTTTTGTAAGGTGTCTTCCCACCTTGGTTGTATGAATTTTATAATGTGGTTGATATTGCGCATGACCCCCTTAGTCATGAATTGAATGCAGATCTCACAGAGGATGAGGTGAACCTCATAGTGGTCAGAGCCCTATTTAGGATGACTTGACA
The DNA here is from genome assembly GCF_043228905.1 of Azolla caroliniana. Taxonomy (NCBI): domain Eukaryota; kingdom Viridiplantae; phylum Streptophyta; class Polypodiopsida; order Salviniales; family Salviniaceae; genus Azolla; species Azolla caroliniana. The sequence goes on from NW_028230455.1 coordinate 12,568,528, forward strand.
AATAAAGTTTTTAAGCGATATTCCAACATTTTAAAGAGGCCCATAATTTCAATACTCCAATATAGTTAAGATTCTCATTGTATGCCTCAATCTTGGAAGATTGATCTCATCAAATTAGTCCCAAACATGACATTATTTAAGGCATTTCATCAATGATAAACTGTTCTTTGGTGGGGCAAGGGGTTTAATTAGGTATTGTCACAGATAGATCATAAGCTCAAGAGACAAGAAAGAAGATAGACAAATGGATGAGTTGTATTAACGGAAAGACTCCATAACTGGTGTTGTTCACCTTGAATTCCTTCAAGGTGAACTCCTCTATTTATACTACATGGCATGCATACTTGTTGCACGCATGTGAATCTACAATAGAGCATGTAGGTATGCATGCATGTGCCAAGTGTAAATACTATAAGGGAGCAACTATGCACATGATGCTAGCAAAACAATAAGGACCAATTACATACATAATTGTGTACTAGATATATTGGTTAACCCATGATACTAGATTATAACATGGTCGTGTCAAGAGTTCGAATCTTGACATTATCCCCCCTCCTACACCGCCTTCCCAAATCGGCCATTGGTTTGTGGGGATATTGGTGATGAAAATCGTGGACGACCTTTGGGGCATTTTGTAAATTTTCCGATGGTTCCCACGTGGCCTCAAACATGGAGTAACCCCTCCATAGGACAAGGTATTGCAAGTGTTGACGGTGCCAACGCGAGTCAAGGATTTGGTCGACCTCGTATTCCTCCCCTGTCGTCAATTGCACAGGTGGTGGTGGTGGGGCCTGACGTCATGGGAGTTGTGAAGCATAATGGGGTTCGAGGAGGGAGACATGAAAAACATCATGAATCCGGAAGTGGGATGGAAGGGCGAGCCGGAAGGCGACGGGATTGATGCACTCGATGATACGGAATGGTCCCAACTTCTTGTAATCAAGTTTCGCACATGGACGAGTAGTAGAGATGTGTCAACGTAACAACCAGACTATGTCTCCAAATTCAAAGAGTGGAGTGGTAGATCGATGGCGATCAGCCTGCTTCTTGTATCATTCACTAGCAAGACTAAGCTCTAAGGATAAATCATGATGTAGTTCTTCCAAAATGCGGGCGTGATCCTCCGCCGAAGGGTTCACGGAAGTGGTAGGAAGGGAAATGTTTAAGCAAGGATGTAAACCATAGTTGGCAAAGAAGGGAGTGACGCCAATCGATGCATGGAGAGAATTATTGTAGGCGAATTCCGCGAGCGAAAGTAAGTTGACCCAATCATCTTGTTGGTAACTAACAGAGTACCGAAGATACTGCTCAAGGATTTGGTTGACACGCTCCATTTGCCCGTCAGTTTGGGGGTGATAAGCGGATGACAACTTGATAGAGATGCCTAAAGTTTGTAGCAGGCGCTGCCAGAAGTGAGAGACAAACTGGGGTCCGCAGCGTACCACATTGTTGAGTAGTAGATGCACCATTCCTTCTCCGGAAATGGTTTTGGAGCATGGAGTGAAGTGAGCTATCTTCGTAAACCGATCGACAACGACCAACACCGAGTCATAGCTATTGACCAAGGGTAGATAAGTTATCAGGTTCATAGAGATAGAGGCCCAGGGACGACGAGGACATGGAAGCGACTGTAGTAAACCGTATGGCCGATGATGAATGGCTTTGGAGCGAGCACAAACCTCACAACTCTTTATGTATTCTTTGACCAACTTCCATGGTTGTGGCCACCAATACCCCCGAGAGATTAGCTCGAGGGTTTTCGCGACGCCGAAATGACCTGCAAGTGGATCATCATGGCATTCCCGCAACACCCGAGTGCGACATGGGCCCTCTGGGACGTATAAGAGATGATCTTGGAACAACAAACCCTCTTGTATGGGGAAGGTGTCAAGATCCTTCCTTTTGGTCGCATTGGAGGGGTTTTGCAAACTATCTCGAATCTCGTTGGCGAACGCATCGGTCTTGTATGCATCAGTGATTTGTTGGAGTAATGAATCATCCTGCAACATACAAGTGGCAAAAAGATGCAATTGGTCGGGTTTCAACAAACGTCTAGATTGTTGAGCATAAGCAACATCCCTAGGGCGGAGTGCAAGGTCAGCTTGGCGAGAAAGGGCATCGGCCTTCCCATGTTGGTCACCAGGTCGAAATACGATCTCAAAATCGTAGTCGGCGAGAAATGTCGACCAACGGGCCTGCCTTCGATTCAAAGTACGAGTGGTGGAAAAATAAACTAAATTTTTATGATCAGTCACTACATGGACACAATGTTGTGCGTCGGCCAAGTAGGGTCGCCATTCTTCAAAGACAACAATGATAGCAGCAAGCTCCTTGTCGTATATGGGATAATTGATTTTGGATGCCGTGAATTTCTGGGAGTAGTAAGCCACTGGGTGCATTAGGTTGGTGTTGTCTGCCTGGGATAAGATGGCGCCAATGGCGAAGTCAAAGGCATCGGTTTCAACTTGGAAGGGTTTGGTGGGGTCGGCATGTAGCAGCATCAAGGCAGTGATGAATGCGTGTTTGAGTGAGTCGAACGCATTTTGGGCCTTCGAGGTCCATAAAAATGGAGTGCCTTTACGGGTGAGAGTGATAAGAGGTTGTGCTAGGGTGGAAAACCCCTTGATGAAGCGATAGTAAAAATTCGCGAAGCCGAGGAAGGATTGTACATCTTTAAGTCGCCTTGGAGTCGCCCACGCCTGAATGACAAAGACCTTCTTCATATCCATGGTGATGCCAATGGGCGAGATGATGTAGCCCAGAAATTCGATCGAGGTACGATCGAACTCGCATTTCTCACCTTTGGCATAAAGGCCATGCTCGCGAAGTTTGGCAAGAACTAATTGGACTTGGCGAGTGTGCTCCTCCATGTTTGGCGAGAAAATGAGAATATCATCGAGGTAAATGACAACAAAATGATCAAGATATTCCCAGAATATATCGTTCATCATATGTTGAAAAACTGTTGGAGCGTTAGTAAGACCAAAAGGCATTACCTTGTGTTCGAAATGCCCATACCGTGTTTGAAATGCAGTTTTCCATTCATCCCCCGGCTTGATGCGTACTAGATTGTACGCTCCACGCAAATCAACTTTGGAGAAGACACGCGCAACTCTAATCCGATCAAGGAGTTCAGGGATCAAAGGTAGCGGATAGCGGTTGCGCACAGTGAGTTTGTTGAGACCTCGGTAGTCGACGCATAAGCGTAGAGAGCCGTCCTTCTTCTTCACAAATAAAATGGGGGCCCCGACTGGTGACTTAGAAGGTTGAATAAATCCTTTCTCGAGGTTCTCATCGAGATACACACTAAGGGCCTTCAACTCTGGTGCAGACAACGCATATAGAGGACCAAAGGGTGGACATGCACCTTCTTGATAGGTATTTACTAAGGTATTGGCAAATAGATTGCAAAAATGCATACACTTGACCCAATACAATTTCAATGCAAGTAGGAATATATTGCATAATGTGCTTAATTTTCAAATAGTTAGGGATTATGGCCATAATACTCATCGTGAATTAATTATGATGCAATTGGATTTGAGAAAACTTGTCCATGGACCCCAAAAGGCTTTGCATTCCATTTTGCAACCTCTTCGATATTTGTTATGATCAAAGAGTGATAAGATCATAGATCACGTGTGTTGCATAGAAACCATCTAGCAACTCTTAATCGTTGGGGGGGGGGGGGGGGGGGAGGGGTGCAATATTGAACTTATCTACACATATGATGGCTTACATATTTTTGCTATCTCAAGACATGTGTTCGCACTCATGATTGTGGATATCTATTTTCTAGTATTGCATTGAGAAGGAAGGTCTAAAATATGGGAGGACAACGACTAAGGCATCACAATAGCAATTACTTAATGAATATATTCTACTTAATTTTCCTTGTTCTTCATGTGCCCAACACTTGGTTGTCCCATGGAAAGAAGCACTCTTTTTATTTTTATGGGCACCATCATCTAGTAAAGAACATTGTATTTCCTTGAAAAGGAGTTAATGACATATTCTCGATTATTATGTTGGCATGGAAAGGATATGTCATGTTCTCAATTTAATCGTTTATTTTGTTAGGGGGTCAAACCAATACGAAATATAGTAGAGGCTCAATCTCAAAAAATTTATGATTTTGTTGTAGTGTAACTATTATTATGCATCTCACCCAATTATGGGTTTATTTGGCAACAATTACAAAGTATTGCATTGATATGTGGTCATTTACCTATAGAAATCGAAGAGCACCATGGGTTGATTGGTTTTTATGGGGTTACAAGTGAACCATTGCACCATCGAGTCTCTTTGATGGCCATCATCTAAGGTTGAATAAGAATGGATGGTTTGGTAGACTTTTGCACGTGCGTGTAAAATGTGAGTGGGACCACCAGGGACCTAAACAAGAGATGACAACATTCTTTTTGAGGAATACATTGATTAGTTTCACTTGATCACGTGGAATGCTAGTAGTTTCCACCCTCAGGAATGTAAGATCTTCTTTAGCCACAATCCATGAGTATCCTGGTTTATGTGTTTATTTGTGCTTAACTACATGCTTGATGCTTACATGCAAATTTGCATTACGAGAAAATGTGTGGGTATGTAGATAAATATAAAGGTGTGCCTAACTATATAACTTTGTGCTTATAAGTATGTATATGTGTAGATTCATGTGTGTGTATGTGAATGTGAAATGCAAGTATGTTAGTTTTTGGATATAATCATATAGGTAAGAGTAAATGCCAATGTATGTCCTTGTAAATTGTAACCGTAAATGCATTTTGTACAATTTTGTAATTGAGTGAGTGAGTGTATAAGTATTTATATTTATATTTCTATGTATATGTTTGGGTTTATGTGTATATGAGTGTGTAAACATAAACATCAAGAATAATGTGTATCGGTTTGTCAATGTGAACTTGTTAATGTATATATTTATATATGTGTGTGTATATATATAGGGTTATGCATGTGCAAATTTGATTGGGTATGTCGATGTTCATGAGCAGGACGGAACTCGCAGTTTGGGCGCCCAAAGCCTCAACTCAATGGATTTTGGGAGCTCGAGGACTTTTCAAGCATTGAGGGTCAGATGTGAACCCTTGAGGTTTAGGTCAATAATGTTCATGGACATGTTCATACTTAGCAATGGGCCCAGTTCAGTTCAGTTTCTTGGCCTTGAAACCAAACCAAACCATTTATTCATAAAAAAACCCGAACCAAATTGTTTAAAATTTATGAAGCCATTTAAACCGAACCGTTTAAAAATTAGGAGAAACCAAACCATTTACGGAAAATTTAGAACCAAACCAAACCGGTTTATCATAAAACAACCCTTTTTCCATTACATCTCAACCCTTTTATAGAGTTTCGTAGTACACTCCAAGGTACCTTCTGTTATCTTGGCACACTTATAGTTACTCCTCTAGTTACCTCTAACTAACCCTTAACTAAATTATGGTATACCGTATAACTAACTAAACTATGGTATAACTCCCCTAACCCTGGTTATAGTTACTTGGGTTAGGTGAGGGGTTTTACCACGCGATCCCACAACTCCCCCCTTCGAAAAACTTGCATATGTCGCTTGTGCTTGATGGTGCCTTTGATCCGTTGTTGTGGGGGCTACATCTAATGTGTGGCTATTCCAGATGGCGTCTCGGTTGCTCATGTTTGATGGCGGCTCTGGCTCATCCTGCTTGTTGGCTGGGATTGGAGAGTTTTATGATTCTTCATTGCAGGGGACATCATGGTGAGTTGCTTCTGCTTGTGATGCTTGAGTTGTGGTAGTATCTGTGGAGTGGTTGACATACGACTTCATCCACATCACGTGCGCATAGGTCATCCATCCATTAGCATCTCGATTGAGGGAATAGGTATTGGTCCTCATTGATCGGATGACAATAAAAGGGATCCATCTATGCATCATTGATTCACTGAGTCCCCGTCACCGGATCGGGAAATAGACTAGGACTTTTGCTCCCGCTGCATACTCTATCGCCCGACGGCTTTTATGATAACACCGCTTTTGTCGTGATTGATTATGTAATTAACTACAAGTTAATTAATACCTAATTATGTGATTAAGTAGCGGAAGATTATGTGATGTGTGTGTATGTATGTGAGAGTGTGAGAGTGTGAGAGGAAGAGAGAAAGAACACTTATGAACAACAAGACAAGATGGGGATGGTTAACTATATTAAAAAACATCGTCCAATACAAAAATACCCACAATGAGGTATATATACATCTCATGTGCAAAAGTGCACATGTGTGAGTAGAATATAGGTACAATGATGTAAGTCCTATATTAAATGAACATGGGAGTGGAGGATCTACAATGTATCCCACTCAAGTACAAAATCCTATTTAAGGCTTTAAGGTCAACACACTAACTAGATTCTATCTAGGTAACTTCTAAGTTACATGTGTTGACTAACTAACTAAATCTAGTTGAGCTTGATATCTCAACACTGAGTTAGTTGTAGGTTCTTGTGTATGCTCGACCATAAGATAGGTTGGATTTGTTGCAAGTGTAGCCACCAATCCATTGCGTCGACCCGAGTATTTTTGTTGGGTAGGTCGACCTTGATGTCGCGGGGTAAGCGGGGGTCTCACCCATATAGTGCTCGGAAAGGGCTGATTCGAGTCAAGGCTTGCACCAAGGTATTATACGTATGCGTGATGAAGGGTAGGATCAAGTCCCACGTTGTGTGTAATGGGTCGATGAATGCGGTAAGTTGTTGTTTAATCGTCTTGTTCATCTGTTATGTCAATCCGTTCGTCTGGGGATGATATGGTGAGGTAAATATCTGTTGAATGCCTAAATGTGTGGCTAATGCTTGCAATACCCCTCCGCTAAATTGTGGTCCTTTATATGATAGGATGCGGGTTGGGTAGCCATGTGGGAAAACAATCCGCTCCATCAACTTTGTTGCTATGGTGTTGGCCCGTGCGTCCGGAATTGTGGCGGTTTCGGTCCATCTCATCAAGTATTCAGATATGACTAAGATATACTTGTTTCCTACCTGGGATTCGGGAAAAGGGGTCGTCATTGGAATGGGGTGGTTTAATCTGTTGACATGATTGGCATTATTTGATGTAAACCGCGATCGTTGTACACATTTGCGGCCAATAATACCGGAGACGGATCTTGTCCAACACCTTGTGGAATCCGAGGTGGCCAGACATCGTGTGATCGTAAAAAAATTGCATATATAAATTCCACAAGCTATGTAGTATGTAGATTCGTGGCTCTTTCCCTGTTTGTATAAAGTAATAATAAGACATTGTTTTGTAATTGGAAATGGCTGTGTACCTTTTTGTATGTTGTCGACTGGATCTCATGGATAATTTGTCGTATTTTCTCATTGGCTTGTTGTAGGGCTGGTATCTGTGCCATCGTTGTGGGTAATTGGACTAGTGTAGGATTGAATTGAACACATTGTGTTTCCACTCTTGACAAACCATCGGTGATCAATTTTTGGACTCCTTTTTTATAAGTTAATGTGAACCGATATTCTTGTAAAGCCATTGCCCATCTTAATAGACGACCTAGTGGGTGTGGCTTGTTAATTAGATGAATTAGGGGCTGATGGTCTGTTTCTACCTTGACGTGGGTGTCATGCAAATAGGGATGGAACTTTTTGAAAGCCCATACGATTGATAACCATTCATTTTCTTTTCTTTCTTTTCTTTTCAAAACCAAAATATCCTTCCATTAGTTTTTAGAAAAGTCATAACAATTGCAACATACAAAATATTTTTTCCCAACTCATCTTTATAAGACAATGGTTAAGGAAACAAATCTATGTACTCCAAAGTAGAGGAAAAACTAATCTGAAAGTTATTCTATAGACACATTCCAAGCTATTCCATTGACAACAACAAAAGTAGTTGCATCCAAAGACAAGACCTCGCAACTCATAGATATGAACCATTTCAATGCTTCTTCAACCTGCTCTTGTTCAACATAATTTGTAATCAATACATTCCAAGCTATTCCATAAACATAAACAAAAGTTGTGACATCCAGAGACAAGCCCTCGCAACTCATAGATTGGAACCATTAGAATGATTTTTCAGCATGCTATATCCACCAATGCAATTCCAATAAATCTTCCTTTACCCTAAAAACCGAATGCTACCACAAGCTTCCAAGGTAGAGAACAATGTATTCCATGCCTCTACATCTCGGTTTTGAAGGCAATCAAATACATTCTATACTTCTTCAAGACAACCACATTTCATATGCACGTTCACATCAATCATCTTGTTGGTTAACACCAAATTCTTGGTTCTATACTCCCTCCATTCTCTTGAAACTACCTCGTATACATGAAGACAATGAACCACTTGTATGCTCACACAACTTCGGAGAACCATAGCATGTAGACCATTCTTCAAATTACATCATTCTGCCACATCCAATCCTTGTTGTATGATCACCAAGTAAACCACAAAAAATCTCTGTTGAACCATGATCCACCTAGCCACATATAGCATATGTCCAACAATGCCTTTCCAAGCTCAATATTGTCTTTTAGCAGCCTGATACTCATGATTCCATTGCAAGTTACTGTGCCTATTAACCACTCCTATAGTGCCACTTGGTAGTAATATCCTGAAATTAGTGCATTTTTAGAAGCCATAGCCTGAACTGGAAGTCCCTCTTTCCTCATAGGTAAAGCACACAAGATGAGGGTCATATGGCGGCCTTCTAGCGTCTTCCATTACTTTGTATCCACACAAAGAAGTTGCATTGTGAAACACCATCCTTCTTCAACCTGCTCATAGTTAGCTACACCTAAAATTGTTTCCACTCATCCTCCCCAGAAAAAAGAGAAAACCACTCCCCAAATTTGAAAAATAAATGAAACATAATCTATCCTCCTTGTCACTCCCTAGAAGTGCTTCAACATCCTTTAACATCATCCATCTGCCCCATAATAAAAAGATTTTCTCATAAGGATGGATTCCCCAAGCAAAGCCAAACCACTCTTGTAATTTCCACTTTTAATGTAGACAAAGTAGTTACATCTTGAGACAGTCTTTTATTTTCCACATTTAACCAACTTATAAATAGCAATGCATAAGGCCTGGTACCAAATGTATACATCCTAACCATTCATTTTTTGTTGTGGAGTAATTATTTTCTGCAGGAGTAAGCGATCAACTTATATAGGCAATCAGGTGCTTTGCCCCTGTTGTATCTGCTTGTAGTAGTACAACTCCCTACCCATGATTTGGTGCGTTTGGTTGCAAAAGGAAGGGGCGTGAGAAATCTGGGTGCGCCAACTAACGTGCTTAGTTTAGTGTGTTTTTCAATTGGATGAAGTTGTTCTCACATTCTATTGTCCACTCAAACTTTGAGCCTTTTCGTAATAGGTGTCGTAGAGGGGATATCATGATTCATACTTATTATAAATTTGTTCATTATACTTATCATAAATTTGCTCATCATACTTATCATAAAATTGCTCAAATTTGGTCATCATTCTTATTATAAATTTGGTCATCATAAATGAAAAGGAGACTCTACATATAATGCATATAAGATTTAATAAGTTAAAACTAGAGTTTAAAATTAAAAGTTGAAAGCTAGAGCCTATACGGAAAATTTAGGAGTATTTTTTAACCTTTAAACTGAAACACATATTAAACCGAAACCGCTAAACCATGAAATTCAAAACCGAACTAATTAGTAACATTTGAAACCAAACCAAACTGTTTATTTATCTTCGAACTTATAAACCGTTAAGCCACGGTTTAACAATTCGTTCGGTTTGAACCGAAACGGGGCCCATTGCTATTCATACTCACCACCTTTTCAGTATAGGTCACTTTTTCCCTACATCGACCCTAGCTAGGCTCAAACCCTTAACCTTTTATCTTTCATCGACCTTTTTGTTCAAGTAGACAACTCTTGCCACTTGAGCTACCTTTAGTTGTTTGGTTAATTCTACCTTGTCACTTCTTCTTTGGGAATCTCTTAATCTTGACCTATTGCAAACCTAACATTTATCTACTTTTGTTCCCTTTCACGTACCACATCACAACAACCACTTCGATTATGGAGTGTAGAAGATCTTCAAACGTTCTATTTAAGCTAGTTCTTGCAAATGTATTCTTTGGAGAGTATTGATTGGGGGTTTACCTTTGGGATTACCTCTAAAGAGATGCAAACTAGCTACAAATACTTGCTTTGTTTGTAGTGATCAAGTGGGGTTTGACATATTTGGGGCTACATTTCTCTGATTTGGAAACAACCATAAGCTTGTGAGGTACTTTTTTGAAGCTTAAGCAAGTTTTTGATAACCTTTCTATGGACATAATCTCAAAAGGGAATGATCTTGTCTCAAGAAGTAAGAGGTGTATTGTGTTTGTTTCTTAACTTGGAGAAACGTTGTAGGAAAATGTTTTTGGATATTTTCAAGCTCTTTCTAAGTGGTCTTAGGAATGACATTACCACCCATACTTCCACCCTATAGAGAACACCTAATGTTAATAGTCATCAAAGTGTCGAAAATGTATTTCTTGAGGACCAAACATTTTATTTCTCTACCATTGCATGTATTCTCAAATGCATAATATGTTGTCTTTCTCACCTCTAAGCGGCAAGTAGAACGTTCATTCTATATATGATATGAGGGAACTTTAAAGGCGAAGGTAGGTATTTTAAGATTTCCATAAACTCATATGGCTCATTATTCTACATAGTGTGGGCGTTATCCTTATTTTAACACTTCACAAGCATAATTGTTCTTTTAGAGCTATTGATACTCAACTTAGTATGTATACAAAACTCTTCCAATGCCCTTATAAGCTTGTGTGCATCTCCTAAAGTATTTGCAAATAACACCACATCAACTATGCACAAGCTTACGATGATGACTATATTCCCAATGATAACATCTTCAATGTCTTCTTCCTTTACTAACTTCATTCACGCACACACGCACACACAAAGAGAAGTCAATTGGTAAGGTTGTTTGGCAAAGACTAGAAGTTGTATCAAAGTTTGACACTCTAAAGTTCAAACTTGTTCAAGGAAAGTTATACATAGCACAAGAGTCTCCCCACATGTGCTCCAACACCCCATCTCATAGCAAAGTGAATGTGACTTAAGCATACAAAACCAATGGCGTAGATGGAGAACAAAGGGATGCACTCAACTAGCATGTATAAATGATGTGGTTTCCCTTAGGAGAAGATGATTGTACTTTGGTGCAACATAAGTAATGTAATGAGATAACGAGATGCATGGATTGACACTAGGTAATTGTTCTCTTTTGCACATTTCAATTGGAAGATAGTCTCACCTATTCATACAACATCCAAATGCTCGAAAGATTTGGAATTAGATCGTTGAGATTTGGTAGATTTTGTCATGTTGTTAGCTAACACCAAGACAATGGGTATTTGCTCAATTTACAGTAAATGGCTCCACTTTAGAGATGATGGTAATCATTCTCTTTTTGAGATATTGGAAACTACAACATAATTGGGGCATCCATAATGCTTTCAAGTTTACGGTAGACATGAAAGTAAAGTCACACATCCGAAAATTGAAGTGAGCAAGTGGACATTTTCCCTATACTTTGGGTGGGTGTCCTTGCCTTTTTGAGCTTCAAGATGTCACACTACCCATGCCATTCTTTGTGGTTTATTATAGGTCATCATGGCTAGAGCCATTGCAATGTTTTTAGCCTAATCATTTTGTCATGTATGTAGAAGTTCTACAAATGAAGAATAATTTTTCTGGGAAGAAAAACAAATATAAAAAGCTCCAAATTTTCTAAAACTCCATGATCATGAGCTTAATGCATTTGGTGTAATGATTTTTGATATTGTTGACAAGCATGAAGAGCATATCTACTATGTATGATAGTTTTGATGATTGTGCTAACGCATATTCAAGGTTAATCCAAGCAATGAAATAAGTTTATGATTAAGTTTAACAAGTGCATTTCGGTATCTTTGTGCGGATTGGAGATGGTGAGCAATGATCTCCAGATCTAGCAATTGTATCTCTATTGGTAGAGAGAGGGACCTTACATGCGCACTAGACTTAAGAAAAGAAGTCAAGTGTCTGTTGCAAGTTTTGCTAAACTTGGAATATTAATGTTTTATGATGTATTTCTTAGAAAAGAGGCCAACTTTTGGAAGCATTTGAGTGTTAAAATATCATGGTGTATCCTACCCAAGTTAAGAGACCAATTTTTGGAAGCACACACGTGTTAATGGCTCGTGTGTATCCTACTGAAGTAAAGAGGCCAATTGTTGAAAGTAGGGAAGCCACACTCATTTATGTGGCCATTGTAAATATTACATGAGAGAAAAAGAAACAAAGAAACCATAACACCATGCTCACACTCACAACTTTAGCATCTATATGCATGAGCCAACAAAGTAGATCAAACCAAAGGAACCTTGAGAAATTGAAAACATGACCATGGTATCTTAACACCGTCAACGTGTGTCATTGCCTTCATATTACAAATATAGCATCTTCGTATTATAATCACTCCACATGAAATAAAGTCCTTAGGATTGCCAACATGATGTTGAATATATCACTAGAACATGATCCATCCTTACATAAATGCGAAGCAATCATGAACTTAATTGGAAAACACTTTACCATCCAGACCACGATTATGAAACACCAACATGTTCCCATTCTTTACGATCACCAACACAACTTACATACTCCAGTTATATGCATGTGCATACTTTACAAATAAAAAACTATACTTCTAAGAGGCATGTCATATGCCCATGTACAAGTTGACCCATTTGGGCTCCCTTTGGTGTGGCATTGATAAAGTTAAAACCACACATTATTTCTTATCTTGCCACCAAATGAATATCTCGAATATTCAACATATGTACAAAAATCACGTTGGCATCATTTTACCTTTTTCCCAAAAACTGATATGCAAAATATTGGTGGCTATTGCAATGGTACACCAAGCACCAACCTTGATTAGTCAAATATACATTATAAATGTCAAAGACATAGCTAAGATCTTGGTATTTCATTGGATTTGGAAAGTCAACACTATGCATGCTAACACTAGCTACGAGTGTAATGCTTGCATTGATACGTAACACATTCATGTGATCATGTAGCTCGATCTCAAGACCACCTTGTACTAAATTTAGTACTTTAACAAAATAGGGTAATCACTAAGGAACACTTGTATACATCTAGTTGGACAACAAAACATCTTTATTTTGTCTTTGTAGAAGAAGAGACATAGGGACCCCTACAACACCGATAAATTGAAGTCGAGATTTCTTTTCTTTTTCCAAAGGCCCACATTTAAAACTCAAGTTAGTAGTCTATATTTTCTCTCGTTTCCTTTCAGAAAAAGTCTTGATAGAGAGGGAGATATGGCTAACCACCATTTTTAAGCATGTTTGTTTAACATCAACATAAAAAATATGATCTGAGAAGGCACCAACACATCACAAGCATTATGGAACCAGTACTAAAATGTTCAATTATATTCAAATGAATACTTATTTGCAAATCACAATGAAGAGACAACCCTTCATTTTCTATCTTACTTGTAAACTAGTCGGATATCAATTTCTTGGTCAACATCATGCTCAAATGTCATTGCATCATCACATTTCTAGACAGTTTGAATAGAACATTAGAATCTTACATGGTATGGTTTACTATATATGCATGACTTCACATTACATTAGAACACATTATATAAGTTAAAATATGGCCCACATTGATCAAGGAATGAGTTATGATTTATCCAAAGCATGCCAATTATTTAAGGTGCACATACAACGAGTTTCACAAGATGACACTTAGTAATCATGAAAGTCCCACAAGTAACCATCAAAGTTCATGAAACATATAATGAGTTACAAACATACCCCAACTACATTATTGCACATCCGTTTCTAAGTTTTTAATAAAGATGACCTTCATAGCCAGAGCATTCTTTTGTTTACAAAAAAGACTTTCAAATCATGTGCATGCATATGTGATTCCACTTCATTATACTAGCATCATTATTAGCCAAATAATCAATAAGTTAACAACATTACATTGTGTGTATGTGTATCTATGATATAAATTTATGCTTTGAAAACCATTCATACTATGTAGAGGTTCATTGAATTTGTGCATTTGAAAAATTCTTCTTGTAATGCGTCTTATCAACATTAATTAATTTGTGTCAAGTATATTTGAAAATGAATTTGGGAGACTAGAGTCCAATAACCAATTCTGTCATAAACATTGTGAGTAGGGTGCATGATTGAATATCTTGACGCATTATATTGACTCTAGAGACAACATTTGTATGTTTAAATTGCTTGGTACCATGTAAGCATTGTTCAATTAATGGACAAGAATGAGTGAATGCTTGGATACATCATGCCAATGGGCCTTATTTGATTTCCATCGTTGTAATCAGTTTGATGAACATGTATTGCCTGTTAACATACTTCCCATGTTCCCGTACAATTTTCGAACATTTGATAACACCAACATCGAATGGATCCTTGATTTTGTTACAAGTTACCGATAGAGAATCGGACGTAATATGAATTCTACGTTACCCACGATTTAGTATCAAAGTTATCAATCACTAGCTTAACAACACATCCATAGAGAATCAAACGTAATATGAATAATATGTTACCAACAATTCACTACTGAAGTTAACAATTGACGAAAAGTTCCGTTAGGAATCGACAATGTTCATCACTCGAAAAAGTGTTTCCTAACTAACATATCCATGGATGATATTGTTAACTTGAGTTTAACCAGATGGATGATGGAACATGATGTATTTAGCACACAATTGGTGACAAACACTATAATTGATAGAAACCAATGCATAATACATAACATCACCAAATGTGGCGAAACTCGAAACTTGTTGAAACTTGGTGACATATATTAGAGTCATCTACAAATTATATGTAAATTTTATTACTGGACATGTATTTACACAAATTTACACTCCAAGCTGGAGTAGGTTTCTATGGTTAGTGATACCAATTAGTGATGAGACCTATTACTCAAACCCCTCTAATTAGCATGTGGGTATAGGAGAATAGTGATGTGACCCACCATGTTACTCTCCAAATTAGCTCCATCCCTTGTAATTAGCACCAATGCTTCACCATTAGTGCTAATCCTAAATATAATCACCATCGCTCCTTTGTGATTAGTATTAAAACTTTAGGATTAGAGCTAATTAACAAATGTAATTAACACTAGGGCTAATCACACATATAATTAGGGCTAAGTCACAAGTGTTTCTTAGTGCTAATCTTAAAGTAAGTAGTGTAATCACAAATGCAATTAGTGCTAATCACAAATGTTACTAGCACTAATCTCAAATGTAAGTAGTGCTAATCACATATGTGATTAGTACTAATCTCCAAAGGCAGCTAGGTCAAATCCTTTCCCATTAGCGTGTGAGTGGAGGTGCATCATTATATTATCATGAAGGCCCCCATTTGACTAATCCTTTTGTAAATGATAAGGATTGATTATGTATGATCGGGGAGGATTAGTGATAAGACCCAGCATTAAGATCCATGTGATTAGTGCTAATCATGAGATATTTGCAGCTAATTATTCTTAGGAGGATGGGTTTTGGGTTCATTGTAATCAACATGGAAGGAAGAGGCATAATTTTGATCATCATCAATCGGTGTGGAAGGATTCTGGGTTGAATTGAATGGCTGTTTTTGTTCATTGATTCCATTGAAATTAGATGATTCAATGGTGAATTGTTTCTCTCGCACTGCTGCATTATCTCCGTAATGATGATGATGATGATGATGATGACCATCAGAATAGGATGCTGCCTTTAATAGCTTCCTTGATCTCATGATCAAAATCATCCTATCTGCAGGTTCGGTGTTCAAATCCTGTAAACAGTTAAGCCTCATCAAATCACTAGTTAAGCCTAACATAATCCCTACTTAATAGCTAATCCTTTCATCATTACCACTAATATTAGTCATCAATCATCATAACATAATCACTAATTGCATACCTTATTATCAAGTGAGTGGTGATGATGATGCTCTGTTCCAATAATGCCATCTTCGGATCTGTCACTTTCTTCTAATCCTGGCTTCAGCATGAAATCCATCGCCTTCATATGAGAGAAGAGAGCTATTAAGATGATACTAGAGATTAAGCTTACACCAAGTAGCTTAATCACTATGCTAATCATGATGATTAACGATCTAAACCCGACTATTATGAGTGGCTTAATGCCTTATTTAATGAAGATGATCTTATAATATAGTTGCAAAGAAGATTGGAATCGGGAATAGAAGATTTGATTAGTGCCACAGGAGGAGTGATTAGCTGATGAAGGGATGGAAAGAGTAGGAAGATTAGATTAGGGAATAATGGGGCCTAATTAGGGGGTCATTAATATAGATAGTAGAAGCTAAGTGTGTGTCACAAAATCTAGTACTAAATTAATTACTAGGGAAGAGTCAAAGCCATAGATCATGTAATGTATTATTGCATGCATACTCCCAAGTCAAGCTACACATTTATATAAGTCACATCACACACATTAGTGTGTGTATGTGGTAATGTGGTATATGGTATATGGTATGGTGATGGTGTATGTATATGTGGTATGTGGTATGGTGTGGTTTGTGATAGTGTGCATGTGGTATGGTGTATGTGGAATGTGGTACGTGTGTATGTGGTTTGTGGTTTTTTTGTATGTGGTATGTATATGTGGAATGTGGTTTGTGGTTTTTTTTACGTGGTATGTATATGGTATATGTGGTATGTGGTATGTGGTATCATGTATGTATATGGTATATGTGGTATGTGGTATGTATATGGTATATATGTTATGGCGTATCGTTGTATGTGGTATGTGGTACATATGTGGTATGTGTATGGTGTATGGTGTATGGTGTATGTGTTTGTGTATGTATATGTGTATGTGGTATGGTGTATGCATATGTATACGTGGTATGTGGTATGTAGTATGTGGTATGATTTACGTGTATGTGTATGTGGTATGTGGTATGATATATGTGTTTGTGTATGTGTATGTGTATGTGGTATGGCATACATGAATGTGTATGGTATGGTATGGTGTATGTGTATGTGTATGTGTATGTGTATGTGTATGTGCATGTGCATGTGCATGTGCATGTGGATGCGTATGCGTATGTGTATGTGTATGTGTATGTGTATGTGTATGTGTATGTGTATGTGTATGTGTATGTGTGTGTATGTGTATGTGTATGTGTATGTGTATGTGTATGTGTCTGTGTGTGTATGTGTATGTGTATGTGTATGTGTATGTGTATGTGTATGTGTATGTGTATGTGTATGTGTATGTGTATGTGTATGTGTATGTGTATGTGTATGTGTATGTGTATGTGTATGTGTATGTGTATGTGTATGTGTATGTGTATGTGTATGTGTATGTGTATGTGCATGTGCATGTGTATGTGTACGTGCATGCGTATGTGTATGTGGATGCGTATGCGTATGTGTATGCGTATGTGTATGTGTATGTGTATGTGTATGTGTATGTGTATGTGTATGTGTATGGTATGTGGTTTGCGGTTTGTGGTATGTGGTATGGTGTGTGTGTGTGTGTGTGTGTGTGTGTGTGTGTGTGTGTGTGTGTGTGTAATGTGTATTGCCCCTAGAACAATGTGAACCCGCCACTCAAATATCTGTTGTAGCCTTAGGGTTGCTTGATTATCAAGGAAACGCTCTTAATCAACTTCGAGTGCCTTAGGTAACGTCCAGATATCGTACCTTGGTACCATCCAAATTGAAGAGATTGAGATCGCGACCCTGTCTTGACAACTTTTTCACCTAAATCCGCCCCTTCCAGCGTTTCGTGGATCGTCTCATACGTCGCACAGAATTCATCTCTTACACTCATAATTACATTTTGCTTTTTCTGGTCCGATTGTAAATTGAATTCATGTTTTGGATGTACATTCTTTAATCCTTAGGCAAAACAAAAACCTTACACTTGAGAGGAGAATGAAAAAAAATGTAACAATATTGTCATCTTCTCTTGGTGCCTTATCTTACTCCAATATTGAAAAACAACTTCTATGATCAATATGCAAGTACAAATGCATGCCTGAATTTCTATATTGACTATACATTCATACTGATTATTCATATAACTTTTATTGACGTCAAAACATGTCAAATATTGCAAAGAACTTGCGTGATCCATGTTCATCTCCAAAAGGTATTGAATATGAGAAGTTCTATGTTTTCAATTACACCATTGCATGCTTGAAAAAACCTACAACCTACAACCTCTCTCTCTCTCTCTCTCTCTCTCTCTCTCTCTCTACAACCTACAACCTACAAGTTCTATGACTCCAAGCCGGTTGGAAATCATATTACCTTTCGGAGAACCAATGCAACCAAAGTGATACTTGTGGATGGGAAGTAAAACTAATGTTGTTCAATCCATGGTAACTCAAGTATTGCTTTATGGAGTAGAAGTATGGGGTGGCACCATCTCTCTTAATGCATGGAACGAGATTGAGAAAATTCAAAAGATGTTTTTAAGGAGGCAATTAGGAGTTAAATGCACTACCTCTTACCAAGTTATGCTCTTGGAAATAGGTGTTTGACCCATAGAACTATTGCCACTCCAAAGAGTATATAAATACATTACAAAAGTCAAGAATATGTCGAATCATCGATTACCACATCTTGCTTGGAATGTTGGATGTAAGCTACAAAAGAGTCATAAAAGTAAGATTCTCTCATCTAGTTGGGTTGTTGACATAAGGAAATGGTTTAGAAGATGGGGTGTGGATGATCTTTTAGAGCTTTCGGGCAATGCTATGCGTATGTAATGATTGAGGAAAGGTTGGTGGAACCGTTAAGGATGAAGTGGGAGGATGCTAAGAGGACATAACTAGAATACTACATTGCAAATGTCAACCCTGAATGTTGGTCTCAATATAAAGCAAGAATGTCTATTGATCATATCCAACCTTATCTCATTACCAATATGACAAGTAATGCTCGTAGAGCCCTTACACTACTTCGCACTCGATCTCACAAGTTAGGTATTGAAGTTGCATCATGGTATCAAAATGTAACGAATTTGAAGACATGTAAAGTATGCAATGAAGGCATGGTAGAGGATGAATGTTAGTTGCTCTTCACATGCTCTACATATAGTGCAATTCATTCAAGATATGCTGACATACTAAGAGGGAGTGATAACTTAAGTGCCATACTTAAGACACCACCTACAAGGTTGAGCTCATATGTGTATGTTTAACTAACACATAGAGACTTTGTGCTTCAACATATGAATATCCCTTCTTTGGAAGGAGACATATATCAAGAACACATGTATACTCTGGTCCCATAGGTCAAAATTGGCCTCTTTATGGACGATTCTAATTCTAATTCTAATTCTAATTCTCTCTCTCTGTTTTTTTTGTTTTTTTCTTCATGTAAGATACAAAACCTACTTCGCATGATTGGATCACTTCCTATTGGGATTGCCATGTGTAGGATTGATGACTATGTAAGATTGAAAAAACAAAACCTCACATTGGCTTCCTAAAATCAAATGAGACGTAAAAAAGTTTAACGGAGGTACAAAAGAAAAACAATAAGCTCTAGACATACACAAGATATGCAAAAATTGTTTGTAGGATGGGATGCATAAAACTAGCTTCATGATGTCTCAATAGATTCCTTGTTGACTGAGCCTTTTTGGAACCACATGATAGATAGATAGATATATATATTTAACATCCATGGGAGACCGATTATAATCTATGATATGGACATTCTTCACACATCATATTATGTATGTTGCAATATATAGGCTAGGGCCAATCAACATGCTTGAAAGATGTAATAGCACTTTCATACGTTATCTCTTCAATGTGAGATGACACATTGGGAACAACAAGGAGACTTATTGAGAGTCCAATCTTTACCTTGCACAAGTTCAATGGCATGGCATCACACATATTATTATCCTCCAAAATTGATTTAGCCTAGATAGAGCCTATAAATCTAGACAACATCATCCCTTTGACAATTTAGTCGAGTGACGAAAGGTGGGCATTATCAACCTTGCTTTATCCCTACATAGAATATTCTCTTGATACCTTCAATATTTGATAAACACATGCAATTAATCTATCCATTTATTTTGATATATGTTTTCATCAAGAATTACCTCTAGTGTGTTTCTATTCGAGGCATTTATATTTAAACAAGATAATATGATCACCTTTTAAGAATTATACCATGAACATTACAAACAACATCAAAGTTTTCTTTTAGCTCACCTACTAGATCAAGTCTCCCACAAGTGTTGATGGTTGTGTGAAGAAGGTATTGGATTGGTTGCCTCTCGCATAAAATATGCGACGAGAATGCATGAGACCAATCTAGTAGATGACTGATGATCCGGATGTCTATGGCCCTCAATCTAATGATATAATGATTTCATGTAAAAGAAATTAAGTGGATTTTGGTTTTTGTTTTTATCATATAAGGAAATGAGATCATAAATATTCATAAGATAAATTGACTTAGATGAAGTAACTTGTCCCAAGACTCCAACATACTTGAGAGCAAGCCAATACATTCTTCTAAAGAATTGACAAATTGACATTATCCAAACACTTACTCTCATCCATGCAAGTAATGAGGCCGAGTGCTTGGATACCGTTAAGCCCAATGTTTCAAGCTATAGAGTTTAGGGAAAAGGCATACACGTGTGAAAATGAAACATTAAGAATACTTCATGCATGTATAGTATGTATATTGACAGGTAGCGATCATACTTACTATGTTGCATTAGGCATCAAAGGCAATAAGTATTGATACAATAAATATCAACAATAAGATCATGTTCTAGAGCTCTACAACCTTTAGATGTTCTCTCCAATGGTATGATGTGTTGCACTATGTTATAAAGGTCATTTGTACAAAACCACCCACCAGGTCTGATGTAAAATTATGGCAAGTCTCCATTTATTCCTCCAATTGTAGGTAGTTAAGGACTACACTTGCAAAGATGTTGAGAGAACAATCTCAGCCATTTGCATTGTTTGTGAACACATGTATGGTAGGTACATGTGGACATCAAAAACCACCTCCCTCATGATAAGAATAAAATCACATTTGTGGTATGTAAAAGAGAATAATTGTTGTGTTCTATGTAAAGGATATCTCACACTCAAGTGATCACTCACCAAGACTAGTGAGAAGGTAGTTACAAGGTAATGTGAAGGTAGAGCTATGTAATCACCATGTCGTAAGTTCTTACGATTCTAGAATTGAGAATGGATTTATAGAGGACTCGCTAGAAAGACAAGGTGTTCTACTTTAATCATGAGATTGAGAAAGAAAATCTTCTCTAAATATGCCATGATGCATTTATGGTTATCTTGGAATGCTTCCACCATTAATTACCACATTCACCAACCTTAGAAAACTTTTCCAAGTTGGACCACCAAGCCTCGACTCTCCGGTTGGCATATGTGTGGTTTGTACACTAGCGTAGGAGTGAGTTTAAGAAAAGACATGAGCTACACATGGCAATGCTTTTCCAAGTTGGACCACTGAGCCCCGACTCTTACGTTGGCGTATGTGTGGTTTGTATACTAGCATGGGTGGGAATGAGTTTAAGAAAATACATGAGCCACACATGGCAAAGGATTCTGTCTTATAATGTTCCTTTTTGCTCAAAATGGTCATTTACTTTTTGGCCTTTTGAACATATTAAATAATAGCATAATCATTGTCTCTATGTGATGTTAACTTTGGCACAACATTAATGAGACTAGCTTTCCAGAAATTAAGCACCTTACAAGTTACTACACACTTGGATGAGGGCCTTTGAGTTGTGTAACATAGGCATGGAAAATTCATGTGTAATTCCATTCCAACTCTAAGCTTGTAATAATATAAAGATGCAAAAACACACATCCACCTCCTCTTCAATAAATACATCTTTTTCAAAGGTTCTTAGAACTTATGTTCATCCTTCACCTAGATTGATGCAATTAACATGGATAATACATGTCTCATGTGAAAGGCTGAATACAATTATCAATAATTATTTTAAGATTGCTCTTGAGATTATCATCAAACTCAAGATGCACCACATTGAATCTTACATGGGAGGCATGTAACCAATAAAAGAATTTATGCAACTTACAATTATAAACATTTGGCTCCTACTTCATTCCTATTAAAAGAAATTGTTGATAATTATGTAGAGGGTCCATTACTCATCCAATAGAGGTTGAGAGTTGGCAATGTCACATATATTTCCAGTAATACATCATTGGCGTGGACGGACATCACAACACATTACATAAAAACAATCTCTCTTTATCCTCACATATCTAGCGCTTTATATGTCCCCTTCATATCTCTCGCATACATAGCTATCTAGCAAGCCTTCCTTCCTCTTTCAAAAAAGTAGTGCATATATTAAAAAATATAACAATACAAAAAACAATGGACAATGTTCCTACAATAGAGAGCATTTTATGGCAAGGTAAACCCTTTAAGGTGTCATAAGAATAATTGATATGAAGGCAACACCTTTAACGAAAAGTGGTCACAAAGCTCAATAATGAGAACTTCCTTTTAGCCTATGCACATGTTGGGGTGCTTCCTTTTAGCCTACACACACACAAATTTGAGTTCTATATGGATGTAAGATATGAAGTTATGGCTTGGAAGATGATATGCAATTGGATCACGATATCTCAATAGATTCTTCAATGAACGAGTTTTAATTTTGAATGGTAATGTATTATGACTTAGATTAATTTGTGGAGGCTCACACTTCACAATTGATTTAATATATTCTCCACCGAATAACAAAACCATTTTCTACTTATGAATGTGCAAACCATACTCACCCATACATGCTAGAGTTTGTCCCTTTATGTTCACCATTTGCACAATTGCTTCCATACAAATTAGTTATATTCTCTTCAATGTGAGATGGGGCATTGGGATGTAAGAGAGGATGTTTTTTAGTATCATCCATATTTGCTTTCAACAAGTCTTGTGTGTGAGTATCCAAGAATGTTCACAAAAATTCTATTGAATCTCCGCAATCAATCTACTATAAATATACACATTTTAAGCACGAACCTATTCCTACACATGTTTCTCTCAAGCACAAAGTGTACTCTTTCTCTCAAGCACAATGTGCACTCTCAATTGCAGCTTTATTAGTAAGATTCTTAAGAATGGAGAGTTAGAAATAAACTCTACTCAAACAAAGTACACAATAACGTTTTGCTTTGATTTCCTTGGTAATATTTGACCTCCGAAGATGATAATAAAATATATCCACCCATCACTTTCTCATTATGTTACATATTGCATCAAGTTGAATTTAAAACCATCTTTTTTATGGATGAACTAATTACACTAGCCCATTAATCCTTAAGCCCATCTCATTATCTACCATCAACACCCTCCCTTCCATACAATTTATCTCACATTCTCTTTGATGTGAGATGGGGTGTTGGGTCACCACCAATGAGACTTATTGACTATGCATGTTTTCTCAAACAAAGTTGTGGGTATGACTATGATTCTCTATTGCAATGGTCCACTTTTAGATCATTGAAGCATGCTTTCCCAACCTTTACAACTCTAACATATCCCTATGTGAATTTTCTTTTCAATTACGACGCACACTTTAAATTTCAAAGTTCATTGGTAAAATCTTGAGCATTGAAACTTATTTACCAACTACAAACACACTACATGAAAAATCTCACACTTTGGTTCCATCCATATCTAGAAACATAAACATAACCCCCTCTCTTTGTTATATTGAATGGTCTTACGGTAATACTAGGCTATCACAACAAAGGGTGAGTTTGAATATTTACTTTCAGCCACATAGAACGAATGATCTCACTATCTCCAAACTATTGATACAACAATCTCAATTATGCTTCTGTTGGTGTTTCTCTATCACATACGTAACTTTCTCCGCATCCTAACTACCTCACTCCCTATCTCCCTCTTGTGTACAATGTACATAGCCCCCTCTCTTTCATGATGACTGGATAAATACTCTATTGTTGTAAACCAATTGTCTCATGGGCCAAATTTGGCCTTAGAAGACGTTAATACACCTTTCTTTCTTTCTTCTTTCTTTCAACTATATCTGATCAAGTAAAAAAGGTGAAGGTGACTTTATGGGGTAGCTAAGAACAAAAGATGATGCTCAAATTTCAAATGTGCTTGATGTTCACATTGTATTGTGCAAATTGATGCGGCCTAGTGTAGGAACATTGAAAATTTCAATGAACACTAATATATGGAGCTTGTATCAATGCGTACATTTAGCATTGCTAATTCTATATGTGGCTTAATTTATATAAACAATTAGGCATTGCCACAAGAGTTTGTCCATAGCAATGAAAAATAAGTTCAGGTGCATGGATTATGATTGTTTGTTCTGTCAATGTTGTTTATTTCACAAGTCATGTAACCATGAAATTGAAGGAGGCCATTTTGTATTTGTAATATGCTTAAACGGTCTCACTTAGGTAGTTTAGTTGTCCAAGTGGTATAACTTCAAAAATGAAGAGAACTAGTTTGTATTTTAATGATTATGTTTACTGGACAAAAAGGAATATTTTGTAACTTAGTACTTAGTTGCATATTTGAGTATGTTTAGTCCTTGGAACGGTTGAGGAAATCCTTTAAATAATTATAATATCATTGAAATGTCTAGTCTTTATGCATTCTAAAAGTATCCTAACTTAATTGAAAGATTTATCTACTACTGTTTGTCTAAGCGCGTGACTCATTGTTGTCCATACTTTTCTTGATACATTGACAAGAACTTGCATTTTGACAAAGACTCTTCAACGATTATAAGAATGTTTCATTCATGCATAGATAAACATGTGTAGATTCTTCTTTTTGTAAATGGAAGATTATTTTCAGGGTCTTCAGTTATGGTGTACGATCATAGAATATTGTTAGTGCATGTACTATCCCCAAACATTGATAATATAACTAACAAACTTTGGCAATGTTTCTAAGCTAGTGTAGACATTGTCAAAACAACTCTTCCATGTAGGTTGAGAATGTTATTGCTAGAATGTATGAATCATTTGGCATGCATGGATAGGTTGTGTCATAGGCATCATTAGAATGAAGTATAGGTTATATTTGTATACATTCATGTGTATCTCAATGTGCATGTATATTTGTTTATAAGTATAAATAATGGAACTTTTTAGTTAATCTATATGTGAGACAAACTCATGTCCGTGTTAAAGTGATTATGAAAAATGAAAAATGGCTTTCGACTCTTCACTTCATTTCATATGTGTACATAACAATTCCTTGCTTTTAAGTATATCATAGTGATTGTATCTTGAATTAGTAGATATTTAGATGAATTGGACCTCATTAACTCTATCTTAATCAGTTACTCAAGAGTTAAATATTTTATGAACCAATCTTATAATATAATTTAGTCCAACGTTACAGACCTTTTTATTTGAGGAATGACTTTCTAAGTTTCTAGCAATAAGCATTAAAATATATATGATAGACAAATTGTTGGAAGTCATTTTTCTACTCAATTATGTTCTCGAATTAATGGTTAAAAAATACAACATGACGGGGGCATCGTAATTGCCTTACACGTACAACATAAGTCATCATAATAAATATTATTTATTTTCAAATTATTGCCATCTTCTTCATCCTAGTGGCCAGGTTCACGCATTCCAGCTCTCTATCATCCATTTTATCCCCCATTGCCATCTCAAAGTGCCAAATGTGACTATTCTCGAGAAGTTGTTTCCATGTACATAGTGGCACGCTTCACGGAGTGTATGAAGGCAATATTTTGACCAAGGTAGGTGCTTTTCTAAAGGTTTGCTTTTACCCCCTTCCCATCACCACTATAGAATGAAGTGTTTTTCATCAGTTACACATGCATTTTCATTTCTAGTAGAGAAAATTGGGATAGCTCATCCAATCAAAAAACTCTTGATAATTTGCTAAGCAAAGTGCCAAAAATGGATTGTTTCCTAATTACTAATAAGTGCTACGAATTTAAAGATCACCAACAAAGTTATTGTCTTTGTTCTTTTATTAGAAATGTCACCATCTCCATAATATTCTTCCCTTTGTATTAGATTATTACCCTTAAGAGTTTTGGTCCCTAATGTAATGAACCTTTGAGAAAACAAGGAAAACGCGAGAAAATAATGTGAAAATACATAAGAAATGTAAAAAAAGATCTACAAGATACTTAGTATATAAAATAATCTAGAACACAAACATGAAGGTAAGAAGGAACATTAAACATGTGCTTAGAAAACTAAAGATTGACATTGAGTTAGAATGATTCTATAACAACGAGGCATTGTTATATACAAGTCTCGACTCTTGAGTTCTAGACAAATGGTCAAGATCATCCCACCCCAAAGGATGACCATCTTTGTACATACCCATATGGTCATAAAAAACCTTGAATATTGTCCATATGGTTGTCACGCCATCCCCCTCCAATGATAACGATTTGATGTGTCTAGATTTCTCTAAGTAGTAGTGATGGAAGTTTGTAACTTTATTAGTAGATTTGGCTAACAAGGTCCTAAGTTTGGTTCCAAGGAGAATAACCTTGTGAATCCACAAATGTATAAAGATGCCATGAAAACTTGGACTTAAAAAGTTCTTGAGCTTCACATTCTACATGATCATCCATCTCAATTAGAATTGGAGGTAGGGGTGCTCAATTTGGAAAGGGATTCACAACATACAGTTTCAAGAGAGAGAGAGAGAGAGAGAGAGAGAGAGAGAGAGAGAGAGAGAGAGAGAGATGGAATATCGAATGAAGATGAATTGATAGTAGAACTTCCAAATGAAAATCAACATTAATAACTTGCTTAATGATTTCATGTGGTAAGTACTAAGAAGTATTAACAATCAAGTTTGTTACAAAGATGAATCATCAACAATTCCTGAGGCAAGAGTTAACGAGGTCTTTTGTTTGTAAAAGGTGTCACATCTTGACGATGTTAGTTAGC
This sequence comes from Azolla caroliniana, assembly GCF_043228905.1. NCBI lineage: Eukaryota > Viridiplantae > Streptophyta > Polypodiopsida > Salviniales > Salviniaceae > Azolla > Azolla caroliniana. Next base: position 12,595,624 of record NW_028230455.1, read on the forward strand.
ATAATGATGATAACATGTTTGGTCTTTGAAAGGTGTGGTTCAACCTAAGACGAGAGCATGCGACCTTTGTTGGATTGGGTCTCGACTCTCTACACCAAGATTGCCCCATTTCCTAGGACAATGAAGGCAAATTTGGGGGTGAGTGTTTGAGTAAGTAAAGAATGATATCTGGGACTTAGAATTGTGGGCATAATCATTGCAAGAAAGTTATTCTAAGGGTAGCCATTCATCCCAATCATTTTGCAGGTAAATGACGAAGCATAATAAATACTAGCAATGGGCCCGGTTCGGTTTCTTTGCCTTTATGAACTTTCAAGCCATTAAACCAAACAATTTAAGAAAAGTTAAACCAAACTATTTAAACCAAAACCGTTTAGGGAAAAGTTGAAACCAAACCGAGCCATTTAATAAAAAGTTTAAACTCAACCACATTTAATAAGCCAAACTAAATAAATAAATAAATAAATAAATAAATAAATAAATAAATAAATAAATAAACAAAGAAAGAAAGAAAGGAAGAAAGAAAAGACTAAATTAAATAATTAAATAAATAAACATTAATTAAGCCATTAGATTAATTAAACATTTAAGTTAAGTGAATTAAATCAATAAAAACATTAATTAAACCATTAAATTACATAAACATTTAAGGGATAAAAAAAGCTAGACCAAAAACCTATAAACCTTTAAATTAAACCACTTAAACCTATAAACCGAAAACCCCCAAATTTAGAACCAAACCGAACCGTTTATTAATAATTAAAACCAAACCAAACCATTTAATTATTTTGGAACTTATAAACCTTTAAACCATGGCTTAAAGGTTCGGTTCGGTTTGAGCCGAAACTTGGCCCATTGCTAATAAATACTTCTCAGGTATTTTATTTGTATTTTCTAGTTCCCAATTAGTCTATTGACAATGTCTAGAAGATTGTGAACATTCCACATGCATGAGTTGTAGAAGTGGATTTGAGAAATTGGTAACAAGTTTTAGACCCTATTCATTGAGAATGGTATATGGTTAGCCATGTAGTTGAACTATTTCTTAAAGAAAAAGATTAGTTGCTGCTTCAATGTTGGAGATGGAAGTGTTGCAAGGAACGAAATGTGCCATCTTGGAGAAGTGAATAAGAAGAAGAAGAAGGATGACTTCATGGACCCAAGAAGATGGGAGCATGTCAATGGAATCCCATGGAATATTCTTTCAAGGACTAGTTGGGTTGGGTCAAGATTGAGGCAAATTACGTAAAGATATTTAGGAGTTTTTATAGGGAAACAAGTGTCGCACGATTATCAAAAAGTCTTGACAATGTGGTAGAGACTTGGCCCCCAATATTCTTGAGCAATGAGTTCTAGAGTCTTGGCCATTCCAAATTGTCCAATGAGAGAGAAATTATGATAAGATTGTAGTTCTACTTTGAAGTTAAGGAGCACCATTAGAAACACACAAGACATCATCCATGTAACCACATAAAACACACAAGACATCATCCATGTAACCACATATAGACTAAATGAATATACCGCAATCACATGATCTTCCATCAAGCTATTTTTCATGAATTTAATTTCTCCGAGCACTCTCTAAATCAATAATTGTATAATTGCCTCTAGTAGTATCATATTTCTTTTGATGAATTTCGAGTTTTCTTTGGGTGCTTTTGAGCACATCATTGTACATTATTAGTATTTTTCATGTGAGTCATGTTAAAGTTTCCCATTACTTATATAAAGCATTGTTGAAGAAAATAAACTTGAAGATCGAAAAACTATAGAGGGGATCAAAATCTTGAAAAACTCATATCCCAATTTACATGAAATGTTTGTAAGTTTTTGTAGATATATTCATTGCTCGAGTTGCCAATTCCTTAATTTTGTATTGTCTCAAGAAAACATGCGAGTACTCCTAGCTTGTTTGCTTCTCACCATACTCACCCTATGTCTCCAAACAATTTCTAGAATACCTCTTTGTAGTAGCGGTAGAGACGGGTATTTTGCCATGAGTTTTCCGTTTTTTCTCTAGATTCTCCGATCTTCACCATATTTAGTGAAATGAGACTCATTAAATCCCCTCAAAGAGATTGCTCATAGAACACATCAATACAATAGGGAAATTAAGGGCGATGAGTCGCCCTTACAATTGCTCTAACAAAACACCGTATGAAATGGTATCGGACATGGGGTTGAGAAAGGGAAATATTTGTCATGGAAACAACATGGGTATTAAATGATTCTATAAGGTTTGTTTAATGCTTGATCCCCCCCCCCCCTTCTTCTTTTTTCATCACCTAAAGTCTCAATTAATTTAAAACCTTTCCACACTTTGGCACGTTGGGAAGGAACAATTATGTCTCATTATCTCACTAGTTACAATTAATGACTTAACACTAATATTTCCCGACATTAATAAATTTGAAGAGAACCTATAGTAATCATTGATGGTTTGTTGCTTCTTAATGAATCATCCTTATTGAATAATGTTATGAGTCTAATGTAGTAACTATTGATCCCGATCAATTCTCTTCAACAATATTATGAGGAAGGGTTCATCTATAGTCGAGTTTTCCCATTGTGCAATATCAAGAAAGCCTACTATTGATTCCAAGGAGCTCCTTGTCAATGGATCCACATCTCACTCGATGCGCATCATGGAATACTCTCCTCCGACTTTTGATCCTAAGGTTCTCGAGTGGAGAGATGACATAATGATCAATAACTCGGAGGAACTAATGCATTTGGTACCATCTTCAAACCAATCAAACCATAATCATACTTCTTCTTCTACTACTACTACTACTACCACCACCACCACATCGAAGATTCCTAATAATGTAATGAAGCAACCTACTCGAACAGTCTTGGGAAACAAGTCTAGTCCATTCAAATCCATCCGAGAAAAGATAATAAGATCCTTCTCCTTCAAGGAGAAAAACCCAAAGCAAGTCAATGTTATTCCAAGAAAGGAGAAAGAAAGTAGTAGTACTACTAGGCAGGTAGTCCATACCTCGCACACGGATTCATTGCCTATCAATGGACCTCTTCAAGTCGGTATAGATTCATTCCGATCGGCCAACACTTACTCGGACATGAATGTGTTACCTCCTAGTATTGATTCTCCTCCTCGAGACAGTATAGATTCATTCCGATTCGCCGACACTTACGCGGTTCCCGATTCGTTGCCTACCAATGGGCCTCCTCGAGATGGTATAGATTCATTCCGATTGGCTGGCACTTCCTCGGTCACCAATGTGTTGCCTCCTAGTATCGATCCTCCCCCTCGAGATGGTATAGATTCATTCCGATGGGCCGACACTTACTCGGTCGCCAATGTGTTGCCTCCTAGGATCCATCCTCCCCCTCGAGATGGTATAGATTCATTCCGATCGACCGACACTTACGCAATGGAGCAGCAAATGGCGACCAATCTGGAGGAGCGAGCTAGAGAATTGGAAGAACGAGTGAGCACATTCGAGCACCAATCCCGAATGATGAGCATCAAGGGTCAAGCTCCTTATAACACGAGCTCGATCCGAGAATGTTTAATGCAATACTCCGAATCCAGTGATGATGTGAGTACAATAAGTGAGTTAGAGCTCATTAAGAGGTGTGTTGAGGAGAAGAGAGATCTTGCCCTAGAGTTAGCTTCCGAGATCCGAGCTCGGGCTGCTGAACGGGCCAGCTCGGATGAGGCCCTTCGCAATATGAAAGCAGATATGGAATTTAAACTCAAGCTCCTTCAAAGAGAGAATGAAGTGAAGGTCCGAGAAACCATAGAGGAGATGGAGTCAGAGTGGTCTATGAAGCTCGAGGTTGCGATGTCCAAAGGCATGAAAACACGAGAGAGATTGAATAGGATTGCCCAAGAGAAGGTGGAGCTACACAAGGAAATCTCTTTGTTAGCATCGAAGAAGAATGAATTGGCGGAGCGAGTGCATGAATGTGAGGAGACAATCAAGGCATTGAGAATGAGCAAGGTGGGAAGCATGGGATCGAGCTCACAAGAGAAGGAGGAGTTGCCATGGAGTGTTGTTGCCCTAAAAAAAGAGTATAGGGAAAAAGAGGAGGGGCTAGTAGAGAAGCAAAGTGAGTTGGAGAAGGTTTGCAATGAGAAGGTGAAAGCTTTGCAAAGCCTAAGACTTGTCCTAGGGGAGCAAACCAAGTGTCGAGAATTCGGATCGTTTAGTGAGGATCTAATGACAATGATTCGGATGGAGATGGCGAGGCTTTCTGGTATTGAGCACGCATTGAGGCAAGAAGTTGAAACCCACAAGAAAGAGACACTCGTTGATCGAATGGAGAATAGTGGCCTCATGGCCGAGAGTTTGGGTGGCATGACGAGAAATGATAGCACCGTTGGATCAAGATATCATGTATCCCTCGACAATTTGGAGGATCATATCAAGATGGTATGCTCATTCATAAAATTCACTACCACTACCTTAGCACTTAGAATTTCAATGTAGTTCCTTATGTATATAATGAAGTATGTGATCATTGGAAATTTAATCACTGATTTTACTTACACATGAAAACAATGTATATCAATATGAATTTCCTCGATATATTATGAACAAAATCAGTACTTAACATCTTGCATGGTTTGTACAATGTGCTTATATAATAATTACCAAAGAGGGATTCAATTGTCATGTTGAAAAGTTATGACCATATCTTGTGAGTTTAAGATCGGCCCATGCTAACTACACCACTCTATTTACTTATCCCTTACATCATTACCCACCTAAACGATAAATCCCTAATTGACAAAGCTAACAATACCCAAATTGTAGCACCATTCGATCAACACTTTTGACTAGGTTATACATAATAAATTGATTACAATATTTTAAAGCTATGATGCCATAAAAGCTTCCATATGTGTGTGTATATATATTGTGTAGCCTCACATTTGTTCTTTATTCAATTTTCTAGTTCTGTTGTAGGGAAAGTGAAGAGGTCAAGATGCTTCATCATGATATAAGGGGTCTCGTGCAAGAACGAGACAAACTCCAACAAGAGATGAACAATCTCCATTCTGCACTCACACTTACAAATCAAACAATCAAGGACCTTGAAAGACGGGTAAGATTTTGAATGAATAAAAAGCAATATTGGTTCATATAATTGTGTTTCTTTCATAGATGGCTAGAAGGCATATATGATATAGTCACATGTTTTGATCAATGCTATATAAAATGGGTGTACGAATTGTGGATCTCTACATGGAATTACCATGAATCAATAAAATAGAAGAGTAGATGAGACTAATAATGACCACTCAATCTATCCCTTGGAATGTGGCTTACACATTTTGTAGGATCCCTACCCATGCTTAGTTTAATTGAACAAATTGTATGTAATGGTATATATGATATAGTCACATGTTTGATCAATGCCATATAAAATGGGTGTAAGAATTGTGGATCCCTACAATGAATTACCATGAACCAATAAAAGAGAAGAGTAGATGAGACTAATAATGACCACTCAACCTATCCCTTGGAATGTGGCTTACACATTTTGTAGGATCCCTACCCATGCTTAGTTTAATTGAACAACTTGTATGTAATGGACATGTCACTACCACTACATGGGAGGGGGGGTAAAATGAGAGAACAAGCAAGACTGTAAATAGACCATCTCTAGGACATTATATATTATTTTAAACGAGAGAAACAATCCATGTGATAAAGCTATGCACCCAACTAGAGACTTTGCATGTAAGGACTTTAGTGGTGGACTACATGGGCACATGACTATATAACTTATAGGTAGTGGGCTAGGACAAATACAATCAATAAGATATTAGTAGTTGGTTAAGGCCTTAATATTGTGGAGCCATGTTGAGTATGTTAGCATAGGCTTCATATGGTCCAGATTCCACACAAAGATGAAGTAACAAGTAACTAGGTGGAAAATGTTGGGAATTCGGTCCCTCCAGATGGGATCCGGAGGAGCTGGATCGGACGAGCCGAAGGAAGGAACCGGACCGGACCAGAAGGTATCTGGATGGATCCGGTGTGAACCGGATCCAGGAACATATCTGCAAATATGTTTTTGGTGTGCTTGTAAAGGCTATATTTGTAAATAGTCCTAAATTCATATAAGTATAAATATGACTTAGGGCAATCACTGGTTGTTGTGGTTGTTGTTAGTTGTATTATAGTTGTACAGAGAGAGAGAGAGAGAGAAGAGAAACCGCCGGTTGGCGAAGATATAGAGCACGAGGTCGTTGCCTCTAAGTCTCCTGTTGTACCTCCTTTCTCATATAGTGATAGTTGGAGTCTGCGGGCTCTCATGGGTTTTCCCTATATTAGGGTTTTCCACGTAAACATCCTGTGTCGTCTCTTCTCCGTAAGTGTACAAACCTCCATTTCTATTTTGGTTCTCTCATAAAGTGTTTGAGTCTCGGCTGTGGCCGAGCGCTATTCCGTACAAACTCGTATCAGAGCGAACAAGAAAATGGAAGAGTCATTCGGAAACATGTTCAAGCTCACCGGCACCAACTACCCAGTGTGAAAGTTGAAGATGAGGGACATGCTCGTGGTCAAAGATCTCTGGCTGCCGGTACAGTTCGGGGACAAGAAACCAGACAAGATTGATGCCATGACATGGGAGGTGATGCACATGAAGCTGGCAACATACATACGGTGCTTCATCGACATGAACCTGTAAAACAACTTCAATGAAGAAAATCGGTGCTGGAGAGCAAAAACACCGTAAATCGAGTTTCAGTATTCAGGAAGTTAGTGAGACTCCGGTACCAGGACGGATCCAACATGGTGGAACACATGAACGCATTCTAGGGGCTCATAAATAAAACAACTTCGCTTGAAGTACCTCTGGCCGACGAGGTACTTGCATTGCTCCTGCTCAGTTCCCTCCTAGACAGTTGGGAGACACTAGTTGTCACTTTGGGCAATGCCGGGCCGGAAGGAAAGCAGTTGTCCCTAGCAAGGGTAAAATAAAGCTTGCTAGATGAAGAAGCTTGCCAGAAAGTTCCGGAATCCGGAACCGACCCGAAGGCTTTGGTTACGAGAGATGACCAAAACTGGGGAAGAGGTGGAAATCAGAGTCCCCAAAATCGGGACAAATTGGGGACGAGATCAAAGTAAAGGGGGAGGCCTACTTCCTTCTATTGTGGGAAGCCGGGGCACTTCCAGAAGAACTGTCGGCATTTCCGGAATGAGAAAGGGGTCGACACCACCGATTTAAAGAAGAGTTCGTACCAAAATGGTTCGGATCGGAGAGGTCAGGATCGGAAAGGAACGTCGACGATTGCGACAAGTGAAGAAGAATTGTTGCTCATCATTGAGGAGAATGAGTTAAACCTTGTCGGCGACGAGACAACGTGGGTTGTCGATTCTGGCGCATTGTTCCACCTAACACCGGACCGGAAATGCTTCTCGTCCTACAGAGTCAGAGATCTCGGCTATGTCCAAATGGGGAATGAAGGGTCATGCCGAATTGTTGGCATAGGAGATGTGTGGTTGAATACATCAACCGGGTGCAATTGCTACTGAAGGATGTCCGACACGTTCTGGAGGTTTGGTTGAGCTTGATATCAGCCGGTCGGCTAGATGATGAAGGCTACACGGGTAGCATCCGGAACAGAGTAATGAAATTTAGCAAATGAACCATGATTGTGGTTCGAGCCCGGAAGATCAACACGCTGTACCTGATGCACGCTTGGATATGCCGAGAAGAAGTAAACGTAGTATTCGACAATGCCGGTGAGCTGTGACACAAGAGACTGTGTCATATGAGCCAGAAGGGGATGAAAAGACTTGTTGAAGACAACCTCATTCCGGAGGTGAAAGACGTGCATCTTGAGAAGTGCACCGATTGCTTGGCCGACAAGCAAAACCAAACCTCCTTCCGGTCAAGACCACCGATGAGACGGAATGCACCACTGGAGCTGGTGCATACCGATGTGTGTCAAGTGGACATGAAATCACATGCCGGATCGCAGTACTTCGTGACGTTCATAGACGACCACAACCGAAAGTTGTAGGTCTCACCGTTGAAGACGAAGGATCATGTGCTGTCCGTCTTCAAGGAGCTCCACGCGAGAGTGGAAAGGGAAACCAGCTGGAAGCTAAAGGCGGTTTGAGTAGATAACGGCGGTGAATACCGGGAGCAATTCGAGGAGTACTGCCGGTCGAAGGGAATCCGGCTCGAATTCACCATGCCGAAGATGCCGGAATTGAACAGGCTGGCTAAACGGATGAACCGGACCATAATGGAGAGAGTCTGAAGCATACTAGCACATGCAAAGTTATCCAAGACGTTTTGGCCTGAGGTGCTGATGACAACGACGTACGTGATTAACATATCACCGTCAACATCCTTGGAAGGAGACTCACCGCATAAAGTATGGACCGGTAAAGATGTGTCTTACCAGCATCTGAAGGTGTTTGGTTGTCTCGCTTATGTGCATGTTGCAAAGGACAAGAGAGCAAAGTTGGATCCAAAGTCCGGGACAAGAGAGCAAAGTTGAATCAAAATAATGATCGTACATCTCTTGCATGACTTATAAAAACAATGCCCTTTAGATTTGCAATATCATTTTCAATATGTCAAAGATATTGCAACGGTGGATCACAAACAACATTAAGTTTACAATCAACTTTGGTTTTGAATGAAATCATGATTTTCACAAGAAAAATGAAAAAGACAATGATCAAAATTCCTTGTGAATAGAGAAAAATCTTGGATAGGCATTCTTGGCCTATAGTAGAATTTCTCCACAAATTTGCCAAGTTGAAGAAATTGTCAGGCATTTTGAGATTACCAACATTTAATGAATGATAATATTGTACATGGCGATTTTGTCTCAAAATGAAGAAGAAAATGATCATTACATCAAAATGAGAAATATTTTTCCATCAAATAGAAGTAGAGTATTCATGATGGAATATTTCCACGTTAATGACGAAATCTTCATAAATCAAGAACGTTCACATCCTAGCTTTGGGTACCAACACAATTAGACACTCTTAAATGCTCTTGGATTCTCAAAAACATTTTAAGAATGCATACCAATAGCAACCTAGAGGACAAATCCATTGTCCTAACCTCTAGGTATGTAAAAATTTCCATGACTTACAATAAGGCAGACAAATCTCGTTTCCTAGAATCTCATAAGTTTTAGATTACCTGATTTATCCCCCAAATCAAGTTACAATCTTGAGTGTCAATGTGACTACCTTGCTATTGGTACTTTTAAAAAAGAAAGAAAGATACACATTAGTATATTACTTGAAAACTCTACATAGAGAAAACAGAAGGAGACATTTCATCTCAAATCTATTATAATATACAAATCTTGTCGTTGCCATAGAACATCATCCGAACCCAATAGATCATCGTATTGACCACATAGTGTATGGAAAAATAACATCTAGAATTCAATAAGCATAGTGTTGAGATGTATGTCAACATTGTTAAAAATAGAATCACATCTCGTTTTCCATATTCTCGAAAGAGCCAACGACGTAATAGTATGCCAAATAATCAGATTTTTAATTATGAACTGTGGAATATAAGAAGGAAATGAGGTGAGAGAGAGGAAGAGACATCCACACATCCGATGTAGAGTATACATGCCATGCAAAGAATCAGTGATGATTCTGTGCAGCGGAAGAACTTTGTGTGTGTGTGTTGTGTGGAGAGAGGAAGAGAGAGAGAGGAAGATACACTTCTAAACAATAAGATAAATGGGGGATGATTAACAAGATTATAGCTAAAGACCTTTCTCTATATTAATAAGCATCAAGTTACAAAATATCCACAATGAGGTATATATACAACTCATGTGCAAGGGTGCACATGTGTGAGGAGAATATAGGTACACGGTTGTAAGTCCTATATTAAATATACTTGGTAGTGGAGGAACTAAAATGTATCCCTACTTACGTACAAGTACAAGATCCTATTTAAGGGTTTAAAAGGTTAACACACTAACTAGATTCTATCTAGGTAACTACTAAGTTACATGGTTAACTAAATGGCTAAACTTAGTTGAGCTTGATATCTCAACATGCCACAACCTACCATCATCATCAACATTAAAGTACATAACATCACCCACAACATTAGTTACTTTAGCTCCTAACATAACTTTTAAAAGAGAAAAATAACCACACCATATCTGATTACTTGAGGGGCACCATGAAGCCATAAATTGTCCCAATGCCACTTGCATATCATTACACATAATAGCACCTCCTCGAACTGAATGCATCGATAAAGATTGTAACGGTCGATTCATAACATGACATCCCCATGAAAGAACATTACATGTAACTGATTCATCCAAAGAAGCCCAATTTACCCTAGGACAACTACCAAGCAACTCGCATCAGAGAAGACAATTACAGGTCAAAGGCTATCTCAACAAGACATCCATTGTCAAAGGCATATTCCGAACCAAAATATTTTTAACAACAGATTAGCTTGTGAGAATTCCATTAAAAAATCTATATATTGGTAAGGTTGTTTTAAAGAAATGGAAATTCTAAATAAAGGCCCACGTTAATGAGGGTTGCCACACTCCACCTATTGTCGGACATGTAGTAGACAGTTTGTTGAGAAAAACGCTGAATATTGCTCGGCCACAGCCAAGTCTTGAACACTTTGATGAGAATGGAGAACACAGAAATGAGAACTAAAGAGTGAACACAAGATGTTTACGTGGAAAACCCTAATAGGGAAAAACCACGGGAGCCCACAGACTCCGAACTATCACTATGAAGAGAAGGGGTACAATCAGAGACTCGTAGGCAACAATCTCGAGCTCGGTTTCTTCGCCGACCGGCAGTTACAATAGAGTATCGCTTTGTATCTCTCTCTCCCTCTCTGTCGCTCTCTTCTGTACAATAGTTACAACAACAATGACAATGACAATGACAACCTTATAAAGTGATTGCCCTAAGTCATATTTATACTTAAATGATCTTAGGGCTATTTACAAATATTTATACTGGGGCAAAGATCTTGTCGAAATCCACTCCTTTCTTCTGTTGAAAACCCTTCACCAGGATCCGGGCCTTGTACCTCGGTGGATTTCTGGTGTCTCCCGGTTTCAACTTGTACACCCACTTGTTCCAGAGTGCTCTCTTCCCTTTCGCCAACTCTGTTAGTTCATATGTGTGGTTCTCATGCAGGGAATCCATCTCATCCTGCATGGCTCTCAACCACTTGCGGCTGTGGGTGTCTCTCTTTGCTTCTTCAAAGCTTTCCGGCTCCCCCTCATTGGTTAGCAACACATGCTCTGCATCCGGAAATCTCCGGGGGGCTCTTCTCTCTTGGAGAGGATATCTCTATGCTTGGTTTCTGACTGCCGGTTCCTCCGTTTGTTCCTCATCCTCATCCGATTTGGGATCTTGTCCGGTTCCAGTGTCTTCTTCTTCTTCTTCTTCTTCGGTCTGTTCTGTTTCTTGTCCATATTCGGCCGGTTCGTCGAGTGTCATCCGGTTAGCGGCTAGCATCTGGTTTTCAACGAATGATTTGGAGTTCATCACCTTCTCCGACTCCCAGTCGGCAATGGTTCTGTCTTCCATGAAGACTATGTCCTGACTCCGGAACACCTTCTTGTCAACCAGATCCCACACTCGGTAACCGAACTCATCATCGCCGTATCCAAGGAATATGCATGGCATGGACTTCGGATCTAGCGTTGCTCTCTTGTCCTTTGCAACATGCACATATGCGAGACACCCAAACACCTTAAGATGACGGTAAGATACATCTTTACTGGTCCATACTTTTTGAGGTGAGTCTCCTTCCAAGGGTGTTGAGGCTGATCTATTTATCACATAGGTCGCCGTCGTCAGTGCCTCAGCCCAAAACGTCTTGGGTAACTTTGCATGTGCTTGCATGCACCAAACCGTCTCCATTATGGTCCAGTTCATCCTTTCGCCCCGTTTAGTTCCGGCGTCTTCGACATAGTAAAATCGAGCCGGATTCCCTTCGATTTGACCGACAATACTCCTCGAACTGCCCCCGGTATTCTCCTTCATTATCTGCTTGAACCACCTTCAGCTTCCGGCCAGTTTCTCTTTCCATTCTCGCGTGGAGCTTCTTGAAGACGGATAACACCTGATCCTTCGTCTTCAATGGTGAGACCCATAGCTTCTGGTTGTGGTCATCTATGAACGTCACAAAGTATTGCAATCCGGCATGTGACTTCGTGTCCACTTGACACACATCGGTATGCACTAGCTCAAGTGGTGCATTCCGTCTCATCAGTGGTCTTGACCGGAAGGAGGTTCGGTTTTGCTTGTTGGCCAAGCAATCGATGCACTTCTCAAGTTGCACCTCCTTCACCGGAATGAGGTTGTCTTTGGCAAGTCTCTTCATCCCCTTCTCACTCATGTGACACAGTCTTTTGAGCCACATCTCACCGGCAATGTCGGATGCTACGTTCACTTCCTCCCGGCATATCCGTGCATTCATCAAGTACAGTGTGTTGATCTTCCGGGCTCGAGCCACTATCAAGCTTGCCTTGCTGAATTTCATAACACCGTTCCGAATGCTATTTGTGTAGCCTTCATCATCTAGCCGATTGGCTAATATCAGGTTCAATCGAACCTCCGGAATGTGTCAGACATCCTTCAGCAGCAATTTGCATCCGGTTGATGTTGCCAACAACACATCTCCTATGGCAATAATTCGGCATGTGCCTTCATTCCCCATTCGGACACAACCATGATCACTAGTTGTGTAGGATGAGAAGCATTTATGATCCGGTGTTAGGTGAAACGACGCTCCGGAATTGACAACCCATGTTGTCTCGACGTCGACAAGGTTTAACTCATTCTCTTCGGTAATGAGCATCAGTTCTTCTTCACTTGTTGCGATCACTGACGTTCCTTTCCGATCCGGGCCTCTCCGGTCCGAACTGTTTCGGTCTGAACTCTTCTTCGAATTGGTAGTGCCGGTTTCTTTCTCCGTTTAGAAATGCCTGCAGTTCTTCTGGAAGTGTCTCGGCTTCCCGCAATAGAAGCACATGGGCCTCCCCCTTGACTTCGACCTCATCCCCGATTTGTCCCGGTTTTGGGGACTCTGATACCGGCCTCTTCCCCGATTGTGGTCATCTTTCGTGACCAAGGCCTTCGGATTAGTTCTGGACTCTCGGTCCTTCTGGTGAGCTTCTTCATCTAGCAAGCTTGATTTTACCCTTGCTAGGGACAACTGTTTTCCTTCCAGCCCGGCGTTGCCCAACGTGACAACTAACGTCTCCCAACTATCCAGGAGGGAACCGAGCAAGAGTAATGCTAGTACCTCATCAGAGAGAGGTACTTCCAACAAGGTTGCTTGTTGTATCAGCCCCCGGAAGGCATTCATGTGCTCCGCCATACTGAAGTTGTCCTGGTACCGGAGCCTCACTAACTTCCGGAATACCGAAACCCGATTAATGACATTCTTGTTTTGGAACATGATGCCGATCTTCTCCCAGAGTTCATGAGCCTTGCTCTCTTCATTGAAGTTGTTGTACAGGCTCATGTCGATGAAGCACCGGATGTATGTCGTCGTCTTCATGTGCATCACCTCCCACACTATGGCGTCGATCTTATCCGGTCTCTTGTCCCCGAACTGAATTGGCAACCAAAGATCTTTGACTACCAACATATCCCTCATCTTCGACCTCCACACTAAGTAGTTGGATCCGGTGAGCTTGAACATGCCGCCAAACGATTCTTCCATTTCCCGTGTTGTTCGCTCTGATACCAGTTTGTTGAGAAAAACACGGAATATGCTCAGCCACAACCGAGTCTTGAACACTTTGATGAGAATGGAGAACACAGAAATGAGAACTAAAGAGTGAACACAAGATGTTTATGTGGAGGGGAGCCCACAGACTCCGAACTATCACTATGAAGAGAAGGGGTACAATCAGAGACTCGTAGGCAACGACCTCAAGCTCGGTTTCTTCTCCAATCGACAGTTACAATAGAGTATCGCTCTGTATCTCTCTCTCCCTCTTTGTCGCTCTCTTCTGTACAACAGTTACAACAACAATGACAATGACACTGACAACCTTATAAAGTGATTGCCCTAAGTCATATTTATACTTATATGAACTTAGGGCTATTTACAAATATAGCCTCAATAGGCTTACTCAAAACATATTTATAGATATGTCTTCTCTTCCGGTTCTCATCAGGTCTCTTCTGGTTTCCGAATCTCTTCTGGTTCTCACCGGGTCCTCGTTATTCATCACTGGATCCCATTCAGAGAGACCGATTTCCCAACAGCTTATGCATCATTAGCTGACTCCAAACACCTTGCATTGGCAATATAGCTCTACATACAAATCTAGAGAGCAAAGCCTTACATTGTGATTCCGGATCCACCAACCCCAACATTTTGTCGCGGAGCAATCTATACTGCCCAAGCTAGTTTAGGCCTTTTATCCTGACATGTTTTTCCTCCCCAAATGTAATTGCAAATAAGACCTAGCAAACAATTTAGTAGTTTAATATACCAAATAATTGCAAGAAGAACTTGATTAGCTACAAGTACACGATCTGCGAATGACAGGTCAACCGAATCCCAAAGCAACAATTTTCTCATTAGCTTTAAAAGTAGAGGAGCAACTAACACATCCGCATTAACGTGAAGTTCCACTTGGTAGCCCAAGTAATGAATAGTGATTCCATTAGGAACCCATTTGAATTCCTGCGAAGGCATCGAAGTAGGCAATGGATTTTGCGATATCCAAAACCTAAGAGATTTATGCCAATTTATCTTTGCTCTAGAGGCCAAGAAGAATTCCTCCACCATTAATGTCACAGACACACCAACCTTGGACTTAGATGAAGCACGGATGACAAGGCTACGAGGAACTTAAGAAGCTAGGAATGACATTAGAGCATGAAGACAGAGATGAAGAACGAGACAAGATGGAATTGAACAAGAATACTAGATTGATGTGTCAATGACTGGTGTTGAATCCCTTGAAAGGGACCAATGAGGTTACAAGTATTTATACTGTGAGTCGAAGTACATGCATTAAAATATTCTAGAGAATATTCTGGAAACCTCTAGAACCTTCTAGTTCTAGAACTTTCTAAAAACTCCTAAAACTTGAAAAAGATAACCTACTAAAATATACATAACATGACCATGTATTTGGATGTATAAGTTAGAACATAACACTTGACTATAATACAAGAGGTCAAGAGTTCAAATCTTGACATGATTATTGTCATGTCCGTGACGTTATCCTCCCCTTTACAGTTGCCTTTTCGAAAGCATCATTGTGCAAGGGTGAGTTTAAGTACAAAACCAAAGTGGATTGATGACTCAACGAGTCCTCACTAGAAATAGGAACACGAACGAATGTGAGCGACCATGTGAGGTCCTCAAATTGGTGACTGAGCGAGTCCTCACCAGAAATAGGAACACGAATGAATTGAGCGATCATGTGAGGTCCTCAATGGAGACTGGAACATTGATGGGCGTGAGCGACCATGTGGTCCTCACCAGGAATTGGAACATCGACAGGCGTGAACAACCATGTGCGGTCCTCACTGGAAATTGAAACACCGATGGGCGTGGGCGACTATGTGTGGTCCTCACTGGGAACTGGAACACCGATGGGAGAAGGAATGCAGGTGAAGCGGCCGACTCGATTTCTTCTATCATGAGAGGGTAAATAGTCGAAGTTGACCCAAAACGCGACATAAAAACTAGCACTAGTGAGAAACCGTTATGATCCCCACCAAGAAAGTGAACGATTGTGACCCCCACTGGAAATAGAAGGTGAGTGATAGAAATCAATCCTTGTCAAAGGGAACTTGAGCAAAATGGGAACCAAAAGGAAAATGGAGTGCATGCGCGCAATGATTCAATCCCCACCGGGAAATTGAACAGTTGTGACCCCACCTGAAGGTGAGCGATCAAAATCAATCCTCGCCAAAATCGTGATGCAAAATGATATCTATAGATGATGACAATGACAATGAAGAGGGAGGAACAATGATGATAATGAAAGACCATGCAAAGTAGTGTTGGCAACGATGAAAGGTTGGACGAAGTAGTGTTGATGAAGACATGAAGAGGACTTGTTGAAAAATGATGATGTCGAAGACGAGGCAGTGAAGAAGAAGAAGATGATGATGATGATGAAGCTTCTCTACAAGGAACGAATGTGGCTATTGTGACAATGGCGTCTCTAAAACCAAGGATGGTGATGACGATAATTCTGGAAGCAAGGACAATGACGATGGTAACTCTAGAAGCAAGGGCGATGATGAAGACGGGTGATGCTTCCAATTGGAAGGGATTCAAACTGTCATGGACACACCAACCGCGGACTTAGACGAAACACATATGACAAGGCTACGAGCAACTTAAAAAGCTAGGAATGACATTAGAGCTTGAAGAATGAGAGAAGATGGAATTGAACAAGAATACTAGATTGATGTGTCAATGACTGATGTTGATCCTTGAAAGGGATAAAGGAGGTTACAAGTATTTTTACTGTGAATCGAAGTACATGCATTATAATATTCTAGAGAATATTCTAGAACCCTCTAGAACCTTCTAGTTCTAGAACTTTCTAAAAACTCCTAGAACTTGAAATAGATAATCTGCTATAATATACATAACATGACCATGTATTTGGATGTATTGGTTAGAACATAACACTTGACTATAATACAAGAGGTCAAGAGTTGAAATCTTGACATGATTGGTGTCATGTCTGTGACAATTACTTGTAATTTTCTTAAATTATCATCATAACTTCGACATAAATTGTAGTATCATCAGCAAACTCGGAATCCAAGAATTGTTGCTGCATTGAGGGCAAAGGCGGACCCTTAAGAGAAACTTGAGAAGACTTTAAATACATTGAAAATGTTTCCACTACTAGCAAAAACAAAAATGGGGCCAATGGACAACCTTGACGTATAGAATGTAAAATAGAGAATTTTCTAGTTTGCCCACCAGCTACCAAGACCGAACTAAAAGCCTCACGATACAACGAAGCTACAACCCTAATCCATTGGACAAGAAAATCTAACCTAAAAAACGAACCTGCCATGAAGTCCCAATTAACTCCATGAAGCTACCTTGCTATTGGTACTTGGATGGATGTTGAAGCCATAAATGTTCAATCAATGCTACATTGAATCTAGAATGCAGGTATATCCATCCACATGGTACTCACATATTAGGCATTCTTAAACTTGTAATCCTGGCATCCTTAAACTTGTATCTTTGCATGGGAATCACCCACATAAATTATCAACTTGATAAGAAGGGTAAAGCTAAATGGAATTTTAAGGCATATTACCTTTCAAAAGGACTAACTTATAATACTTAGACAAACTAATAATAAGGATGGAGCTTCCCATAGCCTTCATCCATGGAACTAGTAATCCATAAGGTCAATACAAATACCTTTTGTCGGTGTTCATTTCTTGTACCAAAGAAATGATTGGTTAGCATCCATCAATAAAATTGTATAGGCTATAAAAACCCAAGAAAATGCATTGAAGTTTTGGAGTTGATAGAGTTTCTCAATTGCATTAAGGTAACAAGAAGAATCTCAAAGATTTGAAGGAAGATGTTGGTTTAATAGAACTTAAGAGATGTTCACTAATATAGGAGAGTGCTTTTTAGTTAATAAGGTGATATATCTAACTTTTGAAATGGTATTGTTGGTTGGTGGTGTGGAAGGTTGTAAAAGATTATTTTCGCACATGTGATAGAGATAAAGTTAGACCAACATGCCGATCGGCCACATCAATTTTAGCATTCCTCGCCCATTTCCTGACCTTAATTTGCTTCATCAATGTCCATGGATTTCCTTGATGAACCACCAACATCTTATCAACTTGATAACATTATTTTTGTAGTTGCACCATAAACCATGTGGGTCACAACTTGTCTTTATGGTTTTGGTAGACATTATTTTCCGCCACATGCTCTTTTTCTTCTTAAAATCCTTGTAATATCTACATACGAGGACAATAGATTGTAAGTATCGACCTCTTTTATCAATACAAAATTTGGACATTTAGCCATTATTATGCATGATCTTTGTCGTTAGGTAATCTTAAGTCCTATAAGTTGAGATAGACTTTGTTGCATATTCCTTGTGTATGGTCTTCGAAGTAATGTGTGTTTATTACGATGATTCACTATTGTTACAAACCACATTTGTCATGCAATTTGTGTTTGGACACATTTGTGGCGTCTTCTTGATTCATCACTTATAATTGTGTTTTTTGTTAATAGATTTTCTATTTCTCGTTATAGTTGTAGCTTATTGAACCAATAAAAGACAATGCATCAAACAATCCTTCGTTCCTGAACATGATGTAATGCATGAGTTTTGAGTATTGGTTAATGCTTGACATGAGTATGAGGATGCCAAAACAGTTTGTACAAATGTTATTTTCTCTCTTGAGTTTTTTAAAAAGTTGCTTGTTAATGCTTAACAAGTATGCTAGGATCTAAATGTTGTACTAAAACACAATGTTGAGACCTCCATGAGAGTGTGGAAAATGGCGACCTTTATCTGATGAATAATATCAAGATATCTACATTCCATGAGCATGAACAACATCTTAACAAAGATAGAGTTTGGACACATATTTCTCCAAAAGTGGTTGTATATATAAACTTTTTTGCATGTTGGACATCGTCATTGTCATGCCAAGTGAGCCTCTTGTTGGAGTGGAGGATTTAGAACTGCCTTGTGATTCTTAATCTTAAGGTTTGTTGTTAATCTTGGGTTTCTTAATAGAGAAAAACTAGTTATAATTGGTGGCATGGGATCTACATAGCATGGTTGGTCAAACATTGAATCACCATTAGTATGTAAGCTAAAGGATTTTGATGACTTTTGGAAAGTACATTGATCTATTCATGGCTTGGATGAACACTATCATATCGAGGCGTCCTCTAGAATTGTATATTATGAGAGAGACATCCAATATTTTAGGGAAGTAAAAACTGAACTCTAATTTTTCTAGACAACTTACTCTCAAAGAACATATCCTTATACACATTGGTGCCTTGTAAACTTTTAGTATTGTAACATTTCATAGTAAACTTCTTGAACATCAAGAGAGAATCATCAACTATAACATATGGTGGGTATCATGATATGGCAAGACTCAAACCCATGACCTTATGTTATATGGGTCAAGCTCTTGACCATTATACCATCTATTATAATACGTAGGATATTATTTTCATTTAAGTTTTATTATAGGAAATTAATGTATTTTCCAGATTTCTCTGGAACATTCTAGAAGCTTCAGGATTACTCCTGAGAACACTATAAAAGAAGGCATTAGGCATTATTTTGAACCAAATTGGTTCAACGCCAGTCTTAAGACTCATAGCCCTTTTGTACTTACTCTTCACATAATATATCCTCTGTTATCATCATCATCATCTCTCTCTCTCTCTCTCTCTCTCTCTCTCTCTCTCTCTCTCGTCCTCGCTATCTCTCATCCTCGTTATCTCTCTCTCTCTCCTCTTCTCTCTTCCTCTCTCGGGAGTCTCACGCAGTCCCGTCCTCTTAGTACTAATAGTACTTCCCTTTTTTAAGTACTAATTCTCTCTTGTTCCAAGGCAACAAATTTTTCTTTTAGACATTGTAGCTCGGAGAAAACAGATTGATATGCTTGGGCGCTAACAGTAGCCATAGTATAGTAAAAAGGGTAGGAGGATGAAGAAAAACGACAAGTAGACTTGAGGGAAAATTGGTTCAAACTATCAGGAATAGTACTAAAACAGAGAAAACCAACGATTGATAGGGGATCTGCAACAAATCGCTCTCAAAAAACAACAAACACAGCAACAACATGGGGAGTTAGCGTTACGGGTACAACAACTCGAAGTAGGGTTGCAACAACAAGGATCAAGTCCCCAAGGATTTCATAAAGAGCCCAAGATTGGACTTCTTGTGAAATTTGATGGAACGCGATCACAATTCATGGGATTCCTTAATCAGGTACGCTTAGTCATCCAAATGCATCCTTCTCGATACCCATTGATGCATCCCGAGTCGGCCTAATAGGCACGTTGTTTAGTGGCTCAGCCTTAGCATGGTTCGCTCCGCTTCTAGAAAAACAATCGCCCTTGCTTAATAACTTTGAAGACTTTATTAGTGAGTTTAAAGCCTGCTTTGGAGATACCGACAACATCCGGACAACGATCAACAAAATCCGACGATTGCGTCAAGGCGATCGTCCAGCCTCTGCCTACGTGGCGGATTTCCCTCTACTCGCCTGAGATATCTCTTGGGATGATCAAGCACTAATAGAGCAGTTTCGCTATGGCCTGCGAAACGATGTCAAAGATTTACTTTTAACCTTCCCCGAAGAACCAAAGTCTCTTACGGAGGCAATTAGTCAAGCGGTCCAATGCGACAACCGCCTTTTTGAACGGCATTTGGAACGTCAATTACAAATACCACGCTTTAGGGCGGAGCCCACATACGCCTCAATTGTGGCTAAACCGTTTGCACGCGACGTACCTCAAGCAAATACTTCGACATCGATGGAGATTGACACCATGCGTCTACGTGACCCATTATTGGAAGAAGAAAAACAACGATGACGTGCAAATCGATTATGTCTTTATTGCAGTGGACCAGGGCATATTGCAATCAATTGTCCCCATAGGCCAAGAAGACAGGTAAATCAAATTGTAGCCTGTACTAAACCCGAGTCAATTCTTCCCTTAGGAGTATCTAATAGTATTAATAATACTAATAGAGTGTCTGATAGTATTAATAGTACTAATAGCCCAAGTATCTCAAATAAATTTGAAATCCTTAGTCAATTCGATGAAGAGTTAAACGATTGAGTCCAGCCAAAATAGGAGCCGTTCTGTACAACCCATTAGTGGTTCCATTCCCTCCAAGCAAGTTAGCAATGTGTTCCTAGCCCAAGTCATGGTTAGTACTAAAAGTACTCCCCAAGTACATGTCCTAGCACCTCAAGATTGTGGAGCTAATTCCTGTTTCATGGATCGAAATTTTGCCCAAGCTTCTCAGATATCCTTAAGAAAACTTCCGTGCCCCACATCTGTAGTAGTCATTGATGGTCGTCCCATTGCTTCCGGGAATATTGTAGAAGAGTCAGAACCCATTCAAGTTGTCCTAGGTAGTTTTGTGTGTGTAGTATCATTTAATATAATTAGTAGTCCAGAGCATCCCATTATCCTGGGATTACCTTGGTTTGAATTACATAATCCCAACATAGATTAGAGAACAAGAGAAGTCCGATATCGACAACCCCAAGAATCTACTCATCGAGTTTCGACCATTTCACTCCATCAATTATGCAAAGAAGGACACAAGGAGGCAATGTTCCTATTTGCAATATCAGTACATCCTTCCAGCACTATTAAGGAGGAATCCCTAGTGCAACGTCCGACAAAATATCATCCTTATGCCGATGTATTGGACAAGGTAAAAGCCGGTACTCTTCCTCATCATCGTCCCTATGATTGTCCCATCGATTTACAACCAAGAACAGAGCCACCATGGGGACCAATTTACAACTTGTCACCCACCGAGTTAGAAGTCCTTCGAGCCTACATAGAGGAGAACTTGACAAGTGGGTTTATTCGTCATTCGAAATCTCCAATCAGTGCACCCATCTTCTTTGTCAAGAAGAAAGATGGCTCACTTCGTCTCGTCGTTGATTACCGCAGCTTGAATAAAGTCACCATTCGGAATAGGTATGCACTTCCTCTTATATCAAGTCTTTTAGAGCGAGTTAATGGTGCCAAGGTTTTTACAAAAATTGATCTACGAGGAGCGTATAACCTCGTGCAGATCCGACCGGGAGATGAATGGAAGACCGCCTTTCGCACGCGGTATGGGCATTTCGAATATACTGTTATGTCGTTTGGTCTAACCAATGCACCTACAGTCTTCCAACACATGGCAAATGATATATTCAAAGAACTCTTGGATATCTGTTTGATCATCTATCTGGATGATCTATTGATTTATTCGAAGACCTAGGAAGAGCACGATTCTCATGTACTATTAGTACTAAAACGATTCCGCGAGAATGGTCTTTATGCCAAGCTAGAAAAATGTAGCTTTGACTGCAAGCAAGTGGAATTTCTAGGCTACGTCATCTCCTCAAAGCGCATCTCCATGGATCCAGCTAAAGTCCAAACTGTGCTAGAGTGGCAAATTCCACGGTCGGTATGAGATGTACAATGTTTTCTAGGTTTTGCTAACTTCTACTGCAAGTTTATACAGGATTACTCGAAGATTATTTTACCTCTCACACAACTTACGAAGAAGGGACAAACATTTCTTTGGACCAATGAAGCGGACATGGCTTTTCGGCATCTTAAGAACGCCTTTACATCAACTCCTATTCTAGCACAAGTGGATACAAACAAACCATTCATCATGGAGGCCGATGCATCGGATTTCGCCCTAGGTAGCATCCTTTCTCAACAAGGAGATAAAGAAAAGTTACATCCTGTGGCTTTCCATTCGCGCAAATTCGATGCCGCAGAAATCAACTACGAAATACATGACAATGAGTTATTAGCCATCGTGGATTCCTTTGTGCAATGGCGGTATTTCTTAGAGGGCTCTCCACATCAGGTCATCGTCTTTAGTGATCACAAAAATCTTGCTTATTTCCAGAACGCTCAGGTGCTAAATTGACAGCAAGCTCAGTGGGCTCAATTCCTCACGTGTTTTGACTTCAAAATCACATATCGACCGGGGAAGCAGCAAAGAAAAGTAGATGAGCTATCACGACGTTCATATCTTGCACCTTGTCCTGGTGATCCAGCGTTTGATAATCAAAAGCAAGTAATCTTGGGACCAAGACGATTGCACACAACACAGATTTTTCACACCCCAATGGATTCCCGGATTACCGATGCCATACGTGCGAACTTGAAGATAGACAGTTTTGCTCAAGACATTCTGGCGCACATTGATACCTCTTGGGCATCCTGTTCCCAATCTCAACAACCAAGTATGGACTACCGAAAATTCGAACATCATGATGGTTTGTTATTCTTTAAAAAGCTTGTATATGTCCCCGATTGCTCCTATCGCCTTCAAATCGTCCAAAATTGTCACAACACCCATATGGCAGGACATTTCGGTAGTACTAAGACGTTGGACCTCGTTCAACGATCTTTTTGGTGGCCCCATATGTGACGTTTTGTCAACGACTACGTTCGGACTTGTGATGCTTGCTGCCGAGTAAAGATGCCCCGACACCATCCATATGGCTTGTTGGAACCCTTACCGATTCCAAGTAAGCCGTGGCAGTCTATTTGTCTTGATTTTATCACAGATCTACAGGTGTCGAAGGGGTTCGATGCTATCTTAACCGTCGTCGATCGATATACTAAGATCACACATTTTGTGCCGTGTACTAAGGCCATCACTAGTGAGGAAACCGCCGCCCTTGTCATGCATGAGGTATTTCGGCATCACAACCTCCTAGACAGTATCATCAGTGACCGAGGACCTCAATTCGTCTCCAAATTTTGGCAGCATCTCTTCGAGATGCTTAAGGTCTCTTACAACTTGTCCTCCGGCTACCATCCCCAGACCAATGGGCAGGCGGAACGAACAAACCAAACGCTGGAACAATATCTCCGGTGTTTTCTGAGTTATCAACAGGATGATTGGACCGAGATTCTCCACTTTGCGGAGTTTGCATATAATAATGTTGTTCCCTCCTTGACTCGGGTCTCCCCATTTTACGCTTATACCAGTGTTGCGGTATTCCGCGGGTATGTGTAGGATCTTAGGCGGGACCGCGGGGGTCTTGAACTAGGGAGACAGATGGTAGAGTCCTTATGCTTTGCAGGCTTCGGTCCAGAACCGGCTTCCGGCTCCAACGAAGGTAGGGTTTCACAAAAGGACGGCTCACCGCGAATATGGACCCGACTCAAATATGTTACAAGGAAGATAGATATACACTAACATGAATATATATAACAAGAGTTTACAACAAGACGGTTACATGCCCCGAATCTAGTGGCTATTACAAACAATCGGCTAATACATCAAGATAAGAATGGGAACTGGCGAAGGGGAGTCAAGTGGGCCGCCGGGACCGCGATGTCCACCGTTGGTCACACCCCGAAGACGATGGAGTGTTCCCGTCTCGAACCGGCCGCCACACAAAACGCTCTCCATCGAGGAGAGGAAGCCGAATCACCAAGTGCCGCCACCGGAATGCCTAAAGCTGTCGTTGTAGGAACCCCCAAACCAAACCAAACTCTCACACGAAGAAGAGAGAGTAACACCCGGAGACCCCAAGTACATAAACCCTAACTCGCACGAACTCTCTCAAGAAGAAGAACCTAAAGAGAATACTAACTTCCACCCAAAAGAGGGAACCAAACCTATCAGAAAATGAAGAAGAAGACTCAAATGAAACCCTAAACGAAATAGAGTGAAAAGACCAAAATGGAAACCCTAAGAGAACAAGAATAAGATGTAGAGGAAGAACACTACCAAACCCTAGACCTAAGTGGTATACCCTCCTAACTCCAAAATGGGCAACCCTTTAACAAAGGGTGCTCCTTTCCTTTTATAGAACAAGGAGAGGGATGCGTTACAATGTGGGATAAATACTCCCCCTTATTCTATACACCGTTTCCTACTATACATGTGCAACATGTGCCCATTCCACCCCTGTTTCACACTATAGCCGGAAATCTTCACGACACCGGTTCTCATCCTCCTTGGTTGGTTAGTGATCGACACCCCGGAGCTACCTACCAATCCTCATGCCGAGGCGTTTCCTACTATACATGTGCAACATGTGCCCATTCCACCCTTGTTTCACACTATAGCCGGAAATCTTCACGACACCGGTTCTCATCCTCGTTGGTTAGTGATCGACACCCCAGAGCTACCTACCAATCCTCGTGCCGAGGATCATTTGGAGAGGCTACACAAGATCCAGATAGATATCTCTACTCATCTTCGTCATGCTCAACACAACACACAGAAGACTTATGCGGATCGTCATCGGCTTCCCTCCTCTTTTGCCATCGGAGATCGACTATGGCTCTTACGTCGTCACATCAAGACTACTCGACCGTGCGACAAGTTGGATTATCGACGACTCGGTCCTTTCCGTATTACTAGTAAGGTTAATGATGTGACGTTCCGCCTTGATCTCCCTCCGCATCTTCAGATACATCCGGTTTTCCATAGCTCTCTTCTTGAACCTTATAAAACAAACACTATTCCCGATCGTGTTACACCACCACTACCCCCGCTTGAGTTGGAAGCCGGCCCGGAGTATGAAGTTACTGCCGTCCTCGATTCCAAACTTGTTCGCAACAAACTTTATTATTTGGTCGATTGGCTCGGCTATAGTCCGAGCGAACGTACTTGGGAACTTGTCGAGCATGTCGCCAATGCTCAGGATCTTCTTGCTGAGTTCCACCGAAAGTATCCGGACAAACCCGGTTCGCAATTAGCGCCGACTCGTTCCACTCGTCGTCTTAAGGGGAAGATAGTGTCATGGCAAGACTCGAACCCATGACCTTATGTTATATGGGT
Organism: Azolla caroliniana; assembly: GCF_043228905.1. NCBI lineage: Eukaryota > Viridiplantae > Streptophyta > Polypodiopsida > Salviniales > Salviniaceae > Azolla > Azolla caroliniana. Next base: position 12,621,179 of record NW_028230455.1, read on the forward strand.
CGAGCTCTTGACCATTACACCATCTATTGTAATACATAAGATATTATTTTCATTTAAGTTTTATTATAGGAAATTAATGTATATTCCAGATTTCTCTGGAACATTCTAGAAGCTTCAGGATTACTCCTGAGAACACTATAAAAGAAGGCACTATGCGTTATTTTGAACCAAATTGGTTCAACGCCAGTCTTAAGCCTCATAGCCCTTTTGTACTTACTCTTCACATAATATATCCTTTGTTATCATCATCATCATCTCTCTCTCTCTCTCTCTCTCTCTCTCTCTCTCTCTCTCTCTCAACATTTTCTTTCTTTCTGTGCGTCTGTTTCTCTCCCTCCATCATTATCTACGTTCTATAGCTCCCTGGAAAGCTCTTTCAGAGAGATTTCTAACGAATGTTTATTTGCTAAATTCCGTTGCCGGAGTGAGGAGTTATGAGCATTTTCGTCCGCGGCCCTCTCGTGACCCCTCAAACTCAAGGTAGATTTTGAAACCCTAAATCGATTGAAAGGTACATTCTACTTCTTCTATCATTTTATTAATAGTAAATATGCCAAGAGGAGTAAAAGACAATGATGATGTGATTGAAAGCCCAAACAATCAAATGCATACATTGTCAATGGAGAAGATCGCAACTATGTATATCTCATTTCAAGAGACAATGATGCATATGCAAAGTGAATTGTATGCTTGTAAGGAGAGGGAATTAACTCTTCAACATACATTGGAAATGCAAAAGTTAGAGATGAAAGCTACTACATGCAATGAAGAACATGACTATTCAAATGCAAGATAATAGGATGCCTAAAATCGAAAGAAATTTTTTGAGTCTTGAAGCAGAAAAATCAGAGATTTTAGTGAAGGCAAATGCCGAAATAAAATCTACAATTGAAGGGAAGGAAGATGTGATCATGACAAGGTGGAAAGATGTTCTCTTGAAAGAAACACCAAAAATCACGCAAAAACATCCAAATACCATGGATGTGTTAGATGTAAAGGAGCAATATGAAATCGAAATCGAAAGAATAATATTGTCATTAGAGGTATGCAAGAGAATGAAATAGAGAATGCATTATCTCTTGGACAAAATATTACGAAATTCTTTGAGGATCACTTTGCTATGCGAGATGTTATTGTATATGCCTCACATCGGGTTGGCAAAAAGCAACAAGAGGGAAAGACATCTCGAGCTATTGTTTGTACAATCCTCGATGAACGTAAAAGGGCAATGATTCTAGATAGTAGTAAGGTGTACTTAAAAGGGCAACAAAGGATAAAACTCCACAAGAGCAAGATTCGATATGGCCTGACTCCAAAGGGGATATTGGGCGTGCTGGGATAACATGTATCTACCATGAGAGCTTAGATAGTTCTATCAAAGTATGCAAATATGATGGCTATAAGAGATACATATGGATAGAGGTTAATTTGGGGAAAGAGAAGTTGTATATAGTTGCATGTTATATTCCTCACAAAGACTCAAACTACTATAGTAGGTTTGGGTTAGATTGTGATGATCCTTTTACAGAGTTATGCTATGATATACTTTCATTTGAGAAGCTTGGTAAAGTTTTAATTATGGGAGGCTTCAATGCAAGAGTTGGAAATTTCCAAAATGTGGAGACATTTGAAGAAAATGTAGTAAAACATTGTCTATTGCGTGACTCAGAGGATTATGTCATGTCAGATTATGGAAAACTTTTGATACATATGCTAAATTGCACAAAATTGATTATCCTAAATGGAGTAAAGGCATTCACATTGACAAACGTGCTCACATGTTTACCATCCTCAGGTGGAGGAAGTGTGGTTGATTATGTATTAATGTTGGCATGTGATCTATCATTGGTGAATGTGTTTAAAGTTGGTTCGCTATCTCCGGACTCAGACCACACGCCATTGTACTTAGAGCTTGCAATTACACATTCCACTAGATGTCGTGAAGGGAAAGACGAAAAGAGATGTATCATCTGACCTTGCTACGAAGAGATGCTAGACTATGTACAAAGGTTATATATGCATGAAGGTGTGGCTCCTATGGTTGAGAAAATTGAAACTCCATGCACTACATGTATCGATATTGAAGATATCAATAAGGGAATAAAGAAGATGGGAAGTGGGAAAGCAGCAGATTCAACCTAGGTCTCAAGTGAGCTTTTAAAATGGACAATGGCACACCCTCGTCATTGGATAATGACAATTTTAGAGCAAGCTATAAAACAAGGATTTCCAAATGATTGGCTTATGAATTGGATTAAACCAATATTTAAAGGTGGAGATAAGAATCAAGGAGCAAATTATCGTACAATAATGGTGAGCTCAACTATTGCTAAATTATATAGTACTATTATGGAGCAAAAGATAAGCACATGGGCTAAGAGTACAAGCAAAAGAGCACTTGGGCAAGCCGGATTTAGACCAAAACACTCCACCATGGATCATTTGGTCACATTAAAAGTGATCATGGAAGAGAGTCGACTACAAGGAAGAACACTTTATTGTTGTTTTGTTGATTTCAAGAAAGATTTTGATATCGTACCACGAAGTGAGCTTTGGAATAGAATGGTAGACATTGACATGCCATTAGAGTACCGAGTTGCGGTTGCACGCCTATATGAACAAGTTAAATGCCAACTAAAAATGGATAGTGGATTCTCAAAGAGCTTTTTAAGTAACATGGGGGTCAAGCAAGGATGTCCACTATCACCCACACTCTTTGGCTTATGTATTGATAAATTAGAAGAAGTGGTGAATAAGGTTTCAAGAGAAGAAGGATTGAATGACCCAATTTGATGCAACATGTTATCTTATTGCTTCTATATGTAGATGATGTGGTACTCTTCTCATATGATGTTGATAGTATGCAACATTTACTTGGGGTATTAGAAGAATTTTGCCATAGTAGTGGACTAGCAGTGAATGTGGAGAAAACAAAAATGATGGTAGTGCAAACCATCCAACCTCATCATTACCCTATGATCACATATAAAGGTGAACATATAAAATTTGTTCAAAGCTTTAAATATCTTGGTATTGATGTACCTGCCACAAATAAATGGAGTGCATGCTTTGATTCTAGACTCCAAGCCGGTTGGAAATCATATTACCTTTTGGAGAACCAATGCAACCAAAGTGATACTTGTGGATGGGAAGTAAAATTAATGTTGTTCAATGCCATGGTAACTCAAGTATTGCTTTATGGAGTAGAAGTATGGGGTGACGCCATCTCTCTTAATGCATGGAACGAGATTGAGAAAATTCAAAAGATGTTTTTAAGGAGGCAATTAGGAGTTAAATGCACTACCTCTTACCAGGTTATGCTCTTGGAAACGGGTGTTCGACCCATAGAACTATTGGCACTCCAAAGAGTATATAAATACATTACAAAAGTCAAGAATATGCCGAATCATCAATTACCACATCTTTCTTGGAATGTTGGATGTAAGCTACAAAAGAATCATAAAAGTAAGATTCTCTCATCTGGTTGGGTTGTTGACATAAAGAAATGGTTTAGACGATGGGGTGTGGATGATCTTTTAGAGATTTCAGGCAATGCTATGCAATATGTAATGATTGAGGAAAGGTCGGTGGAATCATTAAGGATGAAGTGGGAGGATGCTAAGAGGACAAAGCTAGAATACTACATTGCAAATGTCAACCCTGAATGTTGGTCTCAATATAAAGCAAGAATGTCTATTGATCGTATCCAACCTTATCTCATTACCAATATGAGTAGGAATGCTCGTAGAGCCCTTACACTACTTCGCACTCGATCTCACAAGTTAGGTATTGAAGTTGCATCATGGTATCAAAATGTAACGAATTTGAAGACATGTAAAGTATGCAATGAAGGCATGGTAGAGGATGAATGTCACTTGCTCTTCACATGCTCGACATATAGTGCAATTTGTTCAAGATATGTTGACATACTAAGAGGGAGTGATAATTGAAGATCCATACTTAAGACACCACCTAGAAGGTTGAGCTCATATGTGTATGCTTTATTAACACATAGAGACTTTGTGGTTCAACATATGAATACCCCTTCTTAGGAAGGAGACATATATCAAGAACACATGTATACTCTGGTCCCATAGGTCAAAATTGGCCTCTTTATGGACGATTCTAATTCTAATTCTAATTCTAATTCTTCCTCTCTCGGGAGTCTTACGCAGTCCCGTCCTCTTAGTACTAATAGTACTTCCCTTTTTTTAGTACTAATTCTCTCCCTGTTTTAGTACTATTCCTGACAGTGGGAAGGTATTCTAGTTTGGTTTTCGTCAATCATATCTGATCCCCAATAACGATAGAAACATATATCTATGATGTGATTTAAACAACTCCAACTTTCTTAAAAATGTTACGTTGTGAGATAATATTCACACCTTATTTCCATAGGTTATAAATATTACTATTATTAAATTGTTGGCATGGTCAATGATCTTGGATTCTCCTAGATGTCTTCCATGTGTGTCTATACTATATCTATGTTACGGGCATGACCATATAATATCCCATGGTAAGTTGTATCATAGTATTCTACACACAAGGATAACTTGTGAGGGTTAACCGCGAGTTTAGAGAAGGGCGGATTACTTTTAATCCTAGGGATTGTTCAACAACCCATTAAGGCCAAGTGTGAACTTGCTTGGGGGCCTTAGGTTCGTTTATAAATAGGAGGTCTAGCTACCCTCATTTGAGACATTATTGACTACGTCGAGACTCTGATCTTGTGGTGATAAACTCTTGTAGCGAGCGTGCTAGCACCAGGTACGAGCCGTTGCCACAACGGTGGTGTGGGACGCCGATTGAGGTTTGAGTCCATCTCGACCCCTTCACTTGGGGGTGGTCGGGTGGATCAACACCCTTCTTTCTCTCTCTTCTCTATTTTCCTATCTATTATTTCCTTATATTTTGCTTACATTAGGATAAAGTTCTAACCATTGGTATCAGAGCCTCGACGTAGTCGATAATATATCAAATGAGGGTAGTTAGGCCTCATATTTATAGCCAGACCTAAGGCCCCTAGGCAAGTTTACACTTGGCCTTAATGGTTGTCTCAATCCCTAGTATCAAAAGTAATCCTCCCTACATTAAACCCTCGGTTAACCCTCACAGGTTATCCTCGTGTGTAGAATACTACGATACAACTTACCACGAGATATTATATGGTCATGCCTGTAACAATCTATCTATACATTTAGACATGTATAAATGATATATGTGTATATGCCTATTCAATATCTATTTTTATATGGTTTTTTGTTCATAAATAAGTCAATCTAATGTTTCATGACGGTTTTGGATTGTAGCTTACAGATAAGGAGAGAGAAACCCAAAATATATATGAAGAGCTAGGAAGAACTAGAGATCAAAGAGATGCTATGAAGAAGGATGCTGACTTCATGTGTCAAGAGGCCATTCGACTCATGACCCAACTTGAAAAACTAAACAAAAGAGTAGAAAAATTGGATGATGAAGTAATGCTAAAGGATGGACAATTATCAATTCTTTTGGGAGTTCTTCAGAGTTCTAGTGATTAGCCCTTTGGATAATGATGATTATTGAGGTTCACAAAACCTTCAAAATCCCTTCATCTTCATTCTTGAGATTAAGCTTCCCTAGAGTGGTTCTTTTCACTACCAAGTTCATTCAAGAAACAAACTCATGTCCCTAATTTCACTTTAAAGCCTATTTCGTGGCATGTACTATGTGTACAACAATTGACTTCCATTAGCACTTGAAGGAACTCAAAGCCAATTGTTACCCTAGAACCACTTCTAGCCACACACATGTTTTCACTAAAAATGTACACAACATTTGTCATGAAGATGTAGCAGTATATGTAACATATATCTATGATTGTATGACGTCATATTTTATAAATTTCTTCATAATGTAAGAACTTTTGATTTACCTTAGGATTTCTACAAAAAATCTTGAACTAGGGATAATCTAACAAAGACGTAATTATTCATATGATGTGTACATCATATTAATTCAACCATTCTACCTTTAATTACTACTTGAATGAGTTGGTCCATGTAGAAGAACCAGATGCCCATCTATGTGACCGTAGATACGAGTCCATTTGGGATTGGACTAGTCATCAATCAAGACGGTGAAGATGGTGGTTGATATGCCATAAAGTTTGGGGCAAAGGTGCTTAGCAAATGACAAAGAGGATATGCACAAGTTAATAGAGAGCTATTGGGCATAATGTCTACGGTGAAGGAAAATAAGGACTATCTTATCAACACAAAGGTCGTGATTGAAAGATATTGTATTCCAATACTAGGGATGATATCAAGGTGTGCAATGAGGGACCTAGCCATGCTAAAGTGGATTGCATATCAAGTCTATGAATAGAGACTCTGTCCATCACATATCTTGCAAGACAATGCCATGACATATATACTATTAAGGGCAAGGTAGCAAGGCAAATGTTGATCTTGATTTATTTAAGATGGCTCGAGCAATTGTTGAAGAATGGAATGGTTGCATATCGACAAAGTCTTGAGCTTAATGGAAACGGACACATTGTGGTCCGTTACTCTTGATTTATTTAAGATGGCTCGAGCAATTGCTAAAGAATGGAATGGTTGCATATCAACAAAGGCTTCAGCTCAATGACAACGAACATTTTGTGGTCCAAGGAGCAAACATAGAGAATACTGAAGAACATATACAAGTACCTCTTACAAGGTGGATATATTTGGAAGCACCTGAAGGAGAGAACATGAACACCATTGAGAGTGGTTTGCAAGGAGGAGCAACCGACTCTAATGCCGAGAAGCCAAACAAGAAACATTGATAACCAAGGATGGACAAGAACGTTGTCGTGAGGAATTCTGGCAACAAGGAGAAAAAGGGGTCAAATGCGCGGGAACGAGGGCTTGCGTTGATGCACTCAAACTATGTCTTTATGTACAAACGTGTGTAAATAGCATGGTGTTAGTTAAGTGTTGTGGAATACTAGGTAGGTGTTATTGATTGGTACTTTAAGGGCCACAAACATAGAGAATAATAGATATATTTGATGGAGGGAATCAGGGGAAATCTCAGTCCAAAGCAGCTGTCTTAACAACCTAAGGTAACGTCTCTCTCTCTGTGACATATACTCTCAACATGTTCAGGCCCATCTTGATAGGAATGCACACTCCGTTTGCACAACACTCGGCCACAACCGAGTCTAAAATCAAACACAAAAAACGGGTAATGAACGCACGACACAATGAAGAGAAGAGTACACAGGATGTTAATGTGGAAAAACCCAAACTAGGGAAAAAACCACGGCAGCCCACAGACTGCAAACTATCACTATCTCAGAATGTACAATAGTAAAGCACCGAGGCAATGACCTCGAGCTTGCTATCTTCGCCACAGGCGGCGGTTACAACAGAGGCAACAACCTCTTCCTCTCTCTCTCTCTCTCTGTCTATGTACTCTATTATGCGCTCTATAGTCTTACGCCAACAAGAAGACAACACATATACTGAGTTTGCCCTAAGTCATATTTATGACTTTTTGGCTATTTACAAATATAGCCCCGATGGACTCTTAGAAAAAATATTTACGAATATGTCCCTTCATCCGGTGAGCACTTCTCACCGGGCCTTCACCATCCTGCTCTTGCCGGGTACTCCTCATCCGGTTCTCACCGGGTCTTCCGTAGCCGGGTACTCCGCATGCGCTAGCATACTCCAGACCCTCTCCATTATGGTCCGGTTCATCCTCTCGGCCAACCCGTTTAGTTCGGGCGTCTTCGGCACGGTAAATTCGAGCCGGATTCCCTTCGAGCGACAGTACTCCTCGAACTGCCCCTGGTATTCACCTCCGTTATTTGCTCGAACCGCCTTCAGCTTCCGGCCGGTTTCTCTTTCCACTCTCGCGTGAAGCTCTTTGAAGACGGATAACACCTGATCCTTCGTCTTCAACGGTGTGGCCCACAGCTTCCGGTTGTGGTCATCTATGAACGTCACGAAGTACTTCGATTCTGCATGTGACTTCGTGTCCACTTGACACACATCAGCATGCACCAACTCCAGTGGTGCATTATGTCTCATCGGTGGCCTTGGTCGGAAGGAGGTCCGGTTTTGCTTACCGGTCAGACAATCAGTGCACTTCTCCAAGTGCACGTTCTTCATTGGAATGAGGTCATGTGACACAGCCTTTTGTGCCACAGCTCACCAGCAGTGTCGGATGCCACGTTCACTTCCTCCGGACATAACCAGGCATTCATCAGGTACAATGTGTTTACCTTCCGGGCCCGAGCCACAATTAGGCTCCCTTTTGCTGAACTTTATAACACCGTTCTGGATGCTACCCGTGTAGCCTTCATCATCTAGCCGACCGACTGATATCAGGTTTAGACGAACCTCCGGAACATGTCAGACATCCTTCAACAACAGCTTGCATCCGGTTGGTGTTGTTAGCCACACGTCTCCTATACCGACAATTCGGCATGTTCCTTCATTCCCCATCTGGACACTGTCGTGATCACCGACTGAGTAGGATGAGAAGCATTTCCGGTCCGGGGTAAGGTGGAACGACGCTCCGGAGTCGACCACCCAGGTCATCTCATCGCCAACAAGGTTTATCTCACTCTCCTCAGTGATGAGCATCAACTCTTCTTCACTTGCCGTTATTGCCGTCGTTCCCTTCCGATCTTTACCATTCCGGTCCGGTGTCCGCTTCGAATCGATACCGTCGGTTTCCTTGTCTTTTCGGAAATGCTGATAGTTCTTCTGGAAGTGTCCTGGCTTGCCGCAATAGAAGCAAGTAGGCCTCCCCCTTGACTTTGACCGTGTCCCCAACTTTTCCCGGTTCTGGGGACTACGGTTCCTTTGTCTTCCGTGTTCCAATTCGGTAAGGAGCGCTTTGGAGTTAGAGCTCGTATCCTTATCTTTCCGACGCGCCTCCTCATCTAGCAAGCTCAACTTCACTCTTGCTAGGGATAACCGTTTCCCTTCCGGCCCGACGTTGCCCAAGGTGACAACCAACGTCTCCCAGCTATCTGGGAGGGAACCGAGCAGGAGTAGTGCTAGTACCTCATCGGCAAGAGGTACTTCCAATGATGTTGCCTGGTGGATCAGCCCCTGGAAGGCATTCATGTGCTCCGCCATGCTGGAGCCATCTTGGTACCGGAGTCTTACTAGCTTCCGAAATACCGAAACTTGATTGACAACATTTTTGTTCTGAAACATAATGCCGATCTTCTCCCAGAGCTCATGAGCCTTGCTCTCTTCATTGAAGTTGTTATATAGACTCATGTCGATGAAGCACCGTATGTAAGCCGTTGTCTTCATGTGCATCACCTCCCATATCGCGGCGTCGATTTTGTCCGGTCTCTTGTCCCCGAACTGAACCGGCAACCTGTTGGGATTACGGTCCCTCCGGATGGGATGGTTAGATGTCCGTGAACCGGATGATGAAGACCCGGTATCGGAACCGGATGATGAAGACCCGGTTACGGAACCGGATGATGAAGACCCGGTTTCGGATCCGGATGATGAAGACCCGGTATCGGAACCGGATGATGAAGACCCGGTATCGGAACCGGATGATGAAGACCCGGTGTCGGAACCGGATGATGAAGACCCGGTTTCGGATCCGGATGATGAAGACCCTGGCTACGGAGCCGGATGACGAATGTACCCGGAGAGAGATCCGGATGCGGGGACATATTTGTGAATATGTTTGCCAAGGGCCCTCGAGGCTATATTTGTAAATAGCCCGAAAGTCATATGTGTATAAATATGACTTAGGGCAAACAGTTTGTCGTTGTTGCTCATTTTTCTGTTTTCCACTTAGAGGGAGTGAAGTGAGAGCAGCCGAGAGAGAGAGAGAGAGAGAGAGAGAGAGAGAGAGAGAGAAACGAAGAGGTCGTTGCCTCTGTGTATTACCGCCGCCTGTGGCGAAGACAGTGAGCTCAAGGTTGTTGCCTCGTAGCTTCACCATTGTACATCTCTGCTTGTAGTGATAGTTGGAGTTTGAGGACTCCCGTGGTTTTTTCCCATTTAGGGTTTTCCACGTAAAACATACTGTGTACTCTTCTCTCTATTGTCTTTGTGCATTTTGTATTTCCTGTTTTCTGTGAGTTGATCCTATTCCTCGGTTGTGGCCGAGCACCGTTTGCAACAAAGTGGTATCAGAGCAAGGTTAACATAGAAAATGGAAGGCGGCGGTAGTGGGCCTCCGGGCATGATGGTGTTGAACTCACAGAACTACGCCGACTGGAAGATAAAGATGGAAGACCTTCTCATCGTCCGAGACCTGTACGAACCGATCGACAATGCCGAGATACCCAAGGGGGTAATAGAGTCGGAGTGGAAGCTCCTGAACCGGAAAGCCGTAGCGACGATCCGGCAATACGTCGATGTAAGTGTTCTGCAACATGTGGCGAATGATACAAACGCCTATGAGATGTGGCAGAAGCTGTCCGGACTTTATGAGAGGAAGAATGCTCTGACCCGGACCTCCCTGATGAGGAAGATAGTGAATCTTAAGTACCGGGACGGCGAGAGCATGGTCGAACACGTCAGCACGTTCATGGGATTCGTAAACCAGCTTGCGGCGATCAAGTTCCCGTTGGATGACGCAATGCAAGCCATCATGCTGATGTGTACCCTTCCGGAGAGCTGGGAGAACTTGGTAGTTACTCTCAGCACCTCTTGTAAGGAAGAGAACTTGTCTTTACTAACGGTAAAGACAAGTATTCTAAATGAAGAAGCGCGTCGGAGAGATAAAGAACCGGCCTCCGACTCGAAGGCGCTGCTTACCGAATCGGAACGGGGAAGACAACGGAACCGGAGTCCGCAAAGACGGGAGAAGTCGGGGACACGGTCGCAGTCGAGGGGAAGACCTACATGCTTCTACTGTGGGAAGCCGGGGCACTTCCAGAAGAACTGTCGGCATTTTCCGGAAAGACAACGGAACCGACGGTACCGATTCGAAGAAGTCACCGGAGCGAAACGGTGCATACCGGGGAGCCACGGACCGGAGAGGTCCGGATCGGCGAGGGCAGGACCGGAAAGGAACGACGGCAGTCGCGGCAAGTGAAGAAGAGATAATGCTCATTACCGAAGAGAGGGAGCTGAACCTTGCTGATGAAGAGATGACCTGGGTGGTCGATTCCGGAGCGTCGTTCCACCTGACCCCGGAGAAGAAATACTTCTCATCCTACACAGCCGGTGAGCACGGCTGTGTCCGGATGGGAAATGAAGGTACATGCCGGATTGCCGGCATAGGAGACGTGTGGCTGATGACATCAACCGGATGCAAAATGCTGCTGAAGGATGTTCGACACGTTCCGGAGGTTCGATTGAACCTGATTTCGGCCGGGAGGCTAGACGATGAAGGCTACACGGGTAGCATCCGGAACGGCGTCATGAAGTTCAGCAAAGGGAGCCTGATAGTGGCTCGGGCCCGGAAGGTCAACACACTGTACCTGATGAATTCCCGGCTATGTCCGGAGGAGCTGAACGTGGCAGCTGACACTACCGGTGAGTTGTGGCACAAGAGACTGTGCCACATGAGCGAGAAGGGGATGAAGAGGCTTGCCGAAGACAACCGGATACCGGTAAAGCACGTGCACCTGGAGAAGTGCACCGATTGCCTGGCCGGTAAGCAGAACCGAACCTCCTTCCACTCAAGGCCACCGACGAGACGTAGCGCACCATTGGAGTTGGTGCACACTGACGTGTGTCAAGTAGAAACGAAGTCACATGGCGGAGCCCAGTACTTCGTGACATTCATTGATGATCACAGCCGGAAGCTGTGGACGGCACCGTTGAAGAAAAAGGACCAAGTGTTGTGCGTTTTCAAAGAACTCCACGCGAGAGTGGAAAGGGAATCCGGCAAGAAGCTGAAAGCGATACGAGCGGATAACGGAGGGGAATACCGAGGGCAATTTGAGGAGTATTGTCGCTCGAAGGGAATCTGGCTCGAGTTTACTGTGCCAAAGACGCCGGAACTGAACGGGCTGGCCGAGAGGATGAACCGGACCATAATGGAGAGGGTCCGGAGTATGCTGGCGCATGCGAAATTACCCAAGGGGTTTTGGGCTGAGGCAATGTCGACGGCGACATATGTGATAAATAGATCACCCTCAGTACCCCTGGATGGAGACACGCCACAGAGAGTGTGGACCGGTAAGGAAGTATCCTACCGGCATCTGAAGGTGTTCGGGTGTCTCGCATACGTGCATGTGGCGAAGGACCGGAGAGGAAAGTTAGATCCAAAGACCCGGCCATGCATATTCCTCGGTTACGGCGACGACGAGTTCGGCTACCGAGTATGGGACCCGGTCGACAAAAAGATATTCCGGAGTCGTGATATCATCTTCATGGAGGACAAGACACTCGCCGACTGGGAGTCGGAGAAGAAGATGAAGAGCTCCAAGTCGACCGGTGAGGATCAACTCTACGAGGAGCAGTCCCGACCGGCAAGGGACCGGTTAGCACTCGAGGATCCGGCCGAAGACGGTGAAGAAACAGAACCGGCTGAGGAAGATGAAACAGATACCGGAACCGGCCCCGATCCCGAAATGGATTCGGATGAAGAGGAAACGGAGGAGCCGGTTACCGAAGCTCCGGAACGGAGATATCCTCTAAGAGAGAGAAGGGCCCCCCGGAGATTTCCGGAACCAGAGCACGTGCTGCTAACCGACGAGGGGGAGCTGGAGAGTTTTGAAGAAGCAAAGCTTGACACCCATAGCCGTAGGTGGTTAAGTGCCATGCAGGAGGAGATGGATTCCCTGCATGAGAACCACACATATGAACTTGTGGAGTTGCCGAAAGGAAAGCGGGCACTTCGAAACAAGTGGGTGTTCAAGCTGAAACCGGGAGATGCCGGAAACCCCCCGAGATACAAAGCCAGGATCGTGGTGAAGGGGTTCCAGCAGAAGAAGGGCGTCGACTTCGACGAGATATTTGCCCCGGTAGTGAAGATGGCCTCCATCCGGACGGTGCTGAGCATAGCGGCAAGCATGGACCTCGAGGTAGAACAGATGGACGTGAAGACGACATTCCTTCACGGTGACCTCGAAGAAGAAATCTACATGCAGCAACCGGAAGGATTCGAGAAGAAAGGGAAGGAGCACCTGGTATGCCGGTTGAAGAAGAGCCTTTACGGACTGAAGCAGGCTCCCCGGCAATGGTACCGGAAGTTCGACTCTTTCATGACCGACGAAGGGTACCACAAAACGCAGTCCGATCACTGCGTGTTTGTGAAGAAGTTCGAAGGAGGAGACTTTTTAATACTCCTCCTGTACGTGGACGACATGTTGATCGTCGGACGGGACCAGGTCAAGATACGGATGCTGAAGAAAGCGCTTCACCGAACCTTCTCAATGAAGGACCTGGGTCCGGCGAGGCAAATACTAGGGATGCACATCATCCGGGACCGGAAGAAGAAGTAGTTGTGGCTGTCACAGGAGAAGTACGTGACAAAGGTGCTTCACCGGTTCAACATGTCGGAAGCAAGACCGGTCGGGTCAACCCTCCCGGCAAACTGCAAGCTGTCCAGCAAGCAAATCCCCAAGACAAAGGCTGAGAAGGAGGACATGATGAAAGTACCATATGCCTCTGCCGTCGGAAGCTTGATGTACGCAATGGTGTGTACAAGACCGGACATAGGATATGCAGTCGGAGTGGTGAGCCGGTACATGAGCAATCCCGGCAAAGAGCACTGGAACGCGGTCAAGTGGATACTCCGATACCTGAAGGGCACGACAAACGTGTGCCTCCGATTCGGCTCCGGCAAGCCCGAACTCGACGGCTTTACCGATTCGGATATGTCGGCTGATGCAGATACCAGCCGGTCCACATCAGGGTATGTGATGACGTATGCAGGGGGAGCTGTTTCGTGGCAGTCGAGGCTGCAGAAGACGGTTGCGTTGTCAACCACGGAGGCGGAGTACATGGCGGCTGTTGAAGCCGGCAAGGAAATAATATGGATGAAGGACTTCGTTAGAGAGCTCGGTATCCGGCAGGAGGAGTACCGACTCTACTGCGACAGTCAGAGTGCCATCCACCTTGCGAAGAACGCAGCCTATCACTCCCGGACGAAGCACATCCAACGAAGATATCACTGGATCCGGGAAAGGATAGAAGACCAGGAGTTCGTGCTGACGAAGATCCACACGGACGAGAACGGGTCAGATATGCTGACCAAAGTGCTCACACCCGACAAGAACGGGTCAGATAGTTGGAGCCGGTGAGCTTGAACATGCCTCCCAACGAATCGTCCATTTTTTTGTGTCACCTTGCTCTAATACCACTTTGACAGGAATGCACGCTCCGTTTGCACAACACTCGGCCACAACCGAGTCTAAAATCAAACACAGAAAACGGGTAATGAACGCACGACACAATGAAGAGAAGAGTACACAGGATGTTAATGTGGAAAAACCCAAACTAGGGAAAAAACCACGGCAGCCCACAGACTGCAAACTATCACTATCTCAGAATGTACAATAGTAAAGCACCGAGGCAATGACCTTGAGCTTGCTATCTTCGCCATAGGCGGCGGTTACAACACAGGCAACAACCTCTTCCTCTCTCTCTCTCTCTCTCTATGTACACTATTACGCGCTCTACAGTCTTACGCCAACAAGAAGACAACACATATACTGAGTTTGCCCTAAGTCATATTTATGACTTTTTGGCTATTTACAAATATAGCCCCGATGGACTCTTAGAAAACATATTTACGAATATGTCCCTTCATCCGGTGAGCACTTCTCACCGGGCCTTCACCATCCGGTTCTTGCCGGGTACTCCTCATCCGGTTCTCACCGGGTCTTCCGTAGCCGGGTACTCCTCATCCGGTTCTCACCGGGTCTTTCATAGCCGGGTACTCATCCCGTTCTCACCGGGTCTTCCATAGTCGGGTACTCCTCATCCGGTTTCGGCCTCGGCCGAGTTTCTCATTAACACTGTTCTTCTCACTTCCCATCCGGAGTGACCTGTTTCCTAACAAACCCCCCCTTCACTCCGGCATGGGATGTCTTACTAGTTTGATCTGCTTTTGACATGCATCTAGCTTGTCGGGTATCAGTACTTTGGTCAACATATCTGACCCGTTCTTGGCCGTGTGGATCTTCGTCAACGCGAACTCTCGATCTTCTACTCGCTCCCGGATCCATTGATACCTACGTTGGATGTGCTTCGTCCTGGAGTGGTACGCTGCGTTCTTAGCAAGGTGGATGGTACTTTGACTGTCGCAATAGAGCCGGTATTCCTCTTGCCGGATTCCGAGCTCTCTGATGAAGTCCTTCATCCATAATATTTCCTTGCCGGCTTCCACAACCGCCATGTACTCCGCTTCCGTGGTTGACAACGCAACCGTTTTTTGCAGCCTCGACTGCCACGAAACAGCTCCCCCTGCATATGTCATTACATACCCGGATGTAGACCGATTGGTATCCACATCAGCCGACATGTCCGAATCGGTAAAACCATCAAGTTGAGGTTTATCGGAGCCGAATCGGACACATGTTCGAAGTTCCCTTCAAGTACCGGAGTATCCATTTGACCATGTTCTCCTCATCCGGTTCTCACCGGGTCTTCCGTAGCCGGGTACTCCTCATCCGGTTTCGGCCTCGGCCGAGTTTCTCATCAGCACTGTTCTTCTCACTTCCTATTTGGAGGGACCTGTTTCCTAACACATCTCTCCTCCCTTGATCCCTCCCTACCTTTAAAAAGCCTTAGTACGAAACTCACACACATCCTTCACTCCGCAGCAACTAGTAGTTTCCCATATACAAAACTCTCAAATCAAGGTAGATCAAGATCTATGCCACAAAATAAATGCTATGATGAGGATTGTAGGGACTTACATAGACAACTTACAGTATCACAACTCAATGGTAGTATTACCTCAATACAAGCTCACAAAGAAATGCGCAAGATGACACGTCGTAAGAGACGGGTGTGGGAGGCATCCCAATATTGGGAACTCTACCATATGCTCATGACTAGCGATTGTGCCACAACATGGAAGAGACTACGGGAGCCAAGACCACAAACACCCATCGAAGATCCCGAAACCTGGCACACATATACAGAGAGACTTTACCAAATCCCAAACCAACCACCCATTCCAATGCCTTCCACACCCCGACCTACCATGGGGAGACTTTTCATGACCTCTATGGTCGCAAAGGTCATAAAGAAATTACAACATAGGAAGTCCATGGACCACACAGGATTGCGAGCAGAACACAATATATATGCGAGAGAGTGCCTAGCTCCCTTGCTAACTCTAATCTTCAATCGTGCCCTTGCGGAGGGTTTTCCACCATAGTGGACTATGAACACAGTGGGCCCCATACATAAAGGGGGGAACCCCATGGACCCAAATACATATAAGACCATTATGATAGGTCATACCCTTGCTAAATTATATGGTGCAGTAATGGAAGCAGATCTTAGCGATTATATGGAGACCCTAAATCTTCGTGCACCTGAACAAGCTGGCTTTAGATGAGCCTTCTCCACCATTGATCATATCTTCACACTTAGATGCTTAATTGACCAAACTAAGGCTCGCAAGAAGAAATTATATTGTTGTTTTGTGGACTTCCGCAAGGCCTTTGACACAATCCCTAGAGAGCGGTTGTTTGATAGGCTTAAAAGCTTGAGGATACCAGATGACATGGTCTGGGCCATCTACACACTATATGAACAAGTGTCCGGGTGTGTCCGATGCCCAGGTGGCCTATCCAATTGTTTCACTAGCACTATAGGTGTAAAACAAGGTTGCCCCCTATCACCGACACTTTTTGGGATCTACATTGATGAGATCACAGATTTTATTGCTTGTAAGGGAGGCAACAGAGTAGTCCTTGGGGATACGCAGATTCGTATCTTGCTCTATGTGGATGACATAGTTTTGCTCTCTGAATCCGAACACGACCTACAAAGGCACCTTAATGCCTTAGATGGCTTCTGTGCACAATGAGGATTGGTAGTGAATCTAGGGAAAACTAAAGTCCTTATCTTCCACACATCGGCCGAAGTTAGAGCTAAGTGTCACCTAACTATCTCCCATAGCCCAATTGAGGTGGTTGGATCATACATCTATCTTGGAGTCACTTTCAGTGCTCGCTCAGGTAAATTTTCGATTACACAGGCAACGAAGGATAGACTTACGAGAGGACATGCATCCCTCTCACTCCTAGAGAGACAATGCCACCAAGCATACTTTCAAGAGCCACAGACTAAAGGGTGGCTCTTTGACTCATTAGTGACCCCCTCCCTCATGTATGCATAAGCGGTTTGGGCTCCAGGATTACCATCTTTCATGTGGACGCAATTAGAGAGACCATTGGTGATGATGTTATCACGCCAACTCCGAAGCAAATCGACAGTACCACATGACATTATTAGGGCTAAGTTCACGTTGTCGCGGTATTCCGCGAGTACGTGAAGAAGAGAACAAGGCGGGACCACAGGGGGTCTCGGACCGAGGAATAACCGAGTGAGGAGAGGGGAAGGAACTACCGATGTAATTCACACGCACACAGACACACACACACACAGACAGAACGCGAGATGGAGATATAACGAACGTTTACGTATATATAAATCAAGGTGTTACAATCGGCAAGCCGGCGAGTGGTAGGCTCCGACGCCTGCACACACACACACACACACACACACACACAGAATGCGAGATGGATACTCTGCCGGAAGCACTCGGGCGTTTCGCGGAGTAGAGTCAGCCTCCCGAAACCCGCACAGAACGACTATGGAGACGACAGAGGAGAGGAGAAGCGCTCGGTTCCAGTTCGGCAGCACTTCGTCCTCCACAAAACGCGATCCCTTTTACAATCCCTCTCCCTCTCTTTTATAGCCCAAGGAGGGAGGCCGTTACCACCCGTTACATCATGTTTATTCCTTGTCCTTTCGGACATGGATACGCCTCCATTTTCTCCATAATGAATGCGTGCTACCTAGGATTTCACCTCAGCCGACTTGTAGCGCTACCTACGTACTATACAACAAAACTTGTGCCCATGTGTAAGGGCCGGTTTACGCACGTTATACCCGGTTTCCGCCTAGGGACGGTTTTCTCCACGACATCCGCCCCCACCTAATCGCGCATCCACCGATATGCGCCAAATTTAGACTCTTGCTGGAGAAGACCAGCCCACGCTCATCCTTCGTCTTCCAGATCGGCATCCGTTCTGAGCCGGTCGTTGTCGCTATCTAGGTCGTCTGGGTCCGGTTCAGCCTCATGCCGCTTTTTGAATGCTTTGATCCTCTTCCCCACCACCGGTACCGCCATCCTTGTCCCGTTGAGCTCCGTGAGATGGTTGGTCCTATTGTTGTTGGCGCTTGTCACCACATAAGGCCTGAACCAC
Organism: Azolla caroliniana; assembly: GCF_043228905.1. NCBI lineage: Eukaryota > Viridiplantae > Streptophyta > Polypodiopsida > Salviniales > Salviniaceae > Azolla > Azolla caroliniana. Next base: position 12,639,549 of record NW_028230455.1, read on the forward strand.
CTTCTTGCAAACTTCCGCATTGCCCGGTGTTGGTTGTCGAGGCTGCTGTCATACACTAGAACCCAATCGCCTTCCTCGATCTTCTTCGGTCTCAGTCGGTGAGTCCGGTCGAACCGTCCTTTGTTCTTTACCCTTGCTGCCCGTAGCTTCTCGGCGGCTTGGTTCACGTCCTCCAGTCTTCGCTCTAGCTGCCGAATCCGTGTCGCTAACAGCTCCTCCTGGCTCATCTCGTCTTTCCAGTCCACCGTGGCCCATGAGGAGATTGTCTACTCCGTTGGCATGATCGGCTTCTGCCCGTACATTAGCTTTGCCGGCGTGAACCCGGTTACCGAACCGTGCGTAGTTCGGTCCGCCCACAACGCATAGGGTAAGAGTCGCGGCCAGTTCCTGACTTGGCCTCCACATGCCCGTACTAATGCTTTGATGATCGGCCTGTGTCCGCGCTCCACCTTCCCGTTAGCCTCCGGATTGTATGCCATGGTGAGCAAGAGTTTAATTCCTAGCCGGTCAAACAACTCTTCCGCCTCTTGCGTGTCCAGTTCCCCGCGGTCGGCCACGATCTTACCTACGCACCCGTACCGGCATACCACTTCTTCGATCAGAAATTGGCACACGGCCGCGGTCGTTTTGTTCTGCAACGCTCGGCCTTCCACCTGGTTCGTCAGGTCCTCCTGAGCCAGCACCAGATACCGCATCTGCCCTACCCCCATCGGCATCGTCACCAGATCCACCATCCACTTGAAGTGGAGGGTCGGAGGGTAGGTCGGGTGGAGGTCGTCCCAATGTCGGACAATGGAGTGCGCCTGACAACTTTCGCAAGTCGTCACGAACCAATGCACATCCCAGTATAGTCCCGACCACCAGTACTTCCCCTTTAGCTTCTCAAATGTGGCCCACGTCCCGCGGTGTCCGACCCAGGGATTCTCGAGGTACGCTGTCAGCAATTCTTCTTGTTCCCCTTTCTTTGCCACCATATGCTCCCGTCTCGTAGGAAGAATCGGTACGCTTTCTTCCGAATCCGGTTGGTCTCTCCCTTCGTCCATGCCATGTCCGGTGTCATTGTCTTTAGGAACCCGCCGATCTGGAGCCACTCCCCGATGTACTTGCTCTCGTCGAATTCGTTAAGTGCCGGAGTGCTCCCCTTTCTTGTCGTTACGTTAGTTGACCCGAAGAAGTCCTCACCGACTTCTTCGTTATCCGAAACAATGTCATCCTCGTCGCTGAACCGTGCCCTTGAAAGCATATCGGCCATGGCGTTATCCTTTCCAGAGATGTGTCGTATCTCCGGGTTCAGGGACTTGATGTACGCGATCCACCTGAGCATTGCCAGGTCCGGAGTCACGCATCTAGAAACCATGTTGAGAATCGGCAGGCAGTCCGTCTCGATTATCACCTCTCTCCCGATCAGGTAGTCTTTATCGGCCTTGACCGCTGAAATGATACCCCAGAGTTTGCGTTTAACCTGGGCGTATCCTCGCTGCAGCTCGCTCAATATCTTTGCCCAGAACTGGATCGAGAACCGTACGTCGTCTTCATCTTCCTGATTGATCACCCACCTGATCCCGATGGGGCTCGTGTCCACCGTCACGTAAATGGGGTCTTCCTTGCCGTAATTTGCTTTTCGGAGAGCCGGTGCCGCGGCGAGCGCCTCCTTCAGTCTCCGGATCGACTCCGCGTGCTCCGTCCTCCAATCGAACCGGCGCCCTTTCTTTAATAACCCGTAAAGTGGCTCCGCGACATGCGCGTAGTGCGGAATCCAGATGTGATAGAACGTGCACGCCCAAGGATCCTTCGGACCTCCGTTGTCGTGAAGAATTTCGGCCAGAGGCGGAAACCGGGAAATATTGGCTACATCGGCGGGGTGCACCATGTGCACCCACCCTCGTGTAATTGTGTGAATAATAGGAGTTAAGTCGGGACGAAGAATCCCATGTAAATCGGGATTTATCCCACATTGTAACGCATCCCTCTCCTTGTTCTATAAAAGGAAGGGATGATCCCTTATAGAAGGGTTGCCCATTTTTTAGTCTTAAGGGTATACCGTTTTGTGTTTCTTTCTAGGGTTAGCGACATCCTTTCTCTTCTTCGTTGCTTTCTGCTTCGTCTCGAGGAGTCGTGCAGTAGCCATGGTAGGAAAGCTATTAGGTTAACTCTTCTTCTCCTGTGTGTACCCGGCTCGCGGCCGGGGTTGTATCTCTCCTTGTTGTAGGTTGCTTCAGCTCGGCCTCCTGTGCAAGACCCCGCTCGGCGCGACGAGCCTGAGAGCTCCCTGACGGCGGCTTGGCTGCAGACTACCGTTGCGACCTAGCCTACCTCACTCCGACGCAGAGTCGGAGTTGTAACTCACTCTTGTAATCATAAATATATACAGGGTTGTGCATATTTGTGTCTCTGTTGGTGTGCGTTGTCGTGAAGAAAACCGTCCATAAGCGGAATCGGCGCACCAAGGCGTGGGAACCGGTTCTTCACGCACGCACGCTCCAAGTTGTACATAGAAGCGAATTAGGAGGATAATCGGCAGGAACGGGCCCTAACACAAGTGGAGACAAAGACCGCGCGAACAGTCTTTTCGGTCGGGCGCGCGAGCTAAGGAACTGTACGAGTCGGCGGCGTAACTACACGGATGCGTGAAGAACGGAGCAGATCCCTGTTCAAAAGGGACAGGGAATAAAGCTGACAGGACGGCCTGCTCGTCGGCCTATATAAGGAGCAGGAAAGAGCTGTTGCAGGGATCTCGCGCGGAGAGGACGAAGTGCTGTCGGACCGTTTCTGGACGCTTCTCTCTCTGTTTCCTTCCTTCTTGAGCTCCATAGCTTTTCTGTGCAGGGTTCCGAGGAGGCTCGCGCTGTTTCGAGGAACGCCCGAGTGCTTCCGGCAGCATCTCCGACCTGCTACCCCTTTGTGCGTCAAAGCGAACAAGCGCCGGCTTCTGTTCGCCGGCCTGTTCGGCTGTAACCAACCTGTGCCCCATCGAGGGTTGTAGTCGTGTTAGCCATTTTTGTTAATATACATAGTTAGTCATTCGCATCTGTCTGTGTCGGTGTCTGTTCGCGTTCTCCGTGCTGAAGGGCCGTGTCCCTGTGTATTCCCGGTCCTGCGTAGCCGGTTCTCTCTCCTTCTCCTCCCTCGCTTGCTCTTTGGTTCGAGACCCCCGCGGTCCCGCCTCGTTTCCACACGCACTTGCAAAACATCTCGACATCTTTGGTGAACCCGACGTGAAGGAGGCGGCAGAAGAGCAGAAGATGAGGGGGTCGGATCTTGCAGAGGCCATGGCTTCGGCCGTGGATCGGATTGTAAACGCGCGCGAGGGCACCAGTGCCCTCGACAGAGCTATTGAGGCGGTCGTCGGCACGATCGGCCGGTTCGATGGGAAGGATGCCACGAAGTATTTGGCGTCCTACGGTGCAGAGATGCTGATGCGGGACATTCCGGAAGAAAGGCGTCTTGCCGGATTTTCCCGAGTGGCGATGCCGAGCATCCATGCGGAGGTGCTCGAGGTGCGGGCGGAGAGCCGTACCTGGGAGGAGTTCGAAGGTCGGCTCCTAGAGAAATACGGGCTGGACGACGCGCTCCGGCTTTCAAAGCGAAGGTTCATGGAATGGGTGGAGTCCCCGGGGAAGGGAAGAAACGCGTCGGCACTCCTCCGGGAGTTCGAGGAAACCTTTGCGCGCCTTTCGGCGCTCGACCGAACCATCCTGGACACGAGCCGGGTCTTGCTGTTTGTCAAGTCGGTCGACGAGCGGGATCGGGAGCAAGTGGGCCTCTTGCTGGAAACCGAAGACGGGCTCACTACCGACTGGGCGGCTGTCAAGAAAGTCTGTGACCGTTTCGACAAACGGCGAGAATGGGTGGATAACGGGGCAACCGGGTCGGGCTCGGTCGCAGCAAGGAAGCTCGAACCAGCGCCACAGGAGCGAAAGGAAGAGGCCCGAGAGTGGTTGGAAACCGGTTCGGCTTCGACCGGCGTAGTCAGAGGCTCAACCGGAGGAGCGGCGCTGGAGGAATTGACGAGGGCGATAAAGGACCTCCAAATCGCGCAAGCCCGAAGGGAAGGTGGCGAACCGGCTCGTGACCGACGGCCGGCGGCAGGAAACAGGTGCATGTGGTGCGATGAAGTCGGCCACATTCGGAAGGACTGCGGCGACTTCGCGGAGGCGCTGAGGAACAAGGTGGTGTACCTGTGGGAAGGACGGGTGCATGCCAGCGACACCCGAAGGGCCCTGAGCCGAAACGACGGGCGAGGTGGTATGAAAAGGTTGATGGAAGAGGCGGCGGCCCGACACGCGGAAACCGTCCACTACTCGGCGTCGGCCGGCATTCGAGTCGGGGGCGGCGAGGCCCGAAGGGAAAGCAAAGCCGGATTCTGGCCGACGATGCTGGAAGGCCTTGCCAGTGCAAGGCTTATAAGGGAGGAATCGGACCGTGCGGAGAAACGGGTACGGGAGATGACCGGGTGGAGCGACCCGGTCGAGGAAAAGACGGGCTTCGTGGAAGCCGCTTGCCAGAACTACGAGGCTCTGGTGGAAGAGAAGCGGGTGGGGAAACCCGGGACGACCGGGCCCTCACAACGATACGAGACCCGGTCCGGGCCACGACGGGACGAAGCCGGCGGGGCCGGTACGCAAGATAAACCCCAGAAGGGCGGGTACCGTCTGGGGACGGAGATAGAAAGGACCACGGACTTACGAAAGGTCCTGGAGGAACGGATCCTCGACAGCAAGGTGGAGCTATCGCTACGAGAGGTGCTGGGAATCGCCAAGAAGGAGTTCCACGACTCCATCGTGGACTTGGTAAAAAGGAAGAGGCTGTCAACGGAGACAGAACCGGAAAGACCGGTGGAAGTGCGGACGACGCACCTAGACGACATGGCGCTGGGAGACGAGTGGGCGGAAAGCCATTATTCGAGACCACACTGGGCCCGAGCGACCACGGAAACCCCGGTGAAGATCGGCGAAGTCCAGGAACCGGTGGTAGCTTTGGTGGACCACGGATCGGAGATCAATATGATGTCCATGGACTTCTATAAGAAGGGCAAATGGCCGATCAACACCAAACACGGGTGGAAAATAAGGGCAGCAACGCGCGCCACCGAGGAACTGCACGAGGCCTGTCCGAATGTGCGAGTCAAGATCGGCGACGTCGAGATTGACCAGCACTTCTTCGTGCAGGAGACGTCTTCGCATCCGGTCATACTGGGAGAGCCGTACATCACGGCGGCATGAATGGAGACCAAGGTGCTGGACAATGGTTCGGCCTACGCGAGGGTCAAAAGCCAAGACGGGCGCCATTCGGTCCAGTTTCTGACGGTACGGCCGAACCACGAACGTAACTGCGACTCCCTCGGTTCCGAAAACCGAGAGGATTTTTAGAGAGGACTGCCAAGGCGTGGGGCCGCGACAGTCCGGATGCTCCGGGAAAACCCCACATCTGTACGATAAAGCCGTGTACAATAGGTAGGAAATTTTGCTTCTCCGACAGCGGAGCATGTACGATGGTCGGCATTGCCGGCCGAGAGAAAACAAAGACGGAGGGGAGACTTCGGGCGTGCGGAGTTCTCGGCCCTGACGAAGAAATCGACGGAGCCGTGGAGGCAGTCTCCTTCGATGACACCTTGGGAATGCTGGGGAAGGTGGTCGAGGAAGACCTTAACGAAGACCGGACGATACCGGTATGTTCAGAAGAAATGTACGAAGTCATCGCGGACTTCGGTCGAGGGCTTGAGTCGGAACGGACGGCCCGAGTTAGCACCAAGTACAAGACTGTGGACCGGAAGGTGAGACCAGTTGCGGCGCCCTTACCGGAGGGCAGCGAATCCCGAATAAAAATGGTTGCATCGGACCCCAACTTACGAGATCCGGCCTGCATAGGACACACCTTCACCAACGAGACGCTCCGCGAGCTGAAGATCGGTGGGGGCGGGTTCCTACTGCCGGTGGAGGAAGACCGGTTTCGGAGAATGCTCGGAAGCCACGGGAAAGCCTTTGCGTTCTCACTGGAGGAAATCGGGTGCGTAGACCCGACGGTCGTAGAGACAATGGTGATATTCACGGTACCGCATGTACCGTGGAATCTCAAGCCAATTCCGGTTCCGAGAGCTCACATCCCGAAGTTGATGGAGCTGTTGAAGCAGAAAGTTGATATGGGCATTCTCGAGCCGTCGAGCGCCCCATATTCAAACCGATGGTTTACCGTACCAAAGAAAAACGGATCGTTGCGCTTCATTCAAGACCTGCAGCCGGTCAACAGAGTGACCATTCGGAACGCAGGGATCGGACCGACCATAGACGAGTTCGCGGAGGCCTTCGCCGGAAGGTCGATTTACTCGGTCGGTGATCTATACTCAGGGTACGACCAGTTCCAGCTAGCCGTGGAGAGCAGAGACATTACGACGATGCGAACTCCCCTCGGTCTAGTGCGGATGTGTACGTTGCCGCAAGGAGGAACCAACTCGGTGGCCCACATGGTGAATGCAATGAACAAGGTGCTGAGGGACTGCATCCCGGACATCACCATGCCGTTTCTAGACGACATCCCGATCAAGGGATGCCCGGTAGAAGAGAAGGACGAGACGATCGGGCCGGACGGATGCCGGCGATTCGTGATGACGCACATCGACGACTGCGAGAAGGTGCTGCAAAGGCTAGAGGATGCGAGGCTCACCTTCTCGGGGGAGAAGTCAGCCTTCGGGCAGTCGGAAATCATGGTGGTCGGACATTTATGTGGACCATATGGCCGGAAACCGTCTCCGGCAAAGGTAGAAGCCATCTCTGCGATGAAGCCTGATTGCAGTTCGGTCATGGAAGTACGACGATTCTTGGGAGCATGCGCCTTCTACCACATATGGATCCCGCATTATGCGCACGTCGCTGAGCCGCTGTACGGGTTATTGAAGAAAGGGCGAAGATTCCAATGGCTAGACAAGCACACGGAGTCGGTCCGGAAGCTGAAGGCGGCTCTTTCGGCAGCACCGGCGCTCCGAAAGGCCGTCTACAGGAAGGGCACCCCAGTGTACATAACGGTTGACACGAGTCCGACCGGGATCGGGTGGGTCGTCAACCAAGAAGACGAGGACGACAATCGGTTTCCGATCCGATTCGGCGCAAAGGTCCTCAGTGAGCGGCAGCGAGGATACGCCCATGTTAAACGCGAACTCTGGGGTATCGTTTCGGCGGTGAAGGCCGACAAGGACTATCTGATCGGGACAGAGGTAATCATAGAGACGGATTGCATGCCGATTCTCGGCATGGTTTCCGGATGCGCGACGCCGGACCTGGCAATGCTCAGGTGGATAGCGTACATCAAGTCCCTGGACCCGGAAATACAACACATTTCCGGGAAAGACAACGACATGGCCGACATGCTTTCGAGGGCGAGGTTCGATGACGAGGGCGGCATGGTTTCGGAGGACGAAGAGGTCGGCGTGGACTTCTTCGAGGCAGCATACGTAACAACCGACAGGACGAGCACTCCGGCGCTTAACGACTTCGACGCGAGCAAGTACGACGGGGAGTGGCTGCAGATCGGCGGGTTCTTGAGGACAATGGCGCCGGATGCGTCATGGACGAAAGACGAGGCCAACCGGATCCGGAAGAAAGCGTACCGGTTCTTCCTCCGGGATGGCTATCTATGGAAGCACCCGAAGAAGAGGGACGGCGCTCCGCTCCGGGTGGTGGCGATGAAGGAAGAACAGGAGGAGCTGCTGACGGCCTACCATGACAGCCCTTGGGCCGGACACCGTGGAACTTGGGCCACGTTCGAGAAGATAAAGGAGAAGTACTGGTGGCCGGGACTGTACCGGGACGTGCATCGATTCGTGATAACTTGCGAGAGCTGTCAGATGCACTCCGTGGTCCGACACCGGGACGAGCTTCACCCAACGTACCCTCCGACCATCCACTTCAAATGGATGGTAGATCTGGTGACGATGCCAATGGGGGTAGGACATATGCGGTACCTGGTCCTAGCGCGGGAGGATCTGACGAACCAGGTGGAAGGCCGGGCCCTTCCGAACAAAACGACCGCGGCCGTATGTCGGTTCCTAATCGAGGACGTGATATGCCGGTACGGGTGCGTCGGGAAGATCGTGGCTGACCGAGGGGAGTTGGACGCCGAAGAAGCCGCGGAGCTGTTCGACCGGCTTGGAGTCAAGCTCTCGCTCACCACTGCGTACAATCCGGAGGCGAATGGAAAGGTGGAGCGCGGACACGGGCCGATCGTCAAGGCGTTGGTTCGGGCATGCGGAGGCCGAGTCGGTAACTGGCCGCGGCTGCTACCTTATGCTTTGTGGGCAGACCGGACCACGCACAGTTCGGTAACCGGGTACATGCCGACGGAGCTCATGTTCGGCCAGAAGCCGATCATGCCGATGGAACAGACGATCTCCACGTGGGCAACGGTCGACTGGAGGGACGAGATGACCCGGGAGGAGTTGTTGGGCGCGCGTATACGACAGCTCGAGCGGAGACCGGAGGACGTGGAACTGGCTGCGGAGAAGCTCCGGGTGGCGAGGACAAAGAACAAAGCCAGGTTCGACCGAACGCACCGGCTCCGACCGAAGAAAATCGAAGAAGGTGACTGGGTGCTCGTCTACGACAGCAGCCTCGACAACCAGCACCGAGCTACACGGAAGTTCGCACGAAGGTGGTTCGGGCCTTACGTGGTACGGAGCGCCAATGACAACGGGACATATCACCTGGCGGAACTCGACGGCACGAGAATGGCGATACCGGTTGCAGGGAAGCGGATCAAAGCGTTCAAGAAGCGACACGACGACGAGCCGGACCCGGCTCTCCTAGTCAGCAGTGACGAACGATCCGAAAACGAGGAAGAACCGACGGGCGAGGAATGAAGACGGGCCGGTTTTCTCCGTCCCAACTCTCTTGGCGCATACCGGAGGATGCGCCGTTAGGTGGGGGCGGATGTCGTGAAGAAAACCGTCCATAAGCGGAATCGGCGCACCAAGGCGTGGGAACCGGTTCTTCACGCACGCACGCTCCAAGTTGTACATAGAAGCGAATTAGGAGGATAATCGGCAGGAACGGGCCCTAACACAAGTGGAGACAAAGACCGCGCGAACAGTCTTTTCGGTCGCGCGCGCGAGCTAAGGAACTGTACGAGTCGGCGGCGTAACTACACGGATGCGTGAAGAACGGAGCGGATCCCTGTTCAAAAGGGACAGGGAATAAAGCTGACAGGACGGCCTGCTCGTCGGCCTATATAAGGAGCAGGAAAGAGCTGTTGCAGGGATCTCGCGCGGAGAGGACGAAGTGCTGTCGGACCGTTTCTGGACGCTTCTCTCTCTGTTTCCTTCCTTCTTGAGCTCCATAGCTTTTCTGTGCAGGGTTCCGAGGAGGCTCGCGCTGTTTCGAGGAACGCCCGAGTGCTTCCGGCAGCATCTCCGACCTGCTACCCCTTTGTGCGTCAAAGCGAACAAGCGCCGGCTTCTGTTCGCCGGCCTGTTCGGCTGTAACCAACCTGTGCCCCATCGAGGGTTGTAGTCGTGTTAGCCATTTTTGTTAATATACATAGTTAGTCATTCGCATCTGTCTGTGTCGGTGTCTGTTCGCGTTCTCCGTGCTGAAGGGCCGTGTCCCTGTGTATTCCCGGTCCTGCGTAGCCGGTTCTCTCTCCTTCTCCTCCCTCGCTTGCTCTTTGGTTCGAGACCCCCGCGGTCCCGCCTCGTTTCCACACGCACTTGCAAAACATCTCGACAGCGTGTGTGTGTGTCTTAGTGTTTCTTTCTTGCTTATGTACATATGTGTGTGAGAGTCAATATTGCGTGCCCGCTCTCTCTCTCTCTCTCCCTTCGGTTGCTTCCGGTGTGCTTCTGGGATGCCCCGGAAATGGTGAAGCACGACTTCCTACGTTCCGTCACTCCCTAGTCCAAGACCCCCGTGGTCCCGCCTTTCTCCAACACGTACTCGCAAAACTTCGCGACACCGTGACTGACCCACAATCATCCTTCATCGCGGAGATGGCTTCTACCTTTGTCGGGGACGGCTTCCGGCCGTAAGGCCTGCACCAGTGTTCGACTACCAAGATCTCCGGTTGTCCGAAGGCTGATTTTTCTCATGAGAAGGTGAGTCGCGCGCTCTCGAGTCTTTGTAGCACCTTCTCGCAGTCGCGGATGTGATCCATCACGAACCTCCGGCAACCGTCGAGCCCGACCGACTCGTCCTTGTCCTCCATTGGACATCCTTTGATCGGGATGTCGTCCAGAAATGGCATGGTGATGTCCGGGATGCAGTCCCTCAACACCTTGTTCATCGCATTCACCATGTGCGCCATTGAGTTCGTTCCTCCTTGCGGCAGGGTACAAATCCGAACTAGGCCGAGAGGAGTCCGCATCGTCGTGACATCCCTGCTCTCTACGGCTAGTTGGAACTAATCGTACCCTGAGTACAGATCCCCGAACGAGTAGATCGACCTCCCTGCAAAGGCCTCCACGAACTCATCGATGGTCGGTCCGATACTTGTGTTTCGAATGGTCACCTTGTTGGCCGACTGCAGGTCCTGTATGAAGCGCAATGTGCCATTCTTCTTCGGCATGGTAAACCACCGATTCGAATATGGGGCACTCGACGGTTCGAGGATGCCCATCTCCACCTTCTATTTCAGCAACTCCAGCAGCTTCGGGATGTGAGCTCTGGGTATCGAAATCGGTTTGAGATTCCACGGCACATGTGGTACCATCAAGATCACCATTGGTTCCACAACCTTCGGGTCTACGCACTCCATCTCCTCCAGCGAGAATGTGAAAGCCTTTCCGTGCCTCCCGAGCATTCTCCGAAACCGGTCCTCTTCCGCCGACAGTAGAAAACCACCCCCACCGATCTTGAGCTCCCGTAGCGTTATGTCGGTGAACGTGTGTCCTATGCTGGCCGGATCTCGTAAACTTGGGTCCAACGCGGCCCCCTTTATCTGTAACTCGCTGCCCTCCGGCATGGGTGCCGCGACTGGCCTCACCTTCCGGTCCACAATCTTGTACTTCGTATCCAGTTGGGCCATCCAATCTGACTCGAGTCCACTACCGAAGTCGGCGATGACTTCGTACATCTCTTCCGAACATACCAGAATCGTCTGGTCCTCATTAATGCCTTCTCCAAACACCTCCCGTAACTTCCCCAAGGTGTCGTCGAAAGAGACCGCCTCCACGGCTCCGTTGATTTCCTCTTTAGGGCCAAGAACTCCGCATGCCCAAAGTCGCGTCTTCGTCCGCTTCTTTTCCTGGCCAACTATGTCGGCTATTGTACAACCACCGCTATCGAAGAACCAAAATTTTCTACTTATGGTACAAGTGTTTTTGCCTATAGTACATCTGTGGGGTTTTTCCGGGGTGTCCGGACTATCGCCGCCCCACGCCTTGATCACCCTGTCTACAAATCCCCTCGGTTTTCGGCACCGAGGGTCTCGCAGTTACGCTCATGGTTCGGTCACACCGTCAGGAACTGGACCGAGTGACGCCCATCTTGGCTCTTGACTCGTGCATATGCCGAACCGTTGTCCAACACCTTTGTCTCCATGCACGCCGCCATGATGTACAGTTCTCCGAATATCACCGGATGCGAGGACGTCTCCTGCACGAAAAAGTGTTGATCGATCTCGACATCACCGATTTTCACTCGTACATTCGGGTAGGCTTCGTGTAGCTCCTCCGTGGCACGCGTTGGTGCCCGTATCTTCCACCCGAGCTTGGTGTTGATCGACCACTTTCCCTTCTTGTAGAAGTCCATGGACATCAAGTTGATCTCCGAACCGTGGTCTACCAACGCCACCACCGGCTCCTGGACGTCCTCGATCCGAACAGGGGTTTCCGTATTGGCCCTGGCCCAATGTAGCCTCGAGTAATGGCTTTCCGCCAATTCGTCCTCCAGGGCCATGTCTTCTAGGTGCGTCATTCGCATCTCCACCGGCTTCTCTGGCTCCGGCTCCATCGAAAGCCTTTTCCGCTTCACCAAGGCCATGATGGAGTCGTGGAATTCCTTCTTCGCGATTCCAAGCACTTCCCTTAGTGACAACTCCACTTTGATGTCAAGTATCCGTTCCTCCAAGACCTTTCGTAGGTCCGTGGCTCTTTCGATCTCTGTGCTCAACCGATAACCGGCCTTCTTAGCCTTGTCCGGTGCGCCGGATGCACCGGCATCATTCTGCTTCGGCCTGAACCGGGTCTCATACCGTTGTGAGGGTCCAACCCCCCCGGTCTTTCCAGTGCGCTTGTCTTTTACAAGAACCTCGTAGTTTTGGCATGTGGCTTCCACGAAGCCCATCTTCTCTTTGATCGGGTCACTCCACCTGGTTACCTCCCGGACTCGTCTTTCCACGCAGTCCGCTTCCTCTTTCCTCAGCCTTACGCCGGCGAGGCCTTCCAGCATCACCGGCCAGAATCTAGTTTCCAGAACGGTCCGGTCAAGCACCGAGAGGTGCGCGAAGCGTTCCTCAAACTCCCGGAGGAGCACCGACGCGTTCCTTCCTTTGTCGGGGGTCTCCACCCACTCCATGAAGTCTCACTTCGAAAGTCGAAGCGCATCTTCAAGCCCATATTTTTCGAGGAGCCGACCTTCGAATTCCTCCCAGGTTCGGCTCTCGGCCCGTACCTCGAGCACCTCCGTATGGATGCCCGGCATTGCCACTCGAGGGAATCCGGCTAGACGCCTCTCTTCCGGAATGTCCCTCATTACCATCTCAGCCCGGTAGGACGCCAAGTAGCTCGTGGCATCCTTCCCACTAAACTGGCCGATCGTACTGACAACCGCCTCGATAGCCCTATCAAGGGCGTCGGTGCCTTCGAGCGCACTCACTATACGGTCCATAGCCGAAGCCATGGCTTCTGCGAGGTCCGACCCCCTCATCTTCTACTCCTCTGCCGCCTGTTCACGTCGGGTTCACCAAATTGGTGTCACGTTATTACGCGCGTGCGTGGAGAACAAGGCGGGAGCACTAGGGTCTTGGACCGAGGAATAGGTGAGAAAAAGGGGAGGAAAGAGAGAGACGCTCACACACGTATAGACAAAGAAGCACACGGGAACGCGGCCCAACAACACAGGAGACACGAGTTGAGAACACTAGCGTATGTAAATAAAATATGTATGTATGCAGATGACTCGAACGGTTATAGCCGATCAGGTCGGCGTGATGGATGCCGACGCCTGATCACTCACGCACACAAGGGAGCAAGATGGAGATTCTGCCGGAAGCACACGAGCGTTCCACGGAGCAGAATCAGCCTCCTGAGAACCTGCGCAAAAGAAAACTATGGAGAACGACAGAGAAGAAGAGCTCGGTCCCAGTCCGACAACACTTCGTCCCCTCTAGCGTGCGATACCTTCTCTCCCCATCTCCCTCTCTTTTATAGCTCAAGGAGGGAGGCCGTTTCACCCGTTTACATCACATTAATTCTCTCTATAGAATATTGCTACCTAGGATTCGACTTTTGTGCCTACCTATCTACTATACAACAAGGGGCGTCGTGTCCACGTGTAAGGGCCGGTTCACACACGCTATACATGGTTTGCGCCTGGGGACGGTTTTCTTCACGACAACGTTATACCCGGTTTCCGCCTAGGGACAGTTTTCTCCACGACAACATTACCCCCAATGTTAGTAGAGGCACTTTTCCAACTTGTAGTCTTTCTTCATAGGATACATAGCCAACCACATGATAGAATATCTCATCAAGCCTTTAAGGCCTCTCGATCATTGTATGAGTCTGGCTATACTAGCTCATGGTATGGCATGATGGTGAGTTTGCTTCTTGTGAATGTTCTAGACATTAATAACCTACCTCCCCTTAGGTACAACCACACGATTGATAACACTTTAATCTCTCATGAGGACCACAATAAAGTACTACGCCAAGACATATGACAAATTTACAATCGGCATAAATGGATCACCCTACGAGAGCCACTCCCATCTAAAATATTGTACTATGAGGAACACTTTATGCACTTCACCGAGTTAGATTTTATCACGTGGCCAAAATATCTAGTTGTATTCTTACCACATGCACTGAGGGTTGCCATTGGACAACTTCGAATATCATCTTACCAACTTGAGATTGAGAATGGACGTTGTCGTGAAGAAAACCGGCCATAGGCGGAATCAGAGAGAAAGCGCGTAAACCGGCCCCTACACGGATGGACGCGTGACTGGATACTTTGTACACGAACCGGTGGATGTGACTACTAAGCCGCGCACATTTATTAAGGTCAGAGGGTACAGGGAATAAAGGGAAGAGGATAAGGGAAAACGAATATCGCGTGTTGGGAAGAGAAGAGCGTTGATGCAGAACGGAGGGCCGAGCTCTCTCTCCTCGGGTCGTCGCTCTCTGTAGGTGTCGGGAGGTCGCTGCCTCTGCTTCACGGACAGCCCGTCTGCTTCCAGCAGGGTCGTGTCCTTCCCCCCCTTTGTTTCTTGGAGTCGTGTCACTGTCGCCGGTGTGCGTGAGTAGGGTCCCCGTGTCGGGTCCGTCGCCGCCTTGTCGGTTGTAACTGTCGGATTTGTAATCTCTTGTTTGTAATGTCTTGTCAATATAATTAAATGTTACGTCCTATATCTCCTCTTCTCGCTTCTACGTGTCTGGGAATCTCTCTCTCTGTCTCTCTCTCTCTCGCTCCTCGGTCCAAGACCCCCGTGGTCCCGCCCCTTTCTACATGTACGCGCGTAACAACGCGACATATTTGGTGAAGCCGACGTGAACGGGCGGAAAAGGAGTTGAAAGATGAGGGGATCAGAGCTAGCAGAGGCAATGGCGGTGGCCGTCGACCGGCTAGTGAGCGCTCGTGAGGGAACGGGTACCCTCGACAGAGCCGTTGAATCGATCATCGACTCTATAGGCCGTTTCAGAGGGAAAGACGCCACAAGTTATTTGGAGGCTTACCGGGCCGAAATGATCATGAGGGATATCCCGGTGGACAGGAGGCTGTCCGGATTCCCTCGGGTGGTGACGCCGGGCATCCATGCGGAGGTGCTACAGGTGCTGGCCGGATGCCAGACGTGGGAGGAGTTCGAGTTGCAGCTCCTCGAGAAGTACGGGTTTGACGACTCGCTCCGGCTGTCGAGGCGGGACTTCATGGCGTGGGTGGAAAGCCCCGGAAAAGGGAGGAACACGTCAGTGCTCCTCCAGGAATTCGAAAAACGGTTCGCGCGGCTGTCAACGCTGGACCGGACGGTGCTCGAAACAAGTCGAGTGCTGCTGTTTGTCAAGTCGGTTGATGCGCTCGACAGGGAAAAGGTGGGTCCCCTACTGGAAACGGACGAAGGGCTCACGACGTATTGGGCCGTGGTAAAACGGGTCTGCAGCCGTTTCAACAAACGGCGCGATTGGAGCGACGGAAGCACGTCGGGGTCAGGGCCGGTCCTGGGGAGGAGGCTCGAGGAGCCGGTTTCGGTGCCGGCTGAGAGGAAGGAAGAGACCCGAATCCGGCCAGAGTCGGGGTCAGCATCGAGCGACGTGGTCAGAGGCCCATTCGGAGGAGCGGCTCTGGAGGAGCTAACACAGATGGTGCGCGACCTGCAGATCGCACAGGCCCAGAGAGACAGCGGTGAACAACCTCGCGACTGAAGGCCGTCGGTTGGGCAGCGGTGCATGTGGTGTGACACGATCGGTCACATTCGGAAGGATTGCGCGAATTTCGCCGACGCGCTCAGGACCAACGTGGTGTACCTCTGCAACGGGCGGGTACACGCGAGCGAGACCCGGAGAGCCCTAGAACTGAATACGGGGCGCGACGGAATGAAGAGGTTGATGGAAGAGGTCGTGGCACAGCACGTCGAAGCCGTCAACTACTCGGTGTCGGCGGGAATTCGGGTCGGGGGTGATGAGACCCGGAAGGCGAAGGACTCCGGATTCTGGCCGCTAGTGCTAGAAGGCCTCTCCGGAGTTCGGCTGAGGAAGGAAGAGGCGGACCGCGCGGAACAACGGGTCTAGGAGGTCACCGGTTGGGACGATCCAGTCGAAGAGAAAACGGGCTTCAAGCCGCTTGCCAGAACTATGAGGTTCTGGTGGAGGACAAACGGGCAGGAAAGGCCGGAGGGGTTGGCCTCCCGAGGTATGAGACCCGGTTCAGACCGAAACCGACCGGTGCCGGCAACCTAGGCGTGCAGGATGGGAAGAAGCAGGCGGGGTTTCGGTTGAGCACCGAAATCGAGAGAGCAACGGACCTACGGAAGGTCCTTGAAGAGCGAATCCTTGACAGTAAAGTGGAGTTGTCGTTGCAGGAGGTGTTGGGAATCGCCAAGAGGGAGTTCCACGACTCTATCGTAGACTTGGTGAAGCGGAAGAGGCTCTCGACGGAGCCCGAACTGGAGAAGCCGGTGGAAGTGCGGACCACGCACTTGGAAGACGGAGCCCTGGAAGATGAGCTAGCAGGAAGCCACTACACGAAGCCGCATTGGGCTAGGGCGACTATGGAAACCCCTGTACGGATCGGCAACGTTCTGAAACCGGTGGTGGCATTGGTAGACCATGTATCCGAAACCAACCTGATGTCCATGGATTTCTACAAGAAGGGTAAATGGTCGATCAACACCAAGCATGATTGGAAGATACGGGCAGCGACGCGCGCCACAGAAGAACTACATGGGGCCTGTCCGAACGTACGGGTGAAAATCGACGATGTCGAGATCGACCAGCACTTCTTCGTGCAGGAGACGTCCTTGCATCCGGTTATACTAGGAGAGCCATATATCACGACGGCACGGATGGAGACCAAGGTGCTGGACAACGGTTCAGCCTATGCAAGAATCAAGAGCCAGGATGGGCATCACTCGGTCCAGTTCCTAATGGTGCGACCAAACCACGAGCGTAACCGCGAGGCCCTCGGCAGCGAAACCTGAGGGGATTTTTAGAGAGGGCTGTCAAGGCGTGGGGCCGCGATAGTCCGGACACCTGGGAAGAAACCCAGAGAAAGACCTGTACCATAGGAAGGAAATTTTGGTTCTCCGACAGCGGAGATTGTACTATAACCAGCGTCAACGGCAGGGAGAGGAAGCGAACGGAGGATCGGCTCAGGGGATGCGGAGTCCTCTTCCCCGACGAGGACATCAGCAGCGCCGTGGAGGCGGTCTCTTTTGACGACACCTTGGGCGAACTACGAAAGGTGATCGGTGAAGACCTTAGGGAAGACTGGACCGTTCCGGTAGGGTCAATGGGAATGTACGAAGTCATCGCTGACTTCGGGGAAAGGATCGGGTCAGATCGGACGGCCCGGGTGGATACGAAATACAAGACTGTGGACCGTAAGGTGAGGCCAGTTGCGGCACCCTTGCTGGAGGGTAGCGAGGAGCGGATAAAAGGGGTCGCGTCGGACCCAAGTTTACGAAATCCGGCTGGCATAGAGCACCGGTTCACCGACATAACGCTACGGGACATCAAGGTCGGTGGGGGCAGCTTCCTACTGCCGGCGGAGGAGGACCGGTTTCGGAGAATGCTCGGGAGGCACAGGAAGGCTTTTGCATTCTCACCGGAGAAGATCGGGTGCGTAGATCCGACAGTTGTCGAACCGATGGTGATCTTCACGGTACTGCATGTACCGTGGAATCTCAAGCCGATTCCGGTGCTGAGAGCTCACATCCCGAAGTTGATGGAGCTCCTAAAGCAAAAGGTGGAGATGGGTATCCTCGAACCGTCGAGTGCCCCGTATTCGAATAGGTGGTTTACGGCGCCGAAGAAGAACAGCACGCTGCGCTTCATCCAGGACCTACAACCGGTCAACAAGGTGACCATCCATAATGCAGGGATCGGATCAACCATAGACGAGGGGAAAGAATACAACCCCGGCTTCGAACCGGACCAAGCTAGGGTAGGTTACAACAGCAGTCTGCAGCCAAGCCGCCGTTCGGGGAGCTCTCGGGCTCGTCACACAGAGCGGGGTCTTGCACAGGAGACCGAGCAGAAATAGCCCTCAATAGTCAACCGACACCACGAAGAAGAGGAAGAAGAAGAAGAAGAAGTAACCCTAAATCTAACGGTAGGCAACCCTTCTACAAGGAGAGGGATGCGTTACAATGTGGTATAAATCCCGATTTACATGGGATTCTTCGTCTCGACTTAACTCTTATTATTCACACAATTACACGAGGGTGGGTGCAATATTTCCCGCCGATGTAGCCAATATTTCCCGGTTTCTGCCTCTGGCCGAAATTCTTCACGACAACGCATGTAACAACGCGACATATTTGGTGAACCCGACGTGAACAGGCGGCAGAGGAATAGAAAGATGAGGGGGTCGGATCTCGCGGAAGCCAATAGCAGCAAGGAAACTTGAGCCAAACCCGCCAGTGCGAAGGGAAGAGACCCGAGACTGGCTCGACACCAGATCGACTTCAACCGGCATGATCAAAGGCTCGTCCGAAGGAGCAGCTCTAGAGGAGCTTACTAGGATGGTAAAGGACCTCCAGATTGCACAGGCACGGAGGGACGGCGGCGAACAGGCCCGTGACCGAAGGCCTCTGGTTGGAAACCGGTGTTTGTGGTGCGACGCGGTCGGCCACGTCCAGAAGGACTGCGGGGACTTCGCCAAGGCAATGAGAGCCAACGTAGTGTACCTATGGAACGGTCGGGTGCACGCTAGCGAGACCCGAAGGGCCTTGAACCTGAATGTTGGACGAGGGGGTATGAAACGGCTAATGGAAGAAGCAGCGGCTCGCCACGCAAAGACCGTCCACTACTCGGCGTCGGCTGGGATCCGAGCCAGAGGTGGTGAGGCTCGAAAGGCAAACGAAGCCGGATTCTGGCTGTTGATGCTGGAAGGCCTCGCCGGCGCACGGCTAAGGAAAGATGAGGCGGACCACGCGAATAGGCGGGTCCGGGAGGTAACCGGGTGGAGTGACTCGGTTGAAGAGAAGACGGGCTTCGTCAAAGCCGCATGCCAGAACTACGAGGTTCTAGTGGAAGACAAGCGAGTAGGTAAAACCGGAGGGGCTGGGCTCTCGCAACGGTACGAGAACCGATTCGGTCAAAGGTAGAATGAGGCCGGTGCAACCGGCGCACCGGATAAAGCCAAGAAGGCCGGGTACCAGTTGAGCATGGAAATCGAAAGAACCACGGACCAACGAAAGGTCCTGGAGGAACGTATCCTCGACAGCAAAGGGAAGTGCTCGGGATCGCCAAGAAGGAGTTCCCCGACTCCATCGTAGACTTGGTGAAGAGGAAGAGGCTGTTGACAGAGCCAGAGCCGGAGAAGCCGGTGGAAGTGCGAACGACGCACATAGAGGACATGGCACTAGAAGACGAGTTGGCAGAGAGCCACTATTCGAGGCCGCACTGGGCCAGACCGACCACGGAGACCCCTAATAAGGTTGGGGATGTCCAGGAGCCGGTGGTAGCGTTGGTGGACCACGGTTCAAAAATCAACTTGATGTCCATGGACTTCTACAAAAAGGGGAAATGGCCGATCAACACCAAACACGGCTGAAAAATACGGGCAGTGACGCGCGCTACCGAAGAACTACATGGGGCATGCCCGTACGTATGGGTGAAATTCAGCGATGTCGAGATCGACCAACACTTCTTCGTGCAGGAGACGTCCTCATATCCGGTTATACTAGGAGAACCATACATCATGGCGGCACGAATGGAGACCAAGGTGCTGGACAACGGTTCGGCCTACGCAAGAGTCAAGAGCCAGGACGGGTGTCACTCGGTCCAGTTCCTGACGGTGCGACCAAACCATAAGCGTAACCGTGAGACCCTCGGTGGCGAAACCCGAGGGGATTTTTAGAGAGGGCTATCAAGACGTGGGCCGCGATAGTCCGGACACCCTGGAAAAACCCCACAAATGTACAGTACGGAAGAAGACTTGTACCATAGGTAGGAAATTTTGGTTCTTCGACAACAGAGGTTGTGCTATGGCCGGCGTCAGCGGCCGGGAAAGGAAGCAAGAGGAGGAGCGGCTCAAGGGATGCGGAGTCCTGTCCCCCGATGAAGAGATCAGCGGCGCCGTGGAGGCGGTCTCTTTTGACGACACCTTGGGCGAGTTGCGAAAGGTGATCGGTGAAGACATTTGAGAAGACCGGACCGTTCCGGTAGGTTCGATGGGAATGTATGAAGTCATCGCAGACTTCGGGGGGAGGATCGGGTCGGATCGGACGGCCCACGTGAGTACGAAGTACAAGACTGTGGACCGGAAGGTAAGGCCGGTCGCGGCACCCTTGCCGGAGGGCAGCGAGGAGCGGATAAAAGGGGTTGCGTCGGACCCAAGTTTACGGAATCCGGCTGGCATAGGGCACCAATTCACCGACATAACGCTACGGGAGCTCAAGGTCGGTGGGGGTGGCTTCTTACTACCGACGGAGGAGAACAGGTTTCGGAGAATGCTCGGAAGGCATGGGAAGGCCTTCGCGTTCTCGCCGGAAGAGATCGGGTGCGTGGACCCGACGATCGTCGAACCGATGGTGATCTTCACGGTGCCGCATGTACTGTGGAATCTCAAATCGATTCCGGTGCCAAGAGCTCACATCCCGAAGTTGATGGAGCTTTGAAGCAAAAGGTGGAGATGGGCATCCTCGAACCGTCGAGTGCTCCGTATTCGAATCAGTGGTTTACAGTGCCGAAGAAGAATGGCACGCTGCGCTTCATTCAAGACCTGCAACCGATCAACAAGGTGACCATCTGTAACGCAGGGATCGGACCGACCATAGACGCGTTTGTAGAGGCCTTCACCGGAAGGTCGATTTACTCTGTCGGTGATCTGTACTCGGGGTACGATCAGTTCCAACTAGCCGTGGAGAGCATCTAGACATTACGACGATGCGGACTCCTCTCAGCCTAGTTCGAATGTGTACCCTACTACAAGGAGGGACGAACTCGGTTGCCCACATGGTGAACGCGATGAACAAAGTGCTCAGGGATTGTATCCCGGACATCACCATGCCATTCTTAGACGAGATCCCGATCAGGGGATGCCCGGTGGAGGAAAGGGACGAGACAATAGGACCAGACGGATGTCGGAATTTCGTGGCGTCTCACATCGATGACTGCGAGAAGGTGTTGTAGAGACTAGAAGGCACGAGGCTCACCTTCTCCGGGGAAAAATCAGCCTTCGGGCAATTAGAGACCATGGTCTTTGGGCACCTATGCGGACCATATGGTCGGAAACCGTCTCCGGCCAACGTGGATGCCATCTCCGCGATGAAGCATGACTGCAATTCGGTTACTGAGGTTCAGAGATTCTTGGGAGCATGCGCATTCTACCATATCTAGATCCCGCATTACGCCCACGTCGCGAAGCCGCTGTATGGGTTGCTGAAGAAAGGGCGTAAATTTGAGTGGGGAGACGAGCATACAGAGTCAGTCCAAAAGATGAAGGAAGCATTTGCCACGGCACCGGCGCTCCGAAAGGCGGTCTACGGCAAAGGCACTTCGATTTACGTTGTCGTGACGATTTTTGGCTACGGTGTGAAACCGAGTGAGATGAATAAACCAAGGATGTGCAACATTGCACATACACTTAGCAAATAAGCCTCCTAAGGCCTAGTGGCACTTAAGTTCATACAGAGGGGTGCAAGCAAGGTTTGAACCTTGCACCTCTAAGATACAAGATAATTGCCTTACCACTAGGACAACTATCATATAGTGTAGATTTTATGTATTTCCTTTTCATATACAAATTATAGACGAAACAACCATAGAAAACCATGTGCACAAAACCATGGTTTTAAACCCATGGTTTGTGCATGACATAAGCAAAACCATGTGCACAAAACCATGGTTTTAGCCCATGGTTTTGTGCATGTCACGAGCATGGAAAGACCTATAAAAGCCTCTAGTTGGGCTTGTGTAAGGGGGGCTCAATATGTGATATCACCAACACCATTATCATCAATATAATTATATTTGTCTTTATCATCTTCATATTTTTCTACTTCTCAAGTGCACAATTTTTCTTCTTCTCAAGTAAACCAATTTCATCTAATCTTACATTGATCATCATCTCTTTGATAATTCCGCGAACATCCTCCCCAGTCCAAGACCCCGGTGGTCACTCGAGTAGCACACGCACGCGTGAATCTTCGCGACAACGTAACCGTAGACACGAGTCTGAGCGGGATCGGATGGGTGATCAACCAAGAGGATGACGTTGGCACGAGGTTCCGCATCCGGTTCGGCGCGAAGGTCCTCAGTGAGCGACAGTGAGGATACGCCCAGGTTAAACGCGAACTCTGGGGTATCATTTCGGCGGTGAAGGCCGATAAAGACTACCTGATCGGGACAGAGGTCGTTGGACGAGACCAAGTCAAAATACGGATGCTGAAGAAGGCTCTCAACCGGACCTTCTCAATGAAAGACTTGGGTCCAGCAAGACAGATGTTGGGGATGCACATCATTCGGGACCAGTCAGTAAAGCAATTATGGTTGTCACAGGAGAAGTATGTGACAAAGGTGCTTCACCGGTTCAACATGTTAGAGGCGAAACCGGTCGGATCGACACTTCCGGCAAACTGCAGGCTATCCGGTAAGCAAAGCTCGAAGATGAAAGCAGAGAAGGCGGATATGATGAAGATTCCATATGCCTCTGCTGTTGGGAGCTTGATGTACGCAATGGTGTGTACCCGACTGGATATAGGATACGCAGTCGGAGTGGTGAGCCAGCTCATGAGCAATCCCGGCAAGGAGCACTGGAACGCGGTCAAATGGATACTCCGGTATTTGAAGGGCACTTCAAATATGTGTCTCCGATTAGGCTCCGGAAAGCCTCAACTGGACGGTTTAACCGATTCGGACATGTCGGCTGATGTGGATACCAGCCGGTCTACATCCGGGTATGTAATGACATATGCAGGGGGAGCTGTTTCGTGGCAGTCGAGGCTGCAGAAGACGGTTTCATTGTCAACCACAGAGGCGGAGTACATGGCAGCTGTGGAAGCCGGCAAGGAAATCTTGTGGATGAAGGACTTCATCGGAGAGCTCGGTATCCGGCAAGATGAATACCGACTCTATTGCGACAGTCAAAGTGCCATCCACCTTGCTAAGAATGCGGCCTACCATTCCCGGACGAAGCATATCTAGCGGAGATATCACTGGATCCGGGAAAAAGTAGATGACCAGGAGTTTGCGCTGACGAAGATCCACACGACTGAGAATGGGTGAGATATTCTGACCAAGGTTCTGATACCCGACAAGCTGGATGCATGCCGGAAGCGAATCAGACTGATCAGACACCCCATGCCGGAGTGAAGGGGGAGTTTGTTGGGAGACAGGTCCCTCCGGATGGGAAGGGAGAAGAACAGTGCCGATGAACAAACTCGGCCTCGGCCGAAACCGGATGAGGAGTACCCGGCTACGGAGAGCCGGATGGTGCAGGCCCGGTGTGAACCGGATGAGGAGTACCCGGCTACGGAGAGCCAGATGGTGCAGGTCCGGTGTGAACCGGATGAGGAGTACTCGGCTACGGAGAGCCGGATGGTGCAGGCCCGGTGTGAACCGGATGAGGAACACCGGGCTACGGAGAGCCGGATGACGCAGACCCGGTGCGAACCGGAGGAAGAGACATATTCGTAAATATGTTTCTAAGAGCCTATCGAGGCTACATTTGTAAATAGCCGAAAAGTCACATTAGTATAAATATGACTTAGGGCAAACCTTCTTCAGTTAGTAGTTGTCATTTTTCTTGTTGGAGAAAAAAGAAGAGACAGTACGTAACGTTGTACAGAGAGAGAGAGAGAAAGAGGTCGCTGCCTCTGTTGTAACCGCCGCCTGTGGCGAAGATCGTGAGTCCGAGGTCATTGCCTCCGTGAACTCACTGTTTTTTGTACATTCTTACATAGTGACAGTTTGCAGCCTGTGGGCTGTCGTGGTTTTTCCCCTAGTTTGGGGTTTTCCACGTAAACCTCCTGTGTATCTTCATCTTCTTTGTGTCGTGTTCTATTTCCCGTTTTCTGTGTATCATTCTAAGCTCGGTTGTGGCCGAGCGTTGCGCATAAGGAACGACCAATTCCCGTCATGTTGTTCACCTTGATTGTAATCAA
Organism: Azolla caroliniana; assembly: GCF_043228905.1. NCBI lineage: Eukaryota > Viridiplantae > Streptophyta > Polypodiopsida > Salviniales > Salviniaceae > Azolla > Azolla caroliniana. The sequence continues at coordinate 12,663,516 of NW_028230455.1, forward strand.
GGTGCACCGAAGTATTTATACAAGAATGTGGTGGTATGCATGTAAGCTAGGAAACAACTAGAGAATGCATGGAAACTTCTAGAGAGTGCATGTCTATGCATTCTCTAGAAGTTTCTTGAAAGTTTTAGTGATTAACTTACATTGTAATAAGTTGAAACTTATAGAATACAATAATGCATAGATGGAATGTAGCTCAATTGGTAAGGTTACCTAATAAGACCAAGATGTCATGGGTTCGACCCTCTACATTCCATCGTGTCTATGACATTATCCTCCCTCTAAGGCCACCTCTCGGGACTCGCGACTGGCTTATGTGGGTATCGTTGATGAAAATGTGAATGGCCTCTAGGGCATTTTGTAAATGTGTAACTAGTTCCCATGTGGCGTCCGAAATGGGGTAACCTTTCCATAAGACCAAATATTGGAGTTGTCGACGACGATATCAAGAGTCGAGGATTTGGTCAACCTCATTTTCTTCACCCGTCGACAATTCCACAGGTGTGGTGGAGGAGGGTGTCGTCCTGGAATTCGAGAAGGATGGTAGAGTTCGAGGAGGAAGACGTGAAAAACATCGTGAATCCTGAATGTTGGAGGAAGTGCTAACCGGAACGCGACTGGGTTGATCCGCTCGATGATACGAAAGGGGCCTAGTCTTTTGTAGTCCAATTTTGCACAAGGATGTGTGGTGGCGATGTGATGACGTAATTGCCAAACCATGTCCCCGATTGCAAACATCGGTGCAACTAAGCGATGTCGGTCCGCTTGATATTTATAGTGGTCACCAACAACACGGAGCTCCAAGGAGAGGTCACGATGGATATCGTGTAAAGCGCGGGCACACGTCTCTACTGAAGGATTGACCGAAGTTGCAGGTATGGAAATGCTGAAACGAGGGTGAAATCCATAGTTTGCAAAGAAGGGGGAAACCTTAGTCGAAGCATGGATACTATTATTGTAAGCAAATTCCGCCATTGCAAGGAAGTCCACCCAATCCTCCTGTTGGTAGCTCACGGTACACCGAAGGTATTGTTCGAGGATTTGGTTGACTCGCTCCGTTTGTCCATCAGTTTGAGGATGGTATGTTGAGGACAAGTTGACAGAAGTCCCGAATGTTTGTAGAAGTCGTCACCAAAAGTGGGAAATGAATTGAGAACCTCGATCAGAGGTGATATCCTCGGGTAAGCCTTGTAATCGAACAACATTTTTAAGAAAAAGATCAGCTGTCTCTTCCCCGGAAATGGCTTTGGAACATGGAACAAAGTGAGCCATCTTCGAAAACCGATCGACAAGGACTAGCATCGTGTCATGTCCACCAACCATAGGGAGGTCGGTGATAAAGTCCATGGATAGAGAGACCCATGGTTGACGTGGAACGGGGAGCGGGCGGAGAAGACCATATGGTCGATGGTGAGGCGTTTTGGACCGAGCACATACATCACATGTCTTGATAAATTCCTTGGCAAATTTCCAAGGTTGGGACCACCAAAACCCTCGAGATAGCAATTCCAGGGCTTTTGTAACCCCAAAGTGGCCGGCAAGAGGATCATCATGACAGTTTTGTAGAACCCGTGTACGGCATGATCCTTCGGGAACGTACAAGAGATGATTACAATATAATAAACCATCCTGGGTTGTAAATTGGTTGAGATATGAGCTTTTCATGTCAGGAGATCGGTCATTAATGCGACGCATGATTTCTTTTACGAATGGGTCTAACACGGTTGCCGCGGCGATCTCGTTAACCAAAGAATCATCATGCAGGTGGCAAACATCTGAAGTTGATCGATCCGCAACAAACAATGGAATTGTTGTGAATATGCATCATCTCCTAGGCGCAATGAAAAATTAGGTCGTCGAGAGAGGGCATCAGCTTTCCCATGTTGAACTCTGAGTCGAAACAAGATCTCAAAGTCGTAGTCGGCGAGAAAAGATGACCATCGGGCTTGCCTCCAATTCAATGTACGACTGGTGGTGAAGTAAATTAGATTTTTGTGGTCGGTTAGCACCTGGATAGGATGTTGGGCCCTAGCCAAATAGGGTCGCCATTCGGTGAAGGCAGATATGATTGTTGCCAACTCCTTGTTGTAGACTGGATAATTGATTTCCAAGGCGGTAAACTTCCAAGAGTAGAAGGCAACAGGACGTAGTGTGCCCTCGTCGTTTGGTTGGGATAGGATAGCTCCAATGGCAAAGTTAGAGGCATTGGTTTCGACTTGGAAGGGCCTTGTGGGGTCAAGGTGGACCAACACTGGGGTTGTGAGAAAAGCTGCCTTGAGGGCATCAAAAGCATGTTGCGCCACAAAGGTCCAAAGAAATGGAGTATCTTTTCTTGTAAGGAGGATTAGATGTTGAACTAAATGTTAGGATTTCGGTCCCTCTGGATGGGATACAAGTACCCGGCAACAGAAGACCCGGTGAGAACCGGATGACGCAGGCTCGGTGAGAACCTCTCACCGGATGAAGGGACATATATGGAAATATGTTTCTGAGAGCCCTTTGTGGCTATATTTGTAAAAAGCTCGAAATTCATATTAGTATAAATATGATCTAGGGCAAACAAGAGTTGTGTATTATTGAGTTGTCATTATTTGTTGTATAGAGTTATTGGTGTAACTACTGTACAAAGCGTAGCAGCTGGAAAGAGAAAGAGAGACAGAGTGAATCTCTGTTGTAACCGCCACCAGGCAAAGACTGTGAGCACGAGGTCATTGCCTCTGTGCTCCCCTGTTGTATTCTCCTTACATAGTGATAGTTTGGACTCTGTGGGCTCCCATGGTTTTTTTCCCGTTTGGGGTTTTCTACGTTAACTTCTTGTGCATTCTCTTCTGTTTGTGTACTTACTTCCATTTCTCCATTTGTATTGTGTATGATTATCATTAAGTTATCTAAGTCTCGGTTGTGGCTGAAGATTATTCTGCATATTCTCTTCAAACTGGTATCAGAGCGAAACGACACAGAAAAATGGAAGATTTGTTGGGAGGCATGTTCAAGCTCACTAGCTCCAACTACTCAGTGTGGAAGTCGAAGATTAGGGACATGCTCGTTGTTAAAGATCTTTGGTTGTCGGTTCAGTTCGGGGATTAGAGACCAGACAAGATCGATGCCACGATATTGGAGGTGATGCACATGAAGACAACGGCGTACATATGGTGCATTATCAACATGAGCCCGTACAACAACTTCAATGAAGAGACCAAGGCTCATGAGCTCTGGGAGAAGACCAACATTATGTTTCAGAACAAAAATGTTGTTAATCGGGTTTCAGTATTTTGGAAGCTAGTGAGGCACCGGTACCAAGATGGCTCCAGTATGGCGGAGCACATGAATGCCTTCTAGGGGCTGATTCACCAGGCAACCTCATTGGAAGTACCTCTCACCGATGAGGTACTTGCTCTACTCCTGCTCAATTCCCTCTCAGATAGCTGGGAGACGTTAGTTGTCACGTTGGGCAACGCCGGGCCGGAAGGAAAACAGTTATCCCTAGCAAGAGACAAGTCGAGCTTGCTAGATGAGGAGGCGTGTCAGAAAGATAAGGATACGAGCTCTGACTCCAAAGCGTTCCTTACCGAATCGGAACACAGAAGACAAAGGAATCGGAGTCCCCAGAATCGGGAAAAGTCAGGGACACGGTCAAAGTCAAGGGGAAGGCCCACTTGCTTCTCCTGTGGGAAGCCGAGGCACTTCCAGAAGAACTGTCGGCATTTCCAGAAAGACAAGGAAATCGACAATACCGATTCGAAGCGGTCACCGGATAGGAATGACAAAGATCGGAGAGGACCGGACCGGAAGGGAATGACGGCAATCACGGCAAGTGAAGAAGAGTTGATGCTCATCACCGAGGAGACTGAGTTGAACCTTGCCGGCGATGAAACAACGTGGGTTGTTGATTCCGGAGCGTCATTCCATCTTACCCCGGACCGGAAATGCTTCTCATCCTACACAGCCGGTGAGCACGACTGTGTCCAGATGGGGAATGAAGGTACATGCCGAATTGTCGGCATAGGAGACGTGTGGCTGACAACACCAACCGGATGCAAGCTGTTGTTGAAGGATGTTCGACACATTCCGGAGGTTCGACTGAACCTGATATCAGCCGGTCGGCTAGATGACGAAGGCTACACGGGTACCATTCGGAACGGTGTCATGAGGTTCTACAAAGGGAGCCTAATAGTGGCTCGAGCCCGGAAGGTCAACACATTGTACTTGATGAATGCTCGGATATGTCCGGAAGAAGTGAACGTGGCATCCGACACTGCCGGTGAGCTGTGGCACAAGAGACTGTGTCACATGAGCGAGAACGGGATGAAGAGGCTTGCCGATGACAACCTCATTCCGGTGAAAGACGTGCATCTTGAGAAGTGCACCGACTGCCTGGCCGGTAAGCAAAACTGGACCTCCTTCCACTCAAGGCCACCGATGAGACGTAATGCACCACTGGAGCTGGTGCATACCGATGTGTGTCAAGTGGACACGAAGTCACATGCCGGATCGCAGTACTTCATGACGTTCATAGACAACCACAGCCGGAAGCTGTGGGCCACACTGTTGAAGACGAAGGATCAAGTGTTATCCGTCTTCAAGGAGCTCCACACAAGAGTGGAAAGAGAAACCAGCCGGAAGCTGAAGGCGGTTCGAGCAGATAATGGAGGCGAATACCGGGGGCAGTTCGAGGAGTATTGACGCTCAAAGGGAATCCGACTCGAATTTATCGTACCGAAGACGCCCGAACTAAACGGGCTGGCCAAGAGGATGAAACGGACCATAATGGAGAGGGTTCGGAGTATGCTAGCACATGCAAAGTTACCCAAGACGTTTTGGGTTGAGGCGCTGGCGACAACGACGTACGTGATAAATAGATCACCCTCAGTACCCTTGGATGGAGACACGCCGCAGAGAGTGTGGACCGGTAAGGAAGTGTCTTACCGACATTTGAAGGTTTTCGGGTATCTCGCTTACGTGCATGTTGCAAAGGACCGGAGAGCAAAGTTGGATCCAAAGTCCCGGCCTTGCATATTCCTCGGATACGGCGATGATGAGTTCGGCTACTTAGTGTGGGATCCGGTCGACAAGAAGGTTTTTCGGAGTCGAGATATTATCTTCATGGAGGACAAGACCCTTGCCGGCTGGGAGTCAGAGAAGAAGAAAATGAACTCCAAGTCGACCGGTAAGGATCAGTTCAATGAGATATGGACCTACCCGTCTAAGAGCCAGTTGACACTCGAAGAACCGGCCGGTTACAGCGAGGACACCGCACCGGCAGAAGAAGAAGAAGAAGCAGAAACCGGAACCAGCCAAGACCCCGAATCGGATTCGGATGAAGAACAAACAGAGGAGTTGGTTGCTGAAAGCCAAGGATGGAGATATCCTCTCAAAGACAGAAGGCCCCCCTGGAGATTTCCGGATCCACATCATGTACCGCTAACCGATGAGGGGGGGCCTGAAAGCTTCAAAGAATCGAAGGATGACACCCATAGCCGCAAGTGGTTAAGTGCCATGCAGGACAAGATGGATTCCCTGCATGAGAACTACACGTATGAATTGGTGGAGTTGCAGAAAGGAAAGAGGGCACTCCGAAACAAGTGGGTGTATAAGTTGAAACCGGGAGATGCCGGCAACCCCCCAAGGTACAAAGCCAGGATCGTGGTGAAGGGATTCCAGCAGAAGAAGGGAGTGGACATCGACAAGATATTTGCCCCGGTAGAAAGATGACTTCCATCCGAACGGTACTGAGCATAGCGGCAAGCATGAATCTCGAGGTAGAGCAGTTAGACATGAAGACGGCGTTCCTTTACGGTGACCTTGAAGAGGAGATCTACATGCAACAATCGGAAGGATTTGTGTAGAAAGGGAAGGAGCACCTAGTTTTCCGGTTGAAGAAGAGCCTATACGGACTAAAGCAGGCTCCCTAGCAATGGTACCGGAAATTTGACTCCTTCATGACCGACCAAGGGTACCACAAGACGCAGGCCGATCACTGCGTATTTGTGAAGAAGTTCGAAGGTGGAGACTTCCTAATACTCCTCCTGTATGTGGACGACATGTTGATCGTCGAACGAGACCTAGTCAAGATACGGATGCTGAAGAAGGCTCTGAACCGGACCTTCTCAATGAAAGACTTGGGTCCGGCAAGACAGATATTGGGGATACCTATCATCCGAGACTAGTCAAAGAAGCAATTGTGGCTATCACAGGAGAAGTACGTGACAAAGGTGCTTCAGTGGTTCAACATGTCAAATGCTAAACCGGTCCGATTGACACTCCCGACAAACTACAAGTTATCCGGTAAGCAAAGCCCGAAGACGAAGGCAGAGAAGGCGGATATGATTAAGATACCATATGCCTCTGCCATCGGGAGCTTAATGTACGCAATGGTGTGTACCTGACCGGATATTAGATACGCAGTCGGAGTGGTGAGCCAATTCATGAGGAATCCTGACAAGGAGCACTGGAATGCGGTAAAATGGATACTCTGGTACTTGAAAGGCACCTCAAGTATGTGTCTCTGATTCGACTCCGGTAAACCCCAACTTGACAGTTTCACCAATTCAAATATGTCAGCTGATACGGATACCAGCCGGTCAACATCCGGATACGTCATGACATATGTAGGGGGAGTTGTTTCGTGGCAGTAGAGGTTGCAAAAGAGGGTTGCGTTGTCAACCACGGAGGCAGAGTACATGGCGGTTGTGGAAGCTAGCATGGAAATACTATGGATGAAGGACTTCATCGAAGAGCTCGGGATCCGGCAAGATGAATACCGGCTCTATTGCGATAGTCAAAGTGCCATCCACCTTGCGAGGAACGTTGCCTATCATTCTAGTAGGACAAAGCACAATTGGGTCAGATATGCTAACCAAAGTACTAACACCCGACAAGCTAGATGCATCCAAGAAGAGGATCGGATTGACGAAGCATCCCATGCCGGAGTGAAGGGGGAGTTTGTTAGGATTTCGGTCCCTCCGGATTGGATACAAGTACCCGGCAATGGAAGACCCGGTGAGAACCGGATGATGCAAGCCCGGTGAGAACCTCTCACCGGATGAAGGGACATATATGGAAATATGTTTCTGAGAGCCCTTTGTGGCTATATTTGTAAAAAGCCCGAAAGTCATATTAGTATAAATATGATCTAGGGCAAACAAGAGTTGTGTATTATTGAGTTGTCATTATTTATTGTATAGAGTTATTGGTGTAACTACTATACAAAGCGTAGCAGTTGGAAAGAGAAAGATAAACAGAGTGAATCTCTGTTGTAACCGCCGCCAGGCGAAGACTGTGAGCACGAGGTCGTTTCCTCTGTGCTCCCCTATTGTATTCTCCTTACATAGTGATAGTTCGAAGTCTGTGGGCTCCCGTGGTTTTTTTCCCGTTTAGGGTTTTCCACGTTAACATCCTGTGCATTCTCTTCTGTTTGTGTACTTACTTCCATTTCTCCATTTGTACTGTGTTTGATTATCATTAAGTGATCTAAGTCTCAGTTGTGGCTGAAGATTATTCTACATATTCTCTTCACTAAAGACGAACAACCATTGATAAATCATCGATAGAAATTTGCAAAACCAAGGAATGATTGTACCTCTTTCAACCGAGTAGGGGTAGGCCAATCGGTGATTGTCGCCACTTTGCGTGCATCCATTGTGATTCCGGAGGGTGAAATCACGTAGCCTAGGAATTCTACAAAGGTCCGATCAAATTCACATTTCTCACTTTTGGCGTAAAGTCCATGTTCCCGAAATTTGGATAGGACCAATCAGACATGTCGGGTGTGCTCCTCTATGTTGGAAGAAAAAACTAAATTGTCATCAAGGTAGATCACCACGAAGTGATCGAGATACTCTGGAAATATATTGTTCATCATGTGTTGAAAGACCACATGGGCATTGGTGAGACCAAAAGGCATCATCTTGTACTCGAAATGTCCATAGCATGTTCGGAAGGCCATTTTCCACTTGTCTCTTGGCTTGATACGCACCAGATTGTAGGCTCCCCAAAGGTCGATTTTGGAGAAGATATGGCCGGTTCGAAGTCGGTCAAGAAGTGTTGGAATTAAAGGAAAGGGGTAACAATTAGGTACCGTAATTTTGTTGAGACCCCGATAATCCACACATAGGCGTAATGAGTCGTCCTTCTTCTTGACAAATAAGATTGGGTCTCCAACTGGTGATTTGGAGGGTTGAATGAAGCCCTTAGCGAGGTTTTCATCCAGATATGTGTGAAGGGCCTCAAGTTTAGGTTCAAATAGCCCATAGATGGGCCCAAATGGTGGGTGTGCGCCATCTTGGAGTTCGATTGGGCAATCATAGGGGCAATGTGCCAACAACCGGTCTACAGGTCTACATTTCGCTTTTCGAACACGTCCAAAAAATCACTATATCTTGTGGGCAAATTGGTGACAGGAGTAGGGACGTCCTGTGACACAACGGGCATGGAAGTAACCATGCTAGAATCGGCCACAACGGAATTGGCAACGTTGGAGACTGAGTTGAAATCAGAAGAATGTGCACCCAAGCTAAAAGCAGTCCCCACACAAGTAACAGTGTTTGTGGAAAGGGCCCGCGCTGGTGTTTGTGGAAAAGTGATGGAGTGGCTACACCAATCCACCATCGGATTGTGTGTTTCCAACCAAGAGAGCCCTAAAACAATCGGATGACGAGGGGTTGCAATGAGGTAGAATGTTAATACCTCCTGGTGGAACCTGACTTGAAACCAACGGGACAGTGGCTTCGGTAACCACCCCTGAAGAGAGAACCCATCCATCAATAGCTTCAACGGATATGGGTTGTGTTGTGCGGACGGTTGGGATTTTATGTGCTCGGATGAACGTGATATCGATGAAACAAGTAGATGCACCAAAATCAAGCAAGGCATGGGATTTTATTGAAATAGACCTAAAACAAAGACTTACTTGCAAAGTAAAACCTCCTACTGGCGTGACTAAATTGTAGGAGCACGAAGAACTAGGGCGATGGAAAGTGTCCAGCGGCATGGCTCCTACTGCAGCCGGACTTGCTCATTTTCCTATTGTCCAGAAACCTCCGCAAGACGTGCACGGTCATTTTCTTGTTGTCAAGAAACCTGTGCAAGACGTGCACGGTGGGATTGATGACGAGGGCCGCGCATCGGGCAGTGGTCGATGACATGGCCGGGGGTACCACAATAGAGGCTGAGGCTATTGTCACGTCGATGTTGTCGTTGGGCATTAGTTAATGGTTGGAACCGAGCATGGTTGATCTCCATTGGGGTACGGGGATCGACCTCCATCGGGGTATGAGCCTTGATATATATTGCCTTGTGAGTGGAACATTGTGGGAGGAAGATGGAAAACCTCGAGTCCCCCGTTCCTCTTGTCGAAGCTCAAAAAGACAATTATCACATTGAACAGCATGGGAGATTACCTGGGACAATGATGTGGGCTCCGGAAAGTTTAAGAGAAGAGTCTTGATATCATTTCGGAGGCCTTGACGAAACTGGTCGCATAAAGCTTGCTCATCCCAGCTGACATCGCACGAGATCTGACGAAACTCTGAAGCATAAACGAAAGCTAGACGAGAGCCTTCTTGTAAGGAATAGAGTTTCGTGAGTGTCATTCGTCGCCGATCTGTCTCTCCGAATGTGGCTTCAAGCTCCGCAAGCAAGGTAGGAAAGTTGTCTAGGAGGGGTGATGAGGTCTCGATCAATGGTGCAAACCACGCTTGTGCCGGCCCAGAGAGAAGGCCTCGAGCCATTGAATTTGTCAGGTAGACTGACGTTAGGTTCAAGGACATATGAATGGGAAGAGGAAGGGGTTGGGTTAGATGCTGACGGAAGGTGAGGCTCAACGGGCGAAGGATTGTTGGTTGTGCTATTTTGAAGCTCTTGCAGTGACTGATGAAGGCTTTCATTTTCTAATTGAAGTTGCTCCAAGGCTGCCAATACTTGGTTTAAGGCCGAGTCGGACATGGTAACAAGAAGGGAAGGTGAACAAACTATCACGGACGTAGACAAGGGCAAGGACAAGTAGGCGAGCTCAATATTAACAAAGAGAGAAAGATGGATATATAGATAGAGATGAGCATAGACAAGAGAACAAGAGAGAGAGAGAGAGAGAGAGAGAGAGAGGGTAGACAAAAGAACGAGAACTAAATTATGCTTCCGTAACTGGTGTTGTTCACCTTGATTGTAATCAAGGTGCACTGAAGTATTTATACAATAATGTGGTGGTATGCATGTAAGCTAGGAAACATCTAGAGAATGCATGGAAACTTCTAGAGAGTGCATGTCCATGCATTCTCTAGAAGTTTCTTGAAAGTTCTAGTGATTAACTTACAATGTAATAAGTTGAAACTTATACAATACAATAATGCATTGATGAAATTTAGCTCAATTGGTAAGGTTGCCCAATAAGACCAAGAGGTCATGGGTTCAACCCCCTACACTCCATCGTGTCTATGAGAAGTTATCAACAAGATGATTGGTTAAAAAAAATTCCAATGGCTAAGTTCGCCTACAACAATACTCTCCACACATCGACTAGCGTAACACCCTTCTTCGCAAATTATGGGTTCCACCCACACTTTAGCATAGCTATCCCTACTGGTTCTGCGAATCCATCGGTTGAAGAATGAGCTCGTCTGATGAAAGAAGTGCATCATGACCTATCCCTATAACTCTCCATTGCTCAAGAACTACACAAAGAGAAGGTTGATCGACATCGGCGGGTTGCACCTGGTTTTAAAGTTGGTGACATGGTCTGGCTATTATGTCGGCATATTCCGACAACTCGGCCATGCAACAAACTCGATTACAAAAAGTGGGGTCCGTTCCGCATCATTGACAAAGTCAACCCTATGGCTTTCCGTCTTGCGCTTCCATCACACTACTAAATTCACAATGTCTTCCATGCATCACTTCTTGAGCTCTATCATCCATCCGCAATTCCAGGAAGAAGCATCAAGGCACCCCCCCCCCCCCCCCCCCCCCTTGTGGCTTTGGCGACTGGGGATGAGTATGAAGTTGAGACCATTCTAGACTCGCATAAGAGCCGACGGAAGATCCAGTATTTGGTCTTGTGGAAAGGATATCCCATCTCTAAGGCCACATGGAATCCCGCTAGGAATTTACTCAATGCCCCGAAAGTGGTTCATGATTTTCATCTCTGATATCCTGACAAACCCGCACCTTCTTGAAGTCGGCGCTTAAGGGGAGGATAATGTCATGAACATTGACTTGAATTTTAGCCTTAGGTTCTTGTATATATATATTTCTCCTAGAAAAACTTTAGATTTTAAACCATTGTATAAAGAGTGGTATATAAGACTCTGTATGTAAGACTCTGTATGTAAGACAACGCATGCAAGAATTAGTATGCTTGATATTATAGTATGTAAGACTTGGCATGAGCATGTTTATCATGCTTCCTTCATGTATAAAAAGGGTTGATCTCCCTTGTTAACATCAAGGAAATCAACACCAGTCATGGAATAAATATTCTTACTCATTGTCATCAACTTCCCCATCTCTTTATCTTCCAATTGTTCATCCGTGACAATGGCTACAGATTATGTTAAAGGAAACTACACATCCTAAATCACCTAAGTGTATGTGTACTGGCTCAAACTCTTCGAATATCTTCCCGGAAGCTATGGGACATCCATCAATAGCTACTACGGTGTCGTGGAAATCCATGTGCGTGTGTCGGATCAGGCGAGACCACTAGGGTCACGGACCGAGGAGAGATGGTTGTCGGAAGGCCGATTTCTCTAGGGCCAGTTACACCGGTTGTGGCACCAACCGGGGTGATTCCGGATGCACGCTGGAAGCAACCGAACCGGACAGATCTGGATGCGTTCCGGAGGTAACCGGATTGAAGAGAGAGAGAGCCCACGTATGCAGATCGGCTCTTCGCACCCTCTTATATACAAGACAACGAGTCTTCGTACCGAAAGAGGAGACACCCTGCGACACAAACATATGCACACCGAAGTTTTCTCATATATATTTACAAGGGACACAAGTTACAACGCCGGTTTTGAGCCGGTCCAATACTGAACAGATACAGCAACCGTCCACAGGCAAGCTCCAGTGTGGGAGCACTCAGGCTCACTTACACGAGTGGAAGCCTAGCGCCGAGATGAGCCTTCTTACTGAAGCACAACAGTTCTCTGCCGCCAAGCCGCCAGTCGGGGAGCACTCAGGCTCGCCTACGCGAGTGGGGTCTTGAACAGGAGACAAAGATGTGAATGGAAACCCTTAGAGCATACTGGCCCTCCACCGAACTAAACCCAAAGTGGGGAACTAACGAAAACTCGAAACCCACCAAAGACTGGGAACCCTAAACCTCCACTCGAAAAGAGAAACCCAACCCACATGAGATGAAGAAGAAGACCTAAATGAAACACTAAAGAAAGTAAAAAGAAGAGAACAACTACCATACCTTAGATCCAACGGTATACCCTCCTAACTCAAAATGGGCAACCCTTCACAAGAGACCCCTCCCTCCTTTTATAGTCCAAGGAGGGGAGAACATTACAATGTGGGATAAATATCCCCTATTATTTTACATACATTTCCTAATGTACATGTGCACATGTTGCACATCGACAACCTTGCCCATTCTATCCGGTTTCTCCCTAGAGCCGAAAATCTTCACAACATCCACCCCCACCAAACCGCACATGCACTGGAATGTGCCTAGAAAGGGAAAAGAAAGTGAGAGAATTCTAGCGATGGTAATTAACAGGGTTCCCTACCATTCCGACACCCGACTGCTATGCCGGCCTCTGTCGGTCCCGAACCGTCGATTTTCGGACCGACCCCGTCCCTATCTGGGAGCTCACCTCCGTTAATGTCCTCGCTCTCCACTTCGAGCTTGTCCGTCCTCTCTTCTTGTACTACCATATTTGACTTTCAGATTCGGCCCTTCCTCCGTTCGGAGCAGATATCACGAACGTCAGTTTCGACCCGACCCGACTTCCTTCGTTCTCCGTGTGTGGCACGGGGCCTCGTTCTTCCCAACTGCCTGTCGGTTATCGCACCTTGTCCTTGCCCACTTCAATCCAACTGCTTCCTCGATCTGTCACCGCCACACGCCGAACTCCATCCGGCTCCTCATCGGCATTCTCCTTCGTGCTCGTCACTCTGCCCTTACGCAGCCACAATGCTCCCCCTTCACTTTGCACTTCTTCTGTGTGTACCCTTTCAGTAGGGTACACTTCCACCCCTACATCCGCACAGGTGCTCTCCGCTTCCGTGTCCTCCGTAGTGTCTGATATCGTCGCTCTGATCCGAGGAACATCTTTGTTGTCTGATCGGCCTGCATGGCCTCCGTCGTTCTCCGTGACACTCTGCATGACTTCTTCGGCGCCTTCATCTACTACGACCTTTGTCCCCTCACCACCACCTTCCGTCTCCTCGGTCTTACATTTATCTGCAATGGCCGAAGTCTCTAAGTTAGATGTGGAGGATCCCTCTTGGGTGTTCTTTTCATGGCCACCGACCCTACTCAATTCCTCCTCCGCATTCACCGGCCTTCACTTCTCTGACCTCCGATCGGGTTGGTCCAACATCTGTGCAGTTCGGTTATCCGGAACTCGTCATTCCCGGCTTTCGCCCGGACCCGTCCTCTGTCGATCGGCCCCTACATCCTCTTCGCACCAGTTCGCATCTCGGACCGGTTTCGGTCGAACGATCCATGTTCGGATCGTGCTCCATCCGAATCGGAATGCCGACCGGATCAGCTTCCGGTCGGGCCGACTTTCGACTCCGCTTCTTTCGGCGCTTTCGTGAAGAATGTGCTTCACGATATAAAAATGAACTTAAATATTGTATTTAATAGTATTTGAGAGACTTGAACCCACATCCTTATATATGAAGTACAATATATACATAGCCCTACACTAGGCTATTTATTTTCAAACGTATTATAAAGAATATGCTTCATGATATAAGAATGAAGCTAAATGTTGTATGGAGTAAAATTGAGATACTTGAACCCTCAACCTTATATACCAAGCACAAGGTATACACCACTAAGTTAAGTTATTTGTTTTAAAAGACATATTTCCATCATTGTACTTATCCTATATCTATTTTCAAATATGAGAGCATGATGGCTATCATGCATCACATGTAATGCATGTACGCCAAATGGCGATCATGCATCACATGAAAGTCATGCATTGCATGCAGGCCATCCTCCCACACATTACCATATGTATGACAATACTTATATAAAGATGGGTAAGGAAAACAAGAGGGGAATCAAGCAAGAGAAAGTTAGAGAATAATATAGTCAAACAAATAAATTAGCTTGTTGATGAAGAGGCTCGTATTTTCAAGTTGGAGTCAAGGGTTTGAATCAAGAGTCGGTAGAGAAAGAGTTCATCTTGCTATCAAGCATTGTAAAGTTGGTAAAATCTTGTATTCGTAATATACATCATATCATATACTTTTCTTGAGAGACAAGCTCAACATTCGGTGCGTAACCCAATGCGTAAACTGGGGGCATAGAACCATGCGCACAATAGGCCATAGCGGTGCGTAAACCGCGAGGCCGTTGAAAAGATATTCCTTGAAAGGAATAATTTTGGGAGTGAGTGTAGCGGCTCATTTATGAGTGTCAAGTACTGTCAGTACTTGTGTCAGCCCGATTGTCAGGGCTTGTATAAAAGATGCTCACTGAGCACGGTGTATGTACAGATTGAGTATTATTTTGAATTTAGTTTCAGTGTGTCCTCTCTCTCTCTCTATGTCTCTCTCGCGTATTGTGTATATTCAAGCTCTTCATTAAACCTGTGTTTCTGTGTTCGGTTTTCTACTTGCTTCTGCACACTATTTTTAACAACTTTTTTGTCTTTAATCATACATTGTCTCTATATTGCTTCTTGAATCATACATTGTCTCTATCTTGCTTCTTGAATCATACATTGTCTCTATCTTTTATCTATACTAGTCTCTCTCTCACACATATTACTTTAAACTCTTATTCTTCTTATCCTTAATCTTCCTAACATTTGAGCGCAAGCCTTATAAAAGTGCCTTCAACTCCCCTTAACCTTAGTCCTTGTGACTTCGTCGCACGAACCACAACTACCCCGACAACATCGCCTCTTTCCTCTATACCTTGCTCTACACAACTTCCTCCTTGGCCTCCTCGCAAACCATCTCTCATCCATCTTGCATCATGCTTGGATAACCTTAGATTTTGCCAAAAAAACAAAAAAATTTACAAAATTGCCCTTTTATACAAGGGGTTACGAGTTTGTTTTAATCCTCTTCTAATATGCCGAGGATATCCTTGGGGGTGTGGGGTTGGTCTAGCTACTCAGAAGGTGGGGTTGGTGATGGGGGTTTTGCTGCCAAGTCCGGGATGGCTGTGTCTTCGCGTGCGCCGCCCTTTGTTGGTTCCGATTCAAGCAGGGTCGTGGTCGTAGTTTGTGGCTCGATTGTGATGTGGGTGTCTGTAGGGGCGGGTCCCTCCTATCTGGCTTCCGTGATGGTTGGCTCTGGTTCGTGGTCATCGGTCGTGGGAGCTCTGTTAGTCACAATAGCTAGGTGTTCCTCCTCGTAAGCTTCGGCTTCTAAACGGAACATGATTTGATCGTCGTTGAATTCCTCTAGAAGTTTCTCGATGGCCACGGTGTGGGATTCTGCTAAGGTATGATATTCCTCAGTCAAGTCTTCACGGAGGGTCTGGATGTTGGTGTCATCCATCTTCTAAAACCCTTGGCCCTCCTTCCTTCGGTTCTCGGCGTCCGCGCGTAATATGTGTAGTTCAGCGGCTTGGGCTGACCATTCCTGCCATACCCGATCGAGCGTTTCCTCGATCTTCTTGTTGAGTTGTTGGCGATATTTGTTGATCAGGATCTTTATTTTGCTATCGTCCATGCCGATGCTAGCTCTGTGGACTTCCACTTCTTCCCTTGGGGCTGTCACCGGCCGGCAAAGGAGTCCAGAGTGGGAAACGAAGAGTTATTTAAGTAGTAGGAATGTGGTTGTAATTAAGCTGTGAGTGTGGACGGACAGACCGGAATCGGTATGCCGTTCCGGATCCGGACCGATCCCGAACAGGTGCGGATGGCACCGTTTTGTAATACAGACCGGAAACCTATTTAAAGGCCCGGATACAATTAATGAAGAGCGGTTAATTAATAGAAGTTTAGCGTTGTTATCTCTCTATGTTAATTGCCGTTCTGTCTTAATTGTTATATTTTACGCGTGTAATTATGAAGGACGATCATGCTTAGTAACTTAATTAAGTCGAAGTAAGCGTTGAGTCTAATCCGGTTGCCGTAACACCCTTTGGTGAAGTGTCTTCCGTAGACACCCTGTGTTAGGCCATTGTTCGGCCCGAAGAGTTAACACAGTTTTTGGCGACCACGATTCCTGTTTTTGCAGCGAACGACGGCACGGATGGATGTCTAGATCAACGCACGACCTGCTTACAGATCGAACTCGACGCCTTGCCGAAAGGCAAAGGAGACGCGAGGCTTTCCAGCAAGCGGCGCAGGAAATTAGAGCGGATCGCTCGTTTTCCAACGTAATCCGGAGAGTATCGGAGGACTCCCTCTGGTTACAGCAAACATCGCACCCGGACGACGGTAGCAGCCTAAGCAGCCTCCGGGAAACCGAATCCCTTCTCCACGCGTTGGCAAACGGAGAAGGCGAAGCACAAACACTGTCGGCCCGCGCACCGATACCGGACGACGACATGCCGTTCCAGTACTCCAAGTATAGAGATGATCTGGACGCGAAAGCTCATGTGCACGCCTTTGAACAGACATGGGAAGCCAACCATGTGTCCCAGCGATTGACCCCAGAGGAAGAAGAACGCTCTAAGATAGCGGAATTTGGCGTCACATTGGAGGGACCGGCAGCAAGATGGTGCCGGACGCAGGACCCGTATACCATCACCACCTTTGCAGATTTAAAAGCTAAATTCTTGCATTTTTTTCAAAAGGAGGTGGACCAGACCGTAATGGTAGGCTTATTTTATACCATCCGACAAGAGGCAGGGGAGAGCATTCCCCAATTTGTCATCCGGTTTCAACGGATGCATAGTCAGCTTGCCCGCGCACCCCCAGAGGAGGAATTACGGACTATATTCCTAAACGCGCTCCGGGAACCCCTACGCACGGTTTGCACGGTAATTGACTTCCGCACAAGTACCATCGACCAGGTCATTGACCGGGTGAGAGAGATGGAAAAGACAAGCTCCTGGCTCACACTGGGAGCACTTCAACGGGTGTTACCGTCCGATGAAGACCTCCGGTTTCGGCAAGCAATACAGTGCACAACCTGCTTGAATTCCGGACACTCGGCTCTAGAATGCACTATGAGGATGCAATGTGTAATCTGTCAATCCAAGAGCCATACGATGGATAGGTGCGAGTATAATCTGTTGAACTGGCAAGCACCGCCCGTCCGACAAATTGAGCCACGCAGCAGCCGGGATGAAGAAGACAAACGCTGGCGGCGAATGGACCGCGACCGACCGGCACAGGATGTCCGGTATGGCGATTGACGGGAGAATGATGTCAGATACGGTGATCGGCGGGATAACTATGACCGGCATGATCGGTACCAGGATTACAATAGACGATACGAACATTACGACCGGGAGCACTCCCCCGGGTATCGTCAGCAACGGGAGGAATACGGCAGATATAACAGGCAACCCCATCAAGAGTACCGCAATAAGAAGAGCTATAACAAAAAACGGCATTTTAAAAAAGGCGGCTACCCCCGAAATCCGGAACAAGGAGCTCCAAGCAGCCAACCGGTCCAAAACCTCGCGCGTACCGCAGGACCTTCCCCGGGTACAACAGACAATGCCGAATCTAGCAATACCTAGAAAGCCTATTGCTACTACTGCCAACAGGAAGGCCATTATAGTAACCAATGCCCGGTGAAGAGCTATGAAAAACGACTGGCAGTAAATATGGTAGTCCTTGAGGTGGCAGATCTGCAGCAGGTGACCACAAGGTTGAAGGGCATGGCCAAGGAATGGGAGACGCAGGAGACCATCCGGAAACAAGCAACGGAATGGGTAAAGAAAGCAAACGAACAGAATGTCACAGACTTACAACGGCAAAAGGAGAACACCGCAGGGCTTGCCGGCGGTAGTCACTCCGAGAACGAGACATGGCAGGCGTTGCAAGAATGCCAGATTACGTTGCCACTAGGAAGACTCCTACAACTCGTGCCAAGATTCACGGAAGGACTGAAGACGGCCATGACGGCAGGAGAACCATCACCGGCACCGATACTCTTCTCGAATCCGGAGGAGGGACCAACGGTGGTGGACACCAGCAGTCTGGTAATCACTGCCATTGTAAAAGGGAAAGAACTCCCCGACACAGTTATAGACGGAGGCTCTGGGGTGAATGTAATAAGCCTCCGGACGTGTGATGCCCTAGGAATCCACGAGTGGGAGCCGTGTCCGTTCTGGTTGCGGATGGCCGATACAAGCTCAGTGCGGCCGACAGGATTAATACGGAAATTAGAAGTCACCGTCGGCGGTCATACATTTCACATCTCAGCCGTAGTGCTACAATTACAGGCACAAGGTGCATACCCGCTATTGCTGGGGCGGCCATGGTTGAAAACGGCACATATCAAACAAAATTGGCGGAAAAATATAATTACCTTCCGGCGAGGGAAAGCCAAGGTACGGGTACCAA
Organism: Azolla caroliniana; assembly: GCF_043228905.1. Classification (NCBI taxonomy): domain Eukaryota; kingdom Viridiplantae; phylum Streptophyta; class Polypodiopsida; order Salviniales; family Salviniaceae; genus Azolla; species Azolla caroliniana. Next base: position 12,682,175 of record NW_028230455.1, read on the forward strand.
CACAGCCAAGGACGAGCACTGGCAAGGAATGTACACCGTTGTATGCGGAATGCGTCAACATGCTAGAAGGATTAGCGGACGAAGAAGAAGCTTAGTACCTGCAAGAAAACCCGAAGATCATACCCCTCTTCGAAATTGACATTGCCGAAGCAGTAGCACCATACTTACCACAACCGGAAGAGGCTGAAGCAGAACCGGATAAAGACGCAATCCGGGAGTTACGGCAAGCGCAGGAAGCGTTGGAACAGGAAATGGCCGTTTCACAGCGCGTAAAAGCATCACAACTGGAAGAGGTGAACCTAGGGACCACGGACGAAGCAAAACCGGTGCACATCGCCAAGGAAATGAAGTCCGAAGACAAAACGGCGATGATCACACTTCTCACGGAATTTCGCGATGTGTTCGCCTGGTCATACGAAGACATGCGAGGACTCGATCCTCAGTTATACCAGCATCAGGTTCACTTGAGCAAGGACGCAAAACCAGTGGCACAAAGACGGTACCGGATGAATCCCAATTATGCCGCCAAAGTCAAGGAGGAAATCGACAAACTGCTAAGAGTTGGCTTTATCCGTCCGGTAAAGAAAGCGACATGGTTGAGCCCGATCGTAGTCGTACCGAAGAAGAACGGAAAAATTTGAGTTTGTGGACTACCGGAAACTCAATGCGGCTACGGTAACGGATGTGTTTCCACTTCCATTCACAGATGGAGTGTTGGATGCCGTCGCTGGCCATGAGGTCTATAGTTTCCTAGATGGATTCAGCGTGTATAATCAGATCCGGATGCACCCCGACGACCAAGAGAAAACGGCTTTCGTCACCGAATGGGGGGTGTTTGTGGCCGTGATGATGATGTTCGGACTCAAAACGGCATCGGCAACATTTCAACGAATCATCATGGAAATCTTCGGTGAATATATTCCGGCTTTTATGCAGGTTTTCCTTGACGATTTCGCCCTCTATAGCCGGGAGGAGGACAATTTTCAGCACCTCCGGCTTTGTCTTGAAAAGTGTAGAGCGTACCGGCTAAGCTTGAATCCAGCAAAATGTGTATATGGCATGTCCAGTGGAACTCTATTAGGACATATTGTGAGCCAAGAAGGTATTGCAGTCGACCCGGACAAAGTGAAAGCCATATTAGAAGCACCGGCGCCGGCAACGGCAAAGGGCATTAAGCCGGTTCTTAGGCCAGATCCGGTGGCACAGCCGGATGCTCTGATACTTGGCCGACCTGGCTACACCGTTGCATGCCGCCGTACATCGGACACCATTCCAGTGGACCGACACCGAGGATAGGGCGTATAGGGCCCTCAAGGTACTATTGTCGCAAGCACCGGTAGTGCAGCCTCCGGATTGGAGTAAAGAATTTCACGTGTTCATGGACGCCTCCGACATCGCAATCGGAAGCGTACTGATGCAGCTTACGGAACCAAAGTGGTACCGGCCAGTGTACTATGCCAGCCGAAAGCTATCCCAAGCAGAACGAAACTACTCTACCACGGAACGGGAAGCTCTAGGGATGATCTACAGTGTGACAAAGTTTCGGCATTATTTATTGGGAAGGAAGTTTTCCTTCCATGTAGATCATTCGGCACTCCTTTACCTGGTGTCCAAAGCGTCACTCACCAGCAAATTGGCCCGGTGGACCTTACTGTTACAGGAATTCGAGTTTGAAATATTCCACCGACCCGATATACAGCATGCCGTGGCGGATTACATAAGCCGATTAGAGTCCGGAGAGACGGGTGACGAAGTAGCGGATGAGTTTCCGGATGCGGAGCTGTTTCGAGTCACTACGGAGATGGCAACAGATGAGACGGTGACCCAGGAAGACAAGTGGCTCACAAATATGCACCAGTTTCTGAGCACAGGACTGCATCCGAAAGAGCTGAACCGGGACGAACGGAAACGCCTGGCGGTGCAAAGCCAACATTTCTGCTTACGGAGTCCAGAGTGGGAAACGGAGAGTTATTTAAGTAGTAGGAATGTGGTTGTAATTAAGCTGTGAGTGTGGACGGACGGACCGGAATCGGTATGTCGTTCCGGATCCGGACCGATCCCGAACAGGTGCGGATGGCACCGTTTTGTAATACAGACCGGAAACCTATTTAAAGGCCCGGATACAATGTAATGAAGAGCGGTTAATTAATAGAAGTTTAGCGTTGTTATCTCTCTGTGTTAATTGTCGTTCTGTCTTAATTGTTATATTTTACGCGTGTAATTATGAAGGACGATCATGCTTAGTAACTTAATTAAGTCGGAGTAAGCGTTGAGTCTAATCCGGTTGCCGTAACACCCTTTGGTGAAGTGTCTTCCGTAGACACCCTGTGTTAGGCCATTGTCCGGCCCGAAGAGTTAACAGGGGCCTTGGCGTCTTCTTGGCATTTCCGAACGAGGAGCTCCAAAGTAGCTTGGTTATCCTTTGCTTTTGCGGCTACGAGCGTGATTGTCTGCTCGTAACGTTTGGTGAGTTGAGCTACAATTTCGTCCATTTCCTGTCTCCAAGCACTCCGTTGTCGTTCCCTGGCGGTGATGTCCTTTGTTTGCAACTGGTGATAAGCATCGGAAATTTTCTCCCTTTGCTCTTCAGAGATCCTCCACTTTTGCATGTGTTCGTTTGCCAATTCTTGTAATGCCCTTTGTTGACAGCGTAATTCCTGGTTGTCTGCGAATAGCTCGCGTTCCCATCGGCTATTCCTCTTTGCTTCTTTGATGAATCACTCTTTGGCCTCGGTGATAGAGACCTGAAGGTTCATCACCTCTCTTTCTTGTGCTTTGAGTGCGGTCGAGCTTTCAGCAAGCAGTCACTTGAGGTCAGCTTTGCGGCCCGCGGCTTGTTCCCGTAGTTGGCCAATAATGTTGTTGTGGTTTTGTTCTGCTAACTCGGCCAGAGCGATCAAGGCCTTGAGCTCCTCTTGGTAGTCACGGAGGGGAGGCCCTGTCTGGGTTGCAGATTGCTGGTTCTGGGGATTGGGTTCCCTATCCGTTTGTGTAGATCTTTCCATGACGAAAGGTGGTCGTGGCGTTTGCGTCGAGGCGTGGCAAGTTTGGGGGTGCAGGCTTTTATCTGCCAATGACGATGTCTCGCTTGTCAGTACCGAATCCGTCACTGTGTTTGCATAGACCATGGCTACCCTGGGGTGAGCTATGTCGTCGTCGTGTGCTTCGGTAACAGTAGCACTCAAGTTCGGGTTCGGAAGCGGGGCTGGTGAGACATCGTTACTCGGGGTAGGGAGGCTTAAGGACGGTTGCTCTTGATGTTGCTGCTCCAATGATGCTAGTTTCTGCTCGGCGGCTTGCCATAGCTTGGTGGCCCGTTTGGCTTGTTGCTGTGTCGTTTTGATACAACGGGCCATGACCTTGACTGCCCGAGTTGTGTGGTGCAGATTTCGATATGCCTCGATAAGGCCTTGTTCAGATCTGGTAGCTCCATGAGGAGAGAAGCATTTTGTTCTTGCTTCTTCCGACCTATTTTCTGTAGGTCTCGATCCTCTTGAGGTTCGAGTTCTCCCATTAGTGCGTGTTGGATCATCTTTGTTTCCGCGTGCTCCTCGGCTATACGAGCAGCAGCAGCTACTTGGGCGCGCGCGAGGAAATCCATCAACTCATATGGCGAGGACGCATTGTCGCGTTGTTACGCGCGTGCGTGGAGAACAAGGCGGGACCACTGGGGTCTTGGACCGAGGAATAGGTGAGGAAGCGAATGGAGAGAGAGAGAGAGAGACACGCTCACACACGTGTAGACAAAGAAGTGCGCGGGAACGCAGCCCAACAACACAAGAGACACAAGTTGAGCAGGAGATAGGGTAAAAGGGACGCGTAAATAAATATAAGTATGCAGACGACTCGAACGGTTACAGCCGATTAGGTCGGCGAGATGGGTGTCGACGCCTGATCACCCACGCACACAAGGGAGCAAGATGGAGATTCTGCCGGAAGCGCACGAGCGTTCGACGGAGCAAAATCAGCCTCTCGAGAACCTGCGCAAAGAAAGCTAAGGAGAAGGACAGAGGAGAAGAGCTTGGTCCCAGTCCGACAGTACTTCGTCCCCTCTAACGCGCGATACCTTCTCTCCCCCGTCTCCCTCTCTTTTATAGCTCAAGGAGGGAGGCCGTCTTGCCCGTTTACATCACATTAATTCTCTGTCCTTTCGGACAGAGATACTCCTCGATTCTCCCTATAGAATATTGCTACCTAGGATTTAACCATTGCGCCTACCTATCTTCTTTACGACAAAGGACGTGCCCACGTGTAAGGGCCGGTTCACACACATTATACACGGTTTGCGCCTGGGGACGGTTTTCTTCACGACATCCGGCCCCACCTAACCGCGCATCCACCGGTATGCGCCAAAGTTGGGTTCCTACGGGAGAAAACCGATCCTTGCTTTTACTCCTCGTTTACCGGTTCATCCTCCGCCTCGGGCTGCTTGTCGTCGTTGTACATGCCCCCTAGCTCCGGCTCCCCGTCGTGCCGTTTCTTGAACGCTTTGATCCTCTTCCCCGCTACCGGTATCGCCATTCTCGTACCGTCCAGCTCTGCGAGATGGTATGTCCCATTGCCGTTGGCGCCTGTTACTACGTAAGGCCCAAACCACCTCCTCGCAAACTTCCGCATGGCCCTGTGCTGATTGTCGAGGCTGCTATCGTAGACTAGCACCCAATCGCCTTCCTCGATCTGCCTTGCCTGGACCTGTGTGTTCGGTCGAACCGGGCTTTGTTCCTCCGGCCTCCGCTCGTAGTTTCTCCGCGGCTCGCTCTACGTCCTCCGGCCTCCGCTCGAGCTGTCGAATCCGCGCCGCCAACAGTTCTTCCCAGCTCATCTCATCCCTCCAGTCCACCGTGGGCCACGAGGAGATCGTTCGCTCTGCTGGCATGATCGGTTTCTGTCCGAACATCAGCTAGGCCGGCATGAAGCCGGTTACCGAACTGTGCGTGGTACGGTCCGCCCACAAGGCATAAGGTAGCAGCCGTGGCCAGTCCCCGACTCGGCCTCCGCACGCCCGTACTAGCGCTTTGACAATTGGCCCGTGTGTTGGAGACAAAGTCGTCTGGGCGGAAGATCAAGAAGCATTCGATTGCTGTTGAGTACCTGCGTATGACAGATTGTAGGTCGTTGCACAGAGAGAGAGAGAGAGAGAGAGACACACACACACAAAAGACTCCTTATTCCATAAAGCAATAATACAACACCCAACCTTACAAAAAGGTTACAAGGTCACTATATATAGTGACCGACTTAGGGCAACTACCCTTTATGCTAACTACATAAATGGCCAAAACGGGATAGTGTGAATACGTCCATTATACACATGTATTCGACACTCCCCCGTAATGGGCGTATACATGGGTTATCTAAGATTACAGGTATAGACTTAGGTTCTCGGACATATCAGCTTTGTTCGAGTCGGCAGGGTCCGAAGGCAGAAGACCGAACTGGTCGGGTCGGAACAGTTGAAGCCGATCATTAAGGAACTAATGTCGGTTGTCGGGAACCATCCTGCTCTGTGTCCGGCTCTAACCGGACTGGTTTGTCATTACGCCCATCTGATGCCGAAGAGACCGAAAACGGTCTGCCGAAAGACATTTGGTCATTCCATCTGCGACATTGTCGGTTGTGGATATTTTCTCTAGACCGATTTTCCCTGAAATGACGCAGTCCCGAACGAAGTGATATCGAACGTCGATATGTTTGGAGGCGTTGTGGTGAACCGGATTTTTTGACAAGGCAACAGCACCTTGACTGTCGCTGTAGACAACTGGGGCCGAGTCATGGTCGACTTGTCGAAACGTGTGCGCCAGCCGACCGAGCCACAAAGCTTCTTTTGCTGCGTCGGACGCAGCTACATATTCTGCTTCGGTCGTTGAGGTCGTTGTGCACTCCTGAAGTTTCGACTTCCACGAGATTGCTCCATTGCCGAATTTGAAGCAGTATCCGGTTGTTGATTTCCGACTGTCTATACAGCCGGCGAAATCCGAGTCGGTGTAACCGACTACGCCTGAGGTTCGGTTCGGACCGAAAAGAATGCCGTGGTCTTTTGTGCCAGCCAGATATCTGAACACATGCTTGACTGCGTTCCAATGCGATCGGCCAGGATTGTGCATAAATCTGCTAACGACTCCTACGGCGTGAGAAATATCAGGCCGTGTCGCGACCATCAGGTACATAAGGGAGCCGACTGCCGGTGCATACGGTACCGACTTCATATCTTCCCCCTCCGGACCGGATGTCGGGCAGTCTCGCTGAGAGAGCCGAAGATTCATGGGGAGCGGGGTTGAAGCAGATTTGGCTGATTGCATGTTGAAGCGTTCCAAGACACGTCCGATATAGTCGGTCTGAGACAAAAAAAGATGTCGTTTATCGCGATGCCGACTAATTTTCATGCCAAGGATGTGTCGTGCCGGACCGAGGTCCTTCATGGCAAACTTCAACCGCAGTTGCCGAACGAGATCGGCAAGTTCGCCCGCGTGGCGTCCAGAGATTAGCATGTCGTCCACGTAAATGATGAGGAAGATGGGTGATCCATCTTGAGCTGTGCTGGTGAAGAGACAATGGTCCTCATCGCTTTTTGAGAAGCCGATCGATTGGATGAAGTCGTCGAACTTCTTGTACCATTGTCGCGGTGCCTGTTTGAGGCCGTATAGACTCTTCCTGAGTCGGCAGACTAGATGTTCTTGGCCGGTTGCCACGAAGCCTTTTGGCTGCTCCATATAAATTTCCTCGTCAAGATCACCATGGAGGAATGCTGTTTTGACATCTAGCTGAATCAGCTCCAAGTTGTCGGCTGCCACTACGCCGAGTAGAAAACGAAGGGTTGTCATTTTCACCACTGGTGAAAAAATCTCGTCGAAGTCGACGCCATATTCTTGTCGGAAGCCCTTCGCAACTAATCTGGCCTTGTACTTTGGGGTGGTCGAATCAGACGTCTCTTTTAGTCGATAAACCCACTTGCAAGGAAGAGCACGTCGATTCTTAGGTAATTCGACCAGATCCCAGGTCTTGTTTGCCCGAATGGAGTGCATTTCCGACTCCATCGCCAGATGCCAGGTGGCTGAATCGACAGAAGTCGATGCTTCTTCGTAAGACGTCGGTTCGCCGGCGTCGGTGAAGAAAATTCCAGGAGAATACCTCTCCGGAGGTTGCGACAGTCTCTCGGATCGTCGAGGTATGATTGGACTGGTCGCATCGGGTATCAAGGCCGGATGGTCCGAAAGCGGATTGTTCTGCTGTGCCGAGTCGGGGTTGTCCGAGTCGGTAGTGTAAGGTTCAGCTACCCGTGAAGCTGACCATGTGTTGAGAGCAGGGCCTTCTTGAAGGGTCGGCACATCGGAAAATGTTACCCTTCGGACTTCGATCGGTTTTTCGACTGATGGATTCATAGCCGACTCGTTGAACACAACGTCCGAACTTCGAACGATTTGTCTGCGTTCGGGGTCCCAGAGTCGGTATCCCATTTCGCCGTCGGATCCATATCCGAGGAAAATGCATTTCCTGGACCGAGGTGCAAGTTTTCGGCGATCATCTTTCGGAATGAGGGCGTACGCCTCGCATCCGAAGATCCTCAGCTTGTCGTAATTCGGCTTACTGCCGATCCATAGTTCCTGAGGAATTTGAAGTCCTAGAGGTCTACTTGGCGACATATTGATTATGTGTACTGCCGTGAGTAGAGCCTCTGCCCAGAAGCCATCCGACAGTCTGGAGTGTTGGAGCATGGAGACTATCCATTCTTGGATTGTGCGATTCATGCGTTCGGCAATCCCGTTTTGCTCCGGGCTGTGTGGTGTCGTAAATTCACGTCGGATGCCGCGTTGTCGGCAGAATTTGACGAATTCTTCTGATTTGAACTCTCCCCCGTTGTCGGTTCGAAAGCATTTCAGCTTTCGGTCGGTTTGATTTTCTACCATAGCGAGCCAATCGGTGAAGATCGAGAAGACACGATCTTTAGTGCGAATTGGATAAGCCCACACCTTTCGAGTCGAATCGTCAATAAAACTGACGAAGTAAGAGGCACCACCAAGAGACTGATGCGGCATTGGGCCACAGACGTCCGAGTGGACTAAATCGAGGGGTCTCGTTTCTCTTGGTGCTGATGTCGGGTGTGATGCGGCTGCTTGTTTGCCATACTGACAATGCTCGCAGAATTGATGGTCGGAGAAGGAGAGTTTAGGGATGTATCCGGCTCTAGATAGGTGCGTGATGCCGGCCTTGCTGAGGTGTCCTAATCTTCTGTGCCATAGTGATGACACAGGAATATCCACCAAAAACAGGTTACCCTCTCTGAGCGTAACATGTAACGGATACAATGAGTGTATCTTGGGTCCTCTAGCAAGCAGGAGGTTCCCCCTGTGGAGTGTCCACCCTCCCGAAGAAAAACCGGCACGAATGCCGTCTTCATCTAGTTGTCCGACTGAGATCAATGGCCTTGAGAGCTCGGGTACATGTCGGACATTGTGGAGTACAAGTGTAGAGCCACCTGCAAGGTTGAGCTCTACTGTGCCGATTCCAATGATGTCACAGTGTTGCGAGTTGCCGACCCGAACTGAGTCGGAGTGACGGATCGTATATTGCCGAAATTGGGATCGATGAGGAGTCACGTGAAATGACGCGCCCGAATCTAAGAGCCATGTGCTCGATTCTTCAGTCGTGAGCAGAACTTCTGATCCGACTGGATTTTCGATTGATAGTATATTCGGGTCGTCTGGTAGCACATCAGCTGAGAAGCTGACGTAATTAATCTCCTCATGCCGGCCACTCTTCTTGTTGTTCTTGTTCTTGAGTGCGCGGCAGTCGGCTTTGATGTGTCCGGGTTTCTTGCAATAGTTGCAGATTCGGTTATCCCGTGACTGGCTCCGTCTTCGCTGATTGTTCGGCGGCCGTGAGGAATCTCTTCCTCGTATGTTCGATCGGTCTGTCGAACCTTGTACTACATAAGCGTCGTCTGTTGAGTCTTTGGCGAAAGACTTTCTCCGAGCTGCTTCGGTCAGGATTGCGCTCGTGACTTCGGAGTATTTAACAGCCGTGGTTGACGCGTTGCACACGGTTGTGACGAAAGTTTCCCATGATGAGGGAAGGCTGCTCATGAGTATCATTGCTCTGAGTTCATCCTCGATTGCCGTCCCCTGTGACGAGATTTGGGAGCTTATGCTTTCGTACTCATTGAGGTGTGCTTGAACCGAATCGGATTCTTTCATCCGCAAGTTGTAGAGGCGCCGGATCAGAAACATCTTCGTTGCGGCGACCTTCTTTTCGTAAGTGTCCGACAATGTTTTCCACAGTTCGAATGCTGTCGTACACGATTGCACCGTAAAGTATACCGATTCCGATAGGTGCATCCGAATCGTGGCGCGGACAATTCTGTCCAGCTTCTGCCACTCAATTGGTTTGTCTCCTTCTGGAGGTTCTTCATTTTCGATGGGATCGATTTGCCCCTTGACTATGAGATAGTCCTGCATTTGCTCCTTCCAGAAGTTGAAGTTCGATCCATCGAACTTTCGTAGACTCATTTCTGACGAGCCGGATGTTGATGCCATCAAATTCGGTTTAGGTTGACGAAGCTCGGTTCGGAGTTGACTACGAACCTTGTTGGAGTGCAGCCGGTTGGCTCACCCGATATCGTTCTAGTCGGATTTGAACCCGAGTCGGTTCGGCTTCGGAACTTGCTCGAATTGACTCCGGTAACTTGAGGGACAGAACCGACTGGTCTTCCCGAATGTTGCCGAGTCGGAGTGAGCCCGGTTCGCTTCGGATATATATGCCGAATACCAATTATTGAAACCGATTATCTGGACCGATTCTGCTTCGGGTGGCTGCAGCGACGAGAGAGACAGATCCAACTGATCCTCCCGAATGTCGATCAGCCGGATGAAGCGCGAATTGGGGTTGTTGTCTTGAGACCGATCTGCACCGAGTGGTTACAACGAGCGGCGTTTGTTGACCTCTTCGGATGCCGTTTAACCGAGTGGAGCACGATCGTGTCAATGTTGCACAAGGGGATTTCACCTCGAGCGTTGCGATCACAGGGAACGGAGTACAACTAGCTGGCTTACTCCAAGCAAAGATGATCTAACGCGATGAGATGCAGGCCTCGTTTTTCTTCTTCTTCTCTCTTTTTCGAATGACGCAGGAAACCGAATGCTGAGACGACGGCCGACAGCGGATTGAAGGACCGACTACTGTGCAGGCTCTGATACCAGATGTTGGAGACAAAGTCGTCTGGGCGGAAGATCAAGAAGCATTCGATTGCTGTTGAGTACCTGCGTATGACAGATTGTAGGTCGTTGCACAGAGAGAGAGAGAGAGAGAGAGAGAGAGAGACACAAAAGACTCCTTATTCCATAAAGCAATAATACAACACCCAACCTTACAAAAAGGTTACAAGGTCACTATATATAGTGACCGACTTAGGGCAACTACCCTTTATGCTAATTACATAAATGGCCAAAACGGGATAGTGTGAATACGTCCATTATACACATGTATTCGACACCGTGTTCGTGCTCCACCTTCCCATTCGCCTCCGGATTGTACGCTGTGGTGAGCGAAAGTTTGACTCCTAGCCGGTCGAACAGCTCTTCGGCCTCTTCTGCGTCCAACTCACCACGGTCAGCCACGATCTTCCCTATGCACCCGTATCGGCACACGGCTGTCGTCGTCTTGTTCTGCAGGGCTCGGCCTTCAACCTGGTTCATTAGATCTTCCCGAACCAGCACCAGATACCGCATATGTCCTACCCCCATTGGCATCGTCACCAAATCCACCATCCACTTGAAGTGGACGGTCGGAGGGTAGGTCGGGTGAAGCTCGTCCCGATGTCGGATCATGGAGTGTACCTGACAGCTTTCGCAAGTCGTCACGAATCGATGCACGTCCCGGTATAGTCCCGACCACCAGTACTTCCCCTTCAGCTTTTCGAACGTGGCCCACGTTCCACGGTGTCCAGCCCACGGGCTACCGTGGTACGCCGCAAGCAAATCCTCCTTCTTCGCCACCACTCGAAACGGGATGTCATTCCTCTTCTTCGGGTGCTTCCAGATGTATCCGTCCCGGAGAAAGAATCGATAGGCTTTCTTCCGAATCCGGTTGGCCTCGTCCGTTGTCCATGCTGCGTCCGGTGTCATTGTTTTCAGGAACCCGCCGATCTGCAACCACTCCCCGTCGTACTTTCTCTTGTCGAAGTCGTTAAGCGTCGGAGAGCATTCCCCGTTGGTTGTCATGTAAGCCGCCTCGAAGAAGTCCACGCCGACTTCCTCGTCCTCTGAAACCATGCCGCCGTCGTTTTCGAACCTCGCCCTTGAAAGCATGTCGGCCATGGCGTTGTCTTTCCCGGAGATGTGTCGTATTTCCGGATTCAGGGACTTGATGTACGCTATCCACCTGAGCATTGCCAGCTCCGGCGTCGCGCATCCAGAAACCATGCCAAGAATTGGCAGGCAGTCTGTCTCGATAATTACCTCTGCCCCGATCAGATAGTCTTTATCGGCCTTTACCGCCGAAATGATACCCTAGAGCTCACGTTTAACCTGGGCGTATCCTCGCTGTCGCTCGCTAAGGACTTTCGCGCCAAACCGGATCGGGAAACGCATGCCATCCTCGTCCTCCTGGTTGACGACCCATCCGACCGTGTCTACCGTTACGTAAACTGGAGTGCTCTGTCCGTAGACAACCTTTCGGAGCGCCGGAGCCGCGGCAAATGCTCCCTTCATCTTCCGGACAGACTCTGTATGCTCGTATCTCCACTCGAATTTTCGCCCCTTTTTCAGCAACCCGTATAATGGCTCCGCGACGTGAGCGTAATGCGGGATCCATATATGGTAGAACGTGCACGCTCCCAAGAACCTCCGAACCTCCGTGACCGAGCTACAGTCGTTCTTCATCATGGAGATGGCTTCTACCTTAGCCGGAGACGGTTTCCGGCCGTACGGCCCGCATAGGTGTCCGACGACCATGATCTTTGATTGCCCGAAGGCCGATTTTCCCCCGGAGAAGGTGAGCCTCGCGCCCTCCAACCTCTACAGCACCTTCTCGCAGTCATCGATGTGCGCCGCCACGAATTTCCGGCATCCGTCCGGTCCAATCGTCTCGTCCCTTTCCTCCACCGGGCATCCTTTGATCGGGACGTCGTCCAAAAATGGCATGGTGATGTCCGGGATACAATCCCTCAGCACCTTGTTCATTGCGTTCACCATGTGAGCCACCGAGTTCGTCCCTCCTTGCGGTAGGGTACACATCCGTACTAGGCCGAGAGGAGTTCGCATTGTCATGATGTCTCTACTCTCTACGGCGAGCTGGAACTGATCGTACCCCGAGTAGAGATCACCAACCGAGTAAATCGACCTTCTGGCGAAGGCCTCCGCGAACTCGTCTATTGTCGGTCCGATTCCTGCGTTTCGAATGGTCACCTTGTTGACCGGCTGCAGGTCTTGAATAAAGCGCAGCGTGCCGTCCTTCTTCGGCACGGTAAACCACCGATTCGAGTATGGGGCACTCGACGGTTCGAGGATTCCCATCTCAACCTTCTGCTTTAACAGCTCCATCAGCTTCGGGATGTGAGCTCTGGGTACTGGAATCGGTTTGAGACTCCACGGCACATGCGGTACCGTGAATATCACCATCGGTTCCACGACTGTCGGGTCTACGCACCCGATCTCCTCCGGTAAGAATGCGAGAGCCTTCCCGTGCCTTCCGAGCATTCCCCGAAAACGGTCCTCTTCCGCCAGCAGTAGGAAGCCGCCCCCACCGATTTTGAGCTCGCGTAGCGTTATATCGGTGAATGTGTGTCCTATGCGGGCCGGATTTCGTAAACTCGGGTCCGATGCAACCCTCTTTATTCGCAACTCGCTGCCCTCCGGCAAGGGAGCCGCGACTGGCCTCACCTTCCTGTCCACAGTCTTGTACCTCGTGTCCACCCGGGCCGTCCGATCCGACTCGAGCCCTCTACTGAAGTCCGCGATGACTTCGTATATCTTTTTCGAACATACCGGAATCATCCGGTCCTCTTTCAGGACTCCTCCGACTACCTCTCGCAGCTCCCCCAAGGTATCGTCGAAAGAGACTGCCTCCACGGCTCCGTTGATTTCCTCTCCAAGGCCGAGGACGCCACATGCCCGAAGTCGCTCCTCCGCCCGTTTCTTCTTCCGTCCAACAACGTCAACTATCGTACACCCACTCACCCTATTGTCGAGGTCTTCCCTTCCCTTCCCTTCCCTTCCCTTCCCCGGGGTGTTTGTTTTTCCCTCGGTTACCCTGTGTGACTTGTCTTACTAGAGTCTTGCGTGTATATCTTGTATGAGTCGCCTAGATTGGAGAACCAAAATTTCCTACTTACAGTACAGGGATTCTTCACTATCATACACTTGTGGGGTTCTCCCAGAGTGTCCGGACTATCCCGGCCCCACACCTTGATAGCCCTCTTCAAAAATCCTCCCGGCTTTCGCCCCCGGGGGTCTCGCGGTTCCTCTCATGGTTTGGTCTCACCGTCAGGAACTGGACCGAGTGGCGCCCATCCTGGCTCTTGACCCTTGCATAGGCCGATCCATTGTCCAGCACCTTGGTCTCCATCCGTGCTGCCGTGATGTACGGTTCTCCTAGTATAACCGGATGTGAGGACGTCTCCTGCACGAAGAAGTGCTGGTCAATCTCGACATTGTCGATCTTTACTCGTACATTCGGGCAAGCTCCATGCAGTTCTTCAGTGGCGCGCGTCGCTGCCCGTATCTTCCACCCGTGCTTGGTGTTGATCGGCCATTTCCCCTTCTTATAGAAGTCCATGGACATCAAATTGATTTCTGAACCGTGGTCCACCAACGCCACCACCGGTTCATGAACATCTTCGATCTTCGCGGGGTCTCTGTGGTCGCTCTGGCCCAGTGCGGCCTCGAATAGTGGCTCTCTGCCAACTTGTCTTCCAGCGCCATGTCCTCTATGTGCGTCGTCCTGACCTCCACCGGCTTCTCCGGTTCTGTCTCCGTCGACAGCCTCTTCCTTTTCACCAAGTCTACGATGGAGTCGTGGAACTCCTTCTTGGCGATCCCGAGCACTTCCCTCAGCGACAGTTCCACCTTGCTGTCGAGGATTCGTTCTTCCAAGACCTTTCGCAGGTCCGTGGATCTTTCGATTTCTGTGCCCAGCCGGTACCCGCCCTTCTTGGGATTATCCTGGGCATCGGTTACAATGGCCTCATTCCGTCTTTGCCCGAATCGAGTTTCATATCGCTGCGAGGGCCCGGCCCCTCCGGTTTTCCCTACCCGCTTGTCCTCCACCAGAGCCTCGTAGTTTTGACAAGCGGCTTCGACGAAGCCCGTCCTTTCTTCCACCAGGTCACTCCACCCGGTTACCTCCCGGACCCGTTTTTCCGCGCGGTCCACCTCTTCTTTCCTCAGCCGTGTGCTGGCGAGGCCTTCCAGCATCGTCGTCCAGAACCCGGCTTTGTTCATCTTCGGGGCCTCGCCACCTCCGACCCGAATACCAGCTGACGCCGAGTAGTGGACGGTCTCCGCGTGACGAGCCACCGCCTCCTCCATCAGCCTTTTCATATCCCCTTGCCCGACGTTCAGGTTCAGGGCCCTTCGGGTCTCGCTGGCGTGCACCCGACCGTTCCACAGGTACACCACGTTGCTTCTCATCGCCTCGGCGAAGTCCCCGCAGTCCTTCCGGATGTGTCCAACCGTGTCACACCACATGCACCTGTTTTCAGCCAGAGGTCATCAGTCACGGGCTTGTTCGCCACCATCCCTCCGTGCCTGGGCGATCTGGAGATCCCTTACCATCCGTGTCAGCTCCTCCAAAGTTGCTCCCCCGGACGAGCCCTTGACCACGCCGGTTGAAGCCGATCTGGTCTCGAGCCAATCTCGGGTCTCTTCCCTTCGCGTTGGTGGTATTGGCTCAAGCTTCCTTACTGTGACAGAGCCCGCCCCTGTCGATCCTTTGTCAACCCATTCCCGCCGTTTGTCGAAACGGCCACAGACCCTTTTCACCACGGCCTAGTCGGTCGTCAGCCCATCATCAGTCTCCAATAGGAGGCCTACCTGCTCCCGATCCCGCTCGTCAACCGACTTAACAAACAATAGGACACGGCTTGTGTCCAGAACGATCCGGTCAAGCACCGAGAGGCGCGCGAAGCGTTCCTCAAACTCCCGAAGGAGCACTGACGCGTTCCTTCCTTTGTTGGGGGTCTCCACCCACTCTATGAAGTTCCGCTTCGAAAGTCGAAGCGCATCTTCAAGCCCGTATCTTTCGAGGAGCCAACCTTCGAACTCCTCCCAGGTCCGGCTCTCGGCTCGTACCTCGAGCACCTCCGTATGGATACCCGGCATCGCCACTCGGGGGAATCCGGCTAGACGCCTCTCTTCCGGAATGTCCCTCATTACCATCTTAGCCCGGTAGGACGCCAAGTAGCTCGTGGCATCCTTTCCACTAAACCGGCCGATCGTACCGACAACCGCCTCAATAGCCCTATCAAGGGCGTCGGTGCCTTCGCGCGCACTCACTATACGGTCTACAGCTAAAGCCATGGCTTCTGCGAGGTCCGACCCCCTCATCTTCTACTCCTCTGCCGCCTGTTTCACGTCGGGTTCACCAAATATGTCGCGTTGTTACGCGCGTGCGTTGAGAACAAGGCGGGACCACTAGGGTCTTGGACCGAGGAATAGGTGAGGAAGCGAATGGAGAGAGAGAGAGAGACACGCTCACACACGTATAGACAAAGAAGCGCGCGGGAACGCAGCCCAACAACACAAGAGACACAAGTTGAGCTAGAGATAGGGTAAAAGGGACGCATAAATAAATATAAGTATGCAGACGACTCGAACGGTTACAGCCGATCAGGTCGGCGAGACGGGTGTCGACGCCTGATCACCCACGCACATAGGGGAGCAAGATGGAGATTCTGCCGGAAGCGCACGGGCGTTCGACGGAGCAGAATCAGCCTCTCGAGAACCTGCGCAAAGAAAGCTAAGGAGAACGATAGAGGAGAAGAGCTCGGTCCCAGTCCAACAGCACTTCGTCCCCTCTAACGCGCGATACCTTCTCTCCCCCGTCTCCCTCTCTTTTATAGCTCAAGGATGGAGGCCGTCTTGCCCGTTTACATCACATTAATTCTCTGTCCTTTCGGACAAAGATACTCCTCGATTCTCCCTATAGAATATTGCTACCTAGGATTTAACCCTTGCGCCTACCTATCTTCTTTATGACAAGGGACGTGCCCACGTATAAGGGCCGGTTCACACACATTATACACGGTTTGCGCCTGGGGACGGTTTTCTTCACGACAGCATGCAATGACTTGCTCAATTTTTTGGTTAGAGAAATTGGTAAGTGCGAGAGTCGTCCGTAGAGGCTCCCGTAGGCTGGAAAGGAAGGTATCCAGAATGTAATGTGCGGAGACATCGTCAGCCAGTTGTCGATAGAGATCCTGAAACCGGATCGTGAACTGGGCGACCATCTCGTGAGGTTCTTGGCTCATGGAAAAGAACTGTTGAAGCAATTCGCGATTCAGAACTTCGCAATGAAATAATTCTAGAAACTTTGTTCAGATGTCCTGGAACGTTGTGACCTCCCCCGCGTCGAGGCGGGAATACCATCGAACAGTCGGGCCATCGAGGGATAGAGCAAATTCCGCGATTTTGGAGGACTCAATTTCGGCAGCCGATAACCGATGCGTCGAGTGGTTGGCCTGCCATGTGGACACGAAAGTATGGGTGTGCGATTCCGCGTGGGCCGTCTGTATATCGTGGGTAAGCGTAAGGCATGGTATTGAGATCCAGGTCTTCAGGTAAAGCTAAAAAAGGGTTAGGGTCAAGTTGGGTGACTTCTGGAGGGCTTAGCGGGGAGATCGGTGCGGAATCAACTCGCAAATGGGTATCAGGTGGCGAGGATTGCAACCGGTGGGCCTCCGATAGTTACTCGAAAGTTTGGGCAATGACCGCCGAGTCAGAAGTTCCTTCAATTGGCTCAGGGTGTCAAGCAGGTGGCCGAGACCGCGTGATGCGATTGGGCGCCGTAATGGCGGCTGAGGTTTGCCTCCTACGTAGTTCGTTGTGACTTTACAGCTGTAACCAAGCGTGCCAAATTGTGTTAACCGTTTCTAGGGGAAACACCTTCGATGAGCCCACAAGCTATCGGTATCAAGGGGTCGTGTTAGGTGGAGGCCTCTTCTACACCGAGAAGACGTTATGGGAACGAGGAGCGTACACGGGCTACAACCCATTAGATGTAGACGTAGCTCAGTTTACGAGTACGGGGAGAATACAGATGTGAAGGAACAGTAAGAGCGAGATTTATACTAAATGAGAAAGCTCACAGTGATTACAGTACACAACTCTCGGCCGGAAATAGTTTTGTGCAGAGCTCCATGCTACAATATTAATCCTGCTAAATAATCTATGTATCTCCCCTTCTCGAGGTATGCAGATCTCGGTTTATATAGTTTTCTTCTTTAGACAAAGTCGAGCCATCGGCTGATTGTGAGGGCTCAAAAACTCGACTATTTTAGTTCTACCTATTTCCTCACCTACTTTTCTACCTACCGGCGAGTTTACATATTTTGTATTTATATTTCTAGCCTATGGACAACAATGTTGCACTCTTATTGAAGTGATTCAAGACTCGGTTGTGGCCGAGCAGTATTCCGCGCTATTCCTCTCAAACTGCTATCAGAGCGAACAACACTGAAAATGGAAGAATCATTCGACAGCATGTTCAAGCTCACCGGTTCCAACTACTCAAAGTGGAAGTTGAAGATGAGGGATATGTTGGTGGTCAAAGATCTTTGGTTGTCAGTTCAGTTCGGGGACAAGAGACTGGATAAGATCAATGCCACAGTGTGGGAGGTGATGCACATGAAGACGGCGGCATACATCCGGTGCTTCATCGACATGAGCCTGTACAACAGCTTCAATGAAGAAAGTAAGGCTCATGAACTCTAGGAGAAGATCGACATCATGTTCCAGAACAAGAATGTTGTTAACCGGGTTTCGGTATTCCAGAAGCTAGTGAGGCTTCGGTACCAAGACGGCTCTAGTATGGCGGAACACATGAATGCCTTCCATGGGCTAATACATCAACCAACCTCGTTTGAAGTACCTCTCTCCGATGAGGTACTCGAATTCCTCCTGCTCGGTTCCCTCCCGAATAGTTGGGAGACGTTAGTTGTCACGTTGGACAACGTCGGGCCGGAAGGAAAACAGTTGTCCCTAGCAAGGGTAAAATCAAGCCTGTTAGATGAAGAAGCTCGCCGAAAGGACCGGGAGTTCAGAACTTATCTAAAGGCCTTGGTCACAGAAGATGACTGCAACCAGGGAAGAGGCCGGTATCAGAGTCCCCAAAACCGAGACAAATCGGGGACGAGGTTGAAGTCAAGGGGGGTGCCCACATGCTTCTATTGCGGGAAGCCAGGACATTTCCAAAAGAACTGTCAGCATTTCCGGAAGGAAAAAGAAACCGGCACTACCGATTCGAAGAAGAGTTCGGACCAAAACGGTTTGGACCAGAGAAGACCGGATCAGAAGAAGGGAACGTCCGCGATCGCGACAAGTGAAGAAGAGCTGATGCTCATTACTGAAGAGAATTAGTTAAACCTTGCCAACGACAAGACAACGTGGGTTGTCGATTCCAGAGCGTCGTTCCACCTAACACCGGACCGGAGATGCTTCTCATCCTACACAACCGATGATCATGGTTGTGTCCAGATGGGGAATGAAGGGACATGCCGAATTATCGACATAGGAGATGTGTTGTTGACGACATCAACCGGATGCAAGATGCTACTAAAGGATGTCTGACACGTTCCGGAGGTTCAACTGAACCTGATATCAATCGGTCGGCTAGATGTTGAAGGCTACATGGGTAGCATCCGGAATGGAGTTATGAAGTTCAGCAAGGGAAGCTCGATCGTGGCCCGAGCCCAGAAGGTCAACACTCTGTACTTGATGAATGCCCGGATATGCCGCGAAGAAGTGAACTTAGCATTCCATGTTGCCGGTGAGTTGTAGCACAAAAGATTGTGTCACATGAGTGAGAAGGGGATGAAGAGGCTTGTCGAAGACAACCTCATTCCGGTGAAGGAAGTGCGACTTGAGAAGTGCATTGATTTCTTGGTCGGCAAGAAAAATGGAACCTCCTTCCATTCAAGGCCACTGATGAGACGGAATGCACCACTGGAGCTGGTGCATACCGATGTGTGTCAAGCGCAATACTTCATGACGTTCATAGATGACCACAGCCGGAAGTTGTGGGTCTCACCGTTGAAGAAGAAGGATCAGGTGCTATTTGTCTTCAAGGAGCTCCACGCGAGAGTGGAAAGAGAAACCGGCCGAAAGCAAACTACCAGGGGTAGTTCGAGGAGAATTGCTGATCGAAGGGAATCCAGCTCGAATTCACCGTGCCGAAGACGCCGGAACTAAACAGGTTGGCCAAAAGGATGAACCGGACCATAATGGAGAGAGTCCGAAGCATGCTCGCACATGCCAAGTTACCCAAGACGTTTTGGGCTGAGGCGTTGACGACGGCGACCTATGTGATAAATAGATCACCCTCAGTGCCCTTGAACGTGTCTTACCGGCATTTGAAGATGTTCGGGTGTCTCGCATATGTGCATGTCGCAAAGGACAAGAGAGCAAAGCTAGATCCGAAGTCTAGGCCATGCATATTCCTTGGATACGGCGATGATGAGTTCGGTTACCGGGTGTGGGATCTGGTCGACAAGGTGTTCCAGAGTCGGGACATAGTCTTCATGGAAGACAGGACCATTGCTGACTGGGAGTCGGAGAAGAAGGTGATGAACTCTGGATTATTCAATGAAAACCGGCTTGAGGACACAAGGACTTACCCGGTTGAAAACCAGACACTAGCTGGTAACCGGATGACACTCGACGAACCGGCCGGATATGGACAAGAAACCGAACCGACCGAAGAAGAAGAAGACATCGGAGCTGGACAAGCTCCCGAATCAGATTCGGATGAGGAACAAACGGAGGAACCAACAGTCGGAAACCAAGGACAGAGATATCCTCTCCAAGAGAGAAGAGCCCCCCAGAGATTTCCAAATGTAGAGCATGTGTTGCTAACTGATAAGGGGGAGCCGGAAAGCTTCAAAGAAGCAAAACTAGACACCTACAGCCGCAAGTGGTTGAGTGCCATGCAGGATGAGATGGATTCCCTACACGAGAACCACACATATGAACTGACGGAGTTGCCGAAAGGGAAGAGAGCACTCCGAAACAACTGGGTGTACAAACTCAAACCGGGAGATGTTGGAAATCCACCAAGGTATAAGGCCTGAATCTTGGTGAAGGGCTTCCAACAGAAGTAAGGAGTGGCTTTCGATGAGATCTTTGTCCCGGTAGTAAAGATGACATCCATCCGAACGGTATTGGGCTTAGCGGCAAGCATGGACCTCGAGGTAGAGCAACTAGACATGAAGACGGCATTCCTCCATGGTGACCTCGAAGAGGAGATCTACATGCATCAACCGGAAGGATTTGAGAAGAAAGGGAAGGAGCACCTAGTGTGCCGGCTGAAGAAGAGCCTATACGGACTGAAGCAAGCTCCTCGGCAATGGTACCAGAAGTTCGACTCCTTCATCACCGACCAAGGATACCACAAGACGCAGGCCAAGCCGATCACTGTGTGTTTGTGAAGAAATTCGAAGGAGGAGATTTCTTGATACTCCTTCTATATGTGGATGATATGTTGATTGTCGGACGAGACCAAGGCAAGATCCGGATGTTGAAGAAGGCTCTGAACCAGACCTTCTCAATGAAAGACTTGGGTCCGCCAAGACATATATTGTGAATGCACATCATTCGGGACCGGTCGAAGAAGCTATTGCGGTTGTCACAGGAGAAGTACATGACAAACATGCTTCAAAGGTTCAACATGTCGGAGGCGAAACCGGTCGGATCGACACTTCCGGAAAACTGCAAGCTATCCAGGAAAAAAAGCCCGAGGACAAAGGCGGAGAAGACGGATATGATGAAGATACCATATGCTTCTGCCGTTGGGAGCTTGATGTACACGATGGTATGTACCCGGCCGGATATCGGATATGCAGTCGGAGTGGTGAGCCAGTTCATGAGCAATCCCGGCAAAGAGCATTGGAACGCGGTCAAGTGGATACTCCGGTATCTGAAAGGAACTTCGAGTATGTGTCTCTGTTTCGGCTCCGATAATCCCCAACTTGGCGGATTCACGGATTCGGATATGTCAGCTGATGCGGATACTAGTCGGTCTACATCCGTATATGTCATGACCTATGCAGGGGGAGTTGTTTCCTGGTAGTCGAGGCTGCAGAAGACGGTTGCATTGTCAACCACGGAGGCGGAGTACATGGCAGTTGTAGAAGCCGGCAAGGAGATAATCTGGATGAAGGAATTCATCAGAGAGCTAGGAATCCAACATGAGGAATATCGGCTCTACTGCGACAGTCAAAGTGTCATCCACCTTGCAAAGAGCACGGCCTACCATTCCCAGATGAAACATATCCAATGGAGGTACCATTGGATCCGGGAGAGAGTAGAAGATCAAGAGTTCGTGTTGACGAAGATCCACACGAAGGAGAACGGGTCGAACATGCTGACCAAGGTGTTGACAACCGACAACCTGGAAGTGTTGTCACAGTAATCCACGAGTACGTGTCGAAAGGGGCGGGACCACGGGGGTCTTGGACAAGTAAGAGATGGATGTTGGGAATCCGACTCTCTCCGGTCCCGGTTGCACCGGTTGTGGTGCAAACCGAAGCGATTCCGGGTGCGTACTGGTGGCTGCCGAACACGAGAGAGGGAGAGAGAGACCACGCGCACAACATCGACTCAACACGCGCCTCTTATGTACAGGAAACAAAGGGAAAGAAACGCACCCGACACCAACAGAGAGACAAATATGCACAACCTTTTTTATATATAATTACAAGAGCAAGATACAACTCCGGCTTCAAGACGGACCAAGGTAGGTTAGGTTACAACAACAGTCCGCTACCAAGCCGCCGATCAGGGAGCTCTCGGGCTCGTCGCGTCGAGCAGGGTCTTGCACAAGAGACAGAGTAGAAGCCTAAACCCCTTTAGACATACGAGCTCTTAACCGGACTAAACCCTAAACAGACACGAAGACTCAACCCGCACGACGAAGAACAAGAACAAGAACAAGACCTCGAAGAACCCTAACAGGAAACAAAAAGTAAGAAAAATAGGAACTAACACACCTTCGACCTAAGTGGTATACCCTCCTAACTCAAAATGGGCAAACCCTCTACAAGGGACCCTCCCTTCCTTTTATAGAACAAGGAGAGGGATGCGTTACAATGTGGGATAAATCCCGATTTACATGGGATTCTTTTTCTTGACTTAACTCCTACTCGGCGCCATAAAAGCACCCCTATCACCTACACCATTTGTACAAGGGTGGGCACACATGCTCCACCCCACCATTCTTCCGATATTCCCTGGTCTCTCACCATAGCCCGGAATCTTCACGACATCCACCCCCACCAAACTGCACGTCCACCGGTACATGCCAAGTTCGGAGAAGGGTGAGAGATTCTAGCCGGTGAGGAACCGGTCTTCCGTAATCCGCATTCCAAATGTCGTGTTGGCCTTGCCTGTCTGAACCATCGGCTCTGGTTCCTTCTCCGCGCTTGCTTCTCCATAGGCTTGTTCGACCCGTCGATAGGTCATTCGCTGCGATCCCGTAGTGTGTGTGCTTCCCTATTAGCCCTTCTTTCGACCGCATGCAAGCTTCTTGTTCCTTCAGATGCGCGGTGTCCTCCGTCCGAGGAGCACTCGTGATGGCCCGCTTGGCCTACGTCGACCTTCGCGTCGTCCCGATTGTCTTTCCGCGCTGATCTACATCGCCTTCGTCCCCTCAACGCCACCTACCTTCTCCTTGGCCTTACGTTGCCATGGCGGCCGAACTACCAAGGTCTTCGGAACCAGTGTGGAGGATCCCTCTCCGGCCTTCTACACGAGATCACTTGGACCGGCAACCCATCTCCGCGCCTGTATTCCCGCTCTCGCACCTCCGTGTGCCACGCATCCCGTTCTCGTGTTCGACACCGCCCGTGCCAAACTCCGGTTACTTCCCATGCACACGTTGTCAGCCCTCGCCCGGCCAGATCGTGCATCGCCGCTTCTCTGCATACCGGTGTCCTCCGTGTCCGAGGAACACCCCGTAGTAGTCCACTTGGCCACTTTCATCTTGCGTTGCCACCACCAGTTCGGAGCCTTCCGCTTGGCGTCGTCCCCTCGCCCCCACCAGCTTGTTACCTCGAGTTTGGCTTGTCACGCCAATCGTTTCCACTTCGATTGAGCCGCCGAGATCTCCGAAGCGAGTGTGGAGGATCCTTCTCCGGCCCTCGATCTTGTTTCCGGTCTCCAATCCGTGTAGTCTGTTACAGACTCATGCTCTCGTTCCCAACACCTCCATGTGCCGTCTTCCGCTTTCCTTGTTTGGCACCGCCTGTGCCAAACACCGTCTCGTACTCGTGCCTCGCTTTGGCCCTTGGTGGCCACTCGCACGTCTCTTGCTCCACTCCCTGCTTACCCCTCACCGGCTTTCCTCTAAAATCGTAACCAGCTGGTAAGGGTTCGGCCTCTATCAACTATGGCCTCGCCAGCTCCCAGTCCGCTCTTCCCGCATTGCCGGTTCTCGTTTCCTGCCACCACCATCCTTCTCACTCGGTCTCACGTTGCCAGAGAGAGAACTATGTGAGATACAGAGAAATACTCTGTTGTAACAATTGGTTGGCGAAGAAACAGAGCTCGAGGTCGTTGCCTCTGAGTCTCTAATTGTACCCTCTTTTCTTCGTAGTGATAGTTGGAGTCTGTGGGCTCCTGTGGTTTTTCCCATTCAGGGTTTTCCACGTAAACATCTTGTGTACTCTTCTGTGTGTACGTCTATTCCCATTCCTGTGTTGCACTCTTATCGAAGTGATTCAAGACTCGGTTGTGGTCGAGCAGTATTCCGCGTTATTCCTCTCACGGCATACTCGTTCGACTTCCAACCAATCCTCAGTAAGGCCATTCGATCCGTCTTCGTCTTTGAGCTTGATTCCGATGGCCTCCTGTTCCGCTTGGTCGATCGACCTAACGAATAGTAGGACTTTGTCCACCCCCACTACTCTTTGTTCCCACTCTGGGAACCGAGCAAAGGGTTGCCCGAACTCTAGGAACACCTTCGTTGCACCCCGGTGGGTCTTTGTCGATGCTACCCACTGGTTGAAGTCGCGTCGCGTCGTCCCCGACTTTTAAGCCGTCCTCTGTATGCTTGCAGACGCACCTCTTCAAAGGCCTCCCACGACTATGAGCTTCTCGAAGCTCCTTTACTTCCATGTGCATCCGGTCCGTTGCGACCCGACAGAAGAACTCCAACCTCAACGCCCCATCTATACCTTGCGCCTCCATTTCCGCATTGTAGACTTCCATGTAGAATGGGTCTTTGTTCCCGTTGAAACGGATGACTCTTTCGATCACACACCTGATTGTTTGTCGCGTTGCCTCTCATTTCATCGCCACTCGTCCGAACTCCATCACCACTTCCACCACCATCTCTGCAAAGCCTTCGTCTTCTAACTCCATCCTCCCTTGCCGCCCTTTCACTTCGGGGGGGACCACCGGGGTCACGGACCGGGGAGACATGGTTGCCAGAAGGCCGATTTTTTTAGGGGCCGGTTACACCGGTTGTGGCACCAACCGGGACGATTCTAGATGTGAGCCGGAATCAACCTAACCAGACAGATCCGGATGTGACCAAATGGGTCCAGATGTGTTCTGGAAGCAACCGGATTGAAGAGAAGGAGAGCATATGCACGCACACCAGCTCTTCGCACCCTCTTATATATAAGATGACGAGTCTCCGGACCAAAATAGGACACACGTTGTCGTGAAGATTTTCGTCCACAAGCGGAAACCCGAGCAACGAGAGACAAAGAGCGATGTGCAACGTTGCACACGTACATAATGTATTTGTAATAATAATAAGGGTAAAGGATATGGTGCTAGAAATGCCCCATAAGATCCCTAAGGTATAAAGGTGATGTGGTCTTGTGCGCACATCCACACGAGAGAGAGAGAGAGGTACTATGCGGTACATAGGTACCTAGTTGTTTGCGAGGAGGTGGGAGTTAAGGGGGCCATCAATCTCACCCTCCCCCAAATCAAGGCAAATATCCCCTTTGAATGAAAGGGGATATTTTAGTCTCAAGTTTGTAAACGGTCTTCCCTCCTTGTGCTATAAAAGGAGAGGGAAGGCACCATTGTGGGGGTTGCCTATTTTGAGTGTGCGAGGTATACCACATAGGTCGATCGTTAGGGTTAGGGTTAGGGATTCTTTATCTTTATCTTCATCTTTGTCGGTTAGGGTTTCGAGTAGTCGTTTGGTGCAGCCTATGCGGCCACCATTTTGTAATCGTTCATTTCGTTTTAATACATCTTGTTGTTTATCTTGTCTCCATCTTCCTCTTGTTCGATCTAATCTCTTGTTCATTCTTCTTCTTCTTGAGAAAAGCTTCCATTCCGTGTCTGATTCCTTCTCCTCTACTCCTTAGTCCAAGACCCCCGTGGTCCCGCCCTTCTCCACGCACGCGCGTAGCAACGTGACAACGTTGCAACATAGAACGACTCAACACACACACACACACACACACATCATAAGCGCATCCGGATAGGATGAAACCCACAGACACCGACACAGACATATGCACACTGAAGTTTTCTCATATATATTTACAAGGGACACAAGTTACAATGCCAGTTTTGAGCCGGTCCAATACCAAACAGATATAGCAACCGTCCACAAGCAAGCTCCAGTCGAGGAGCACTCAAGCTCGCCTACGCGAGTGGAAGCCTAGCGTTGAGACGGGTCTTCTTCCCGAAGCACAGCAATTGTCTGCCGCCAAGCCTTTGCATTCTCGCCAGGGGAGATCGGGTGTGTTGACCCGACGATCGTAGAACCAATGGTGATCTTCACGGTACCACATGTACTGTGGAATAAAGTCGGTTCCGGTGCCCAGAGCTCACATCCCAAAGTTGATGGAGTTGCTCAAACAGAAGGTCGAGATGGGGATCCTTGAGCCGTCGAGCGCCCCATACTCGACTCGGTGGTTTACGGTGCCAAAGAAGAACAACATGTTGCGCTTCATTCAGGACCTACAGCCGGTCAACAAGGTGACCATTGGGAACGCAGGAATTGGGCTGACAATCGATGAGTTTGCGGAGGCCTTTGCCGGAAGGTCGAACTACTCGGTCGGCGATTTGTGCTCTGGGTACGATCAATTCCAACTAGCCATAGAGAGTAGGGACATCACAACGATGCGAACCCCTCTCGGCCTAGTTCGGATGTGCACCCTACCGCAGGGAGGGACCAACTCGGTGGCGCACATGGTGAATGCTATGAACAAGGTTTTGAGGTTCTGCATCCTGGACATCACCATGTCATTCTTGGACAACGTCCCGATCAAGGGATGCTTGGAGGAAACAAAGGACGAATCAGTCAGAGCGGATGGATGCAGGAGATTTGTTGCGGACCATATCGCCGATTGTGAAAGGGTACTGCAAAGGCTTGAGGGCACTCGGCTTACCTTCTTCGGGGAGAAGTCGTCTTTCGAACAATTGGAGATCCTAGTAATGGGACACCTATGCGGACCATACGGCCGGAAACCGTCTCCGACGAAAGTAGAGGCCATCTCAATGATGAAGGAGGAGTGTGAGTCAGTCACAGAAGTTCGAAGATTCCTTGGAGCATGCGCCTTCTACCACATTTGGATCCCACACTATGCGCACATTGTCGAACCGCTTTACGAGCTGCTAAAGAAGGACCGGAAGTTCACATGGGGCAAAGAACACACAGTGGCATTTCAGAGGTTGAAGGAGATGCTAAGACGGTGTCGGCTCTCCGAAAAACTGTGTACAAGCAGACACTCCGGTTTTCGTTATGGTGGACACAAGTCCGACCAGAATCGGATGGGTGGTCAATCAGGAAGACAAGGACGGTGCGAGGACCCCCATCCGCTTTGGAGCAAAGGTACTAAGCGAGTGGCAACGGGGATATGCCCAAGTCAAACGTGACCTTTGGGGTATCGTTTCGGCAATTAAGGCCTATAAAGACTACTTGATAGGGGTAGGAGTGATAATCGAAACGGACTGCTTGCCAATTCTCGGCATGATTTCCAGATGCACGACTATGGACCTAGCAATGCTCAGGTAGATCTCGTATCAAGACCCTGAATCCGGAGATACGGCACATTTCCGGGGAAGACAACGCCATGGCCAATATGTTGTCTAGAGCACGTTTCTACAATGAGGATGGCATGTTTCGGAAGATGAAGAAGTCGGAGTGGATTTCTTCGAGTGGGCCCGATTGAGGGCAAATAGACACGACATTCTGGCCCTAAACGAGTTCGACAAGAACGACTACAAGGGGGAATGGCTTCTCATCGGCAAGTTCCTAAGCATGATGGCCTCGGACACGGCATGGACAAAGGATGAGGCAAGCCGGATCCGGAAGAAGGCTTACCGGTTCTTCCTACGGAACGGTAAGATATGGAGGCCCCCTACTTGATGAAATCACTTCAAATCGAGGATCTCATTTCTGTTATTCGCTGGCCGGACAAGGCCTAACACAAGGTGTCACGGAGACACTTCACCAAAGGGTGATTACGGCATAGGATTAAGATTCAACGATTACACCGACTTACGTAGGTTACACGATTAGAATGCTTTGGTTAATTAGACGCGTAAGATATAACAGTAATTACAGAACGGAAATCAACACAGAAGTATAAACACCATATGCTCTATTAATTATCCGTTGTGATTACAATGGGGTCCGGGCCTTTAAATAGGTTTCCGGCCCGTAGTACAAAACGGTGCCTCTCGCACCCATTCGGGATCCGTCCGGATCTGGAACGGCATACCGTTTCCAGTCCGTCCGTCCACACTATGCTTATTTACAACCATACTTAATTAATTCCTTCACTCCGTATTTTGGACTCCCTGCCGACCGGTAACACATGGCACGCCCGTGGGACAGTACCTTGTACGTCGAACCCTTCTCGGCCCCTTCATTGTTCACCCAAATTGTCCAAAATACTTTGTTCCAGATTTTCCAATTGTTCTTCCGGTTGTGGTTGTTGCGGCTGTGCTTGCTGCTGCTGCTGTGGTTGCGGTTGGGACTGTGGCTGCTCCGGCTGCTCCGTTTGTTTCTCTGACTCCGGCATCTCCGTTTGACTGCTACCGGTCCGGTCTCCTTCCAGTAACGGTTCCTCATCACTGAGGTTGACCGTAACCGGTTCTCGTGCTTTCTCTTCCCGGATCCGGGACCTCTCGTAGCTTTCAAACTGGATCTGCGCCTCCAGCCTGTCGTCGTCCAGCTGAGCTACAAGTTGCCGGACTTGCCCTAGTTGGTCCTCTGCCAAGGCTTGAAAGTCTTCGGCCAGCTCATCTCTTATGCCGGTGAAGTCTTCGGAAGTCAGCATATAGCAATCATCTCCCTCCTTCCGCCGGTTCTCTACGTTGGCCCGGAGCAATTGGAGTTCCGCCGCGTTCGTGGCCCACTTGGTCCACCATTTGACGGAGCCGTTGTCAATCAAGCTCTTGGTCTGGTTCAACCAGGCCCGCATGATATCCTGGATGCGACTTGCTCCAATTTGCGCTCTACTTTCCACCACTTGTCGCTCCTCCTTCAACTGCTTGATGAGATTCGCCGTATCCTCCGCATGCTCTCTGTAGCGCGTCAGCTGCCCTTGATATGTTGTCTACAGCCTCTGCAGTACCTCCGCCGCTCTTTCTTTTTCCGCCTGCTGTTGCCTGAGGAGCTCTGTCCGAACCTTCTCCGCCTCTTCCAACCGTCTTCTGGTTTCCGCTTGTTCATTAGCGTATGCCGTTGCGGTCCGATCAACTGCTTGCCGGAGCTCATCCGTCCGTTCCTTATGCTCCGTTTGCAACCGTTTATACTCCCGGTGCAAGTGCTCAAATTCCTCCGTTTTTTGTTTGAGCTTGCCGTTGATCTGGCGATGGTTCCGATCCTCCCGGTCCTTTACCTGCCGGAGTTCCTCTTTCAGGCGCTCTACTTCTGTTTCGGCGTTTCTCCGGAGTCTGTCCTTCTCTTGCAGCATTTTCTCCTTTTCCTCCTTGAGCCGGTCGTACGCTTGGTGGCCTTTCCGTAAGCTCTCCTCAGCCCGGCGTAGATTCTCAGCAGTCTTTTTGAGTTCTGCCTCCGCTGCCGTCTTCAACTCTCTTTCGCGGCTCCTCAGCGCTTCTTGGGCAGCTAGCTCATCCTTTAAGTCCGCCAGCTCTTGGGCTTGTGCCGCATTTCTCTCTGGAACGGTTTCCGTTGCCGGGGTCTGATTGCTATGTACGGGTTGATCTGACGCTTTATTCTGTACATTGCCCGGAGTCACCGGTGCTTGGACTTGTGTTGTCAAAGCCAATTGAGCCATTTCCCTTGTGACCCTGTCCAAGTCTTGTTCAAGGCTCCGGATTCTGGACCGGGCCGTCTCTAGATCTACGGTTGTGACGAGCAACCGTTCGTGGTGCGCTCTCTCCTCCGCCTCTATGTACTCGACCGCTCTGGCGATCTGCTCGCCTACCCACCGTAGCCACATGCTACTGGTGCCTTGCTGCTGTACTGGTCGGGTCGGCTCGTTCACTATGGAATTGTCTGGCCTGAGTGCCTGTATCTGCCGTTCTGGTTCTACTTCTTGGCCGCCGTGTGTGCTGGCTGGGCTCGCCGGCTGTTGAGTTCCGGTTCTCGCCGTCTCCGGAGCCGTTGGAATGCCTTCTTCTATAGAAGTCGTCAAGCCCGGTTCTATACACACCGGTTCC
Organism: Azolla caroliniana; assembly: GCF_043228905.1. NCBI lineage: Eukaryota > Viridiplantae > Streptophyta > Polypodiopsida > Salviniales > Salviniaceae > Azolla > Azolla caroliniana. The sequence continues at coordinate 12,711,982 of NW_028230455.1, forward strand.
GGTTCCTCCCTTGTGGTTTGCCCAGGTTGAGTTGGGGGCGTTTCCTCCTTTTGCGGGTCCGAACGCTCCCCCGCTGTCCCGGCGGTCCTACTTCTTGACCGTCGTTGGAGGTGCTCTTCTGGCTCCTCCGTTTCCTCTTCCTGGGTAACGGCATGTTTCTGTGCCGTCAAGGGTTCCGGTTCCTTCTGTCCCGGTCGCCGTATGGTTATCTTAACGGGTCCCACCGGTGACACCTCCTCCGGTTCTGGGAGCCGTTTCTTTCCTTTCGTCGCCTTCGACGCCAGCAGCTGCTGTCGTTTGGACGCGGGCTTGGAAGTGCTTCCTTCCGATACTCTTGGCCGCTTCTTTGGCTGAACGGTCTCGACCGGCGGCACGAGCAATGTTATCCACTGAGCTACAGCATGCCACAGCTTCCGGCCCTCCTTGCCGTCCTTTCCTCGTACCATGTCGATTGTCGCGCACAAACCGTCTGCAATCAACACCGGCCAGTCCACCTTGATCCCTTCATAGGTGGCTATGATCATCCCTGCCCGATTTTTTGGCATGACAGGGGGTCGGGGGTACACGTGGTCGTACTCATGGAGCACTCGAGCTATCTCCCTGAATAGCGGATCTTCACCGCCCTACGTTCGATAGCCTTTGCCGGCTACAGAGTACTCACCGAAATATCGGATGAGTTGCTCCGAGGTTGGGTTATCAATCTGAAAAATACCTCCCTCCGGAAGGCCTGTTAGCGCACGGATCGCTTCTTCGGTGATGACTTCTGTGTCGAGCTCCTTGATGACCCGGTCGGCTTCTCTGTGCGGTGGTGCCTCCATGATGGTCAAGAACCCATCCAGTCCGTGTTGCCTGAACCATTTCCTGGCCGCTTCCGACAGCGTTTGTGGTTCCATGTCTGCTTTGAGGTCGGGGAAAGATGGCGAGGTAGAGTGGTGATGAGAGTGAGAGCGAGAGAGAGAGCGAGAGAGAGAACGTTCCGAACGTGGGGTTTCTCTAAGTGCAGGTTCGCGTTTGCTAAGCTTCCACTGCCTTGGTGCTTCTGTGCTTCTTGGCTCGCGAAAAAAGAAGGTCTCCATGCGTTCTTCTTTTTCTCTGTGCGTCTTGGCGCCTTTTTCGAGCATGCGCACGTCGTGTACCAAATTAGTATTAAGCAATGTGGCGGCTCTTAAATGCCCACTACGTACCTTTTCGCTCCTTGCTTTCACGTCCGTTCATACCTCGATTTTTAATGTTTTTTTTTTTTTTTTTTTTTTTTATTATTTTAAATGACGGTGTGTGATCTTACACATCCGTAGGTCCCTTCGGACCCTTACCGTTTTCCTTACGGGTTGCCGTGTCTTCCTTCGTCTCTGCTACGGGTTCCCCGTCGTCTTTTTCTTCCATCCGTACCGCTCCCGGACAGGTTCCCGGTATAGTGCCGGTGAGCTGCATAAACGGGTTCTTTGGCATCGGTCCTTTATAGGGCTTTAGTCTAAATCCGTTCACCCACTTGCCTAGTACTTCACCGGCAAGTGTCCCTATCTGATAGGACCCGTTGTATTCCCGTGTCAGCCAATACGGGCCTGTCCATCTAAACCGGAGTTTACCCGGCATCTTGCCCATCCTCGTTTGGAATACTAGCACCGGCTTTCCGATTTCGAACATCTTTTCGTTACCTTTCCGGTGACGGTCAACGAACGCTTTCCGTCGTCGTTGCTCCAGTTCCATGTGTAGGATGCTGGCCAGCCGTTGCTCCTCCAGTTCGCATAGTGCTGCTAGCCGCATTTCCTCCGACTTCTTTTCATTCAGCCGTTCCCGTAGTTGGATCCGTAAGCTTGGTACCTGAAACTCCACCGGCATGACCGCCTCTAAGCCGAATGCTAACCGGAACGGTGTGGTCCGGATACTTGTTTTGTATGCCGTTCGGTACGCCCATAGCGCGCTATGGAGCTTTGTATCCCAGTCCGTCCGGTTTTCATTGACGGTTTTGCGGAGAATGTTCTGCAGCGTTTTGTTGGTGGACTCTGCTAACCCGTTCGCTTGTGGGTAGTACGGTGTGCTCCGTTTATGGACCACGGCATAGAACGTTGTTAAGCTTTCAACTACCTGGCCGAGGAAGTGCCCTCCTTGGTCGCTAATTAATTCAATCGGACATCCATATCGGCACCAAATGTTCTCGTACAGGAATTTTGCTGTGGATGACGCGGTATTGTCTCTCAAGGCCTTACCCTACACCCATTTAGTGCAATAATCCGTTGCCACGATGACATAACGATTACCCGTTCTCATTGCCGGTGGCTTGAACGGTCCGACAAAATCCAACCCCCACTTCTGGAATGGCTCTAGTGGAAGTACCGGTTGGTGTGGCATCCGTGCTTGCTCCGTAGGCTGGCCCATTCGTTGGCATAGGTCACATTCCTTAGCATACTTGACGGCGTCTTTTAACGTCGTGGGCCACCATAAGCCGCTCTGCCATACTTTCCTTGCCGTCGCTTCCCCGGCATAGTGTCCTCCGGCAACCCCACAGTGTGCTTCCCGTAAGATTACGTGTTTCTCGTCACTACGGACTGCCCGTCTCCATATTCCATCTGCTCCCTTGTGGTAGAGAGTGTCCCGTAACAGACAGAAATTGCGGCTTTGCACCGCCAGTCGTTTCCTCTCGTCCCGGTTCATTTCCTCTGGTGGCAGGCCCGTGCTTAGGAACTGGTGCATGTTTGTCAGCCACCTATCTTCTGATGCCACCGTGTCGTCCGCTGCCGTTTCCGGGGTGATACGGAATAACTCTGCGTCCGGGAATTCATCCGCTACTCCGTCGCCTGATTCTCCGGACTCTAACCGGCTCAGGTAGTCTGCTACGGCATGCTGGATACCGGGCCGGTGAAAGATCTCGAATTCGAACTCCTGCAACAGCAAGGTCCAACGGGCCAACTTACCGGTCAGGGACGCCTTGGACACTAAGTACAGGAGCGCCGAGTGATCCACATGAAAGGAGAACTTCCTTCCCAATAGGTAATGACGAAACTTTGTGACACTGTAGATCATGCCCAGGGCCTCCCGTTCTGTCGTCGAATAGTTCTTCTCCGCTTGGGATAGCTTCCGGCTGGCGTAATATACCGGCCGGTACCATTTAGGCTCCGTAAGTTGCATTAAGGCGCTACCGATAGCGATGTCGGAAGCGTCAACGAACACATGAAATTCCTTGCTCCAATCCGGAGGCTGCACGACGGGTGCTTGCGACAAAAGTACCTTCAGGGCATTGTATGCCTTATCCTCCGTATCCGTCCATTGGAACGGTGTCCGATGTACCGCGGTGTGTAATGGTGTAGCCAAGTCAGCCAAGTGACGGAGCATCCGGCTGTGCCACCGTATCTGTCCTAAGAATTGGCTTAGTGCTTTGGCCGTTTTCGGCGCTGGTGCCCCGAGTATCGCGTTTACTTTGTCCGGGTCGACCGCAATGCCCTCCTTACTTACAATGTGTCCCAGTAAGATTCCACTTGAAACTCCAAAGATGCATTTTGCTGGGTTTAAGCTTAGCCGGTATAACCTACACTTTTCAAGGCATAACCGTAGGTGCTGCAAATGGTCTTTTCCCCGGCTATAGACTGCAAAATCATCCAGGAAAACCTGCATGAAGGCAAGGATGTATTCGCCGAAGATCTCCATGATGATTCGCTGGAAAGTTGTTGGTGCCGTTTTTAGGCCGAACATCATTACTTCGGCCACAAACACCCCCCATTCGGTGACGAACGCTGTCTTCTCCTGGTCGTCGGGGTGCATCCGGATTTGATTGTATCCGCTGAACCCGTCTAAAAAACTATAAACTTCATGGCCGGCGACGGCATCCAGTACTCCATCCGTGAACGGAAGAGGGAATGCATCCGTAATTGTGGCTGCATTTAGTTTGCTGTAATCTACACACACGCGGATTTTACCGTTCTTCTTTGGGACGACGACGATGGGGCTCAGCCACGTCACTTTCTTTACCGGCCGGATGAAGCCCACTCTTAGGAGTTTGTCAATTTCCTCCTTCACTTTGGCGGCGTAGTTGGGGTTCATTCGGTAACGTCTTTGCGCCACTGGTTTCGCGTCCTTGCCTAAGTGGATCTGATGCTGATATAATTGAGGGTCCAGCCCTCGCATGTCTTCGTATGACCAGGCGAATACGTCGCGAAACTCCGTGAGAAGTTTGATCATCGCCGCTTTATCTTCCGGCTTCATTTCTTTGGCGATGTGTACCGGCTTTGATTCGTCCTTGCTTCCTAGGTTCACTTCGTCGAGCTGGGATGTTTTTACCCGTTGGGAAATGGCCATTTCCTGTTCCAACGCTTCCTGTGCTTGCCGTAATTCCCGAATCGAATCTTTGTCTGGTTCGGCTTCGGTTTCGTCCCGCTGCGGCAAGTATGGCGCTACGGCCTCAGCTACGTCAATCTCGAAGAGTGGTACGATCTTCGGGTGTTCCTCCAAGTACTGGGCTTCTTCATCATCTGCCAACCCTTCAAGCATGTTCACGCATTCCGCATACAGCGGTGTGCATTCCTTACCGTTGCTCGTCCGTGGTTGTGTCGGTACCCGGACCTTGGCTTTTCCGCGCCGGAAGGTAATCATATTTTTCCGCCAATTTTGCTTGATGTGTGCTGTTTTCAACCATGGTCTGCCCAGCAACAGTGGGTACGCGCCTTGCGCCTGTAGCTGCAGCACTACAGCCGAGATGTGAAATGTGTGACCTCCTATGGTGACTTCCAATTTCCGTATTAAGCTCGTCGGCCGTACAGAGCTCGTATCCGCCATCCGTAGCCAGAACGGACATGGCTCCCATTCATGTATACCCAAGGCATCACACGTGCGGAGGCTTATTACGTTCACCCCGGAACCTCCATCGATTACTATGCCGGGAAGTTCGTGCCCTTTGACAATAGCTGTAATCGCCGGACTACTAGTGTCCACCACCGTCGGTCCCTCCTCCGGATTCGAGAAGAGGACTGGTGCCGGTGGGGCTATACCGTCTGTCATGCCCGTTTTTAGTCCTTCCGTAAATCGCGGCACGAGCTGCAAGAGTCTTCCTAACGGCAACGTGATCTGACATTCTTGCAGTGCTTGCCATGTCTCGTTTTCTGGGTGGCTACCGCCGGCACTCCCTATGGTATTCGCCTTTTGCCGTTCCGCGTCCGCGACGTTCCTTTCATTGGCTTCCTTCACCCATTCCGTCGCCTGTTTTCGTATGGCCTCTTGTGTTTCCCACTCTTTGGCCATGCCTTTCGACCGTGTGGTTACTTGCTGTATATCCGCCACTTCCGAAACCACCATATTAACTGTTGGTCGTTTCTCGTAGCTCTTTACCGGGCACTGGTTACTGTAGTGGCCTTCCTGCCTGCAGTAGTAGCAGTACTCTTTACGGGTATTGCTGGATTCAGCATTGCTGGTAGCCGGAGTCGGTCCCGTAGTGAGTGGTGCGTTCTGTGTCGGTTGGCTCCTTGGGGTTCCATGTTCCGGGTCCCTAGGGTGACCACCTTTCTTGAAATTACGTTTCTTATTATTCTTATTTTTATTTCGGTAGTCCGGTCGTGGTGGATCGTAAAATCGGTCGTAGTCCTCCTGGTGCCTTCGGTAACCAGGGGAATGGTCTCTGTCGTATTGCTCGTGTCGTCTGTTGGGCTCCCGGTAACGGTCCGATCGCTCATACCGGTCGTAGTTATCATGCCGATTCCCGTACCGGCCATCATTCTCTTGTCTGTCTCCGTACCGGAAATCCTGTGCCGGTCGGTACCGGTTCATTTTTTGCCAACGATCGTCCTCTTCGTCTCGGCTGCTTCTTGGCTCGATCCGTCGAACGGGTGGTGCTTGTCGGTTTAACAGGTTATACTCGCACCGGTCCGTTGTATGACTCTTGGATTGACAAATCACACACTGAGTTCGCATGGTGCACTCCACTGCCGAGTGTCCGGCATTCAAGCAGATTGTGCATTGAATTGCCTGCCGGAACCGGAGATCTTCCTCGGTGGGTAACGCCCGTTGCAGTGTTCCCAGTGTAAGCCATGAGCTTGACTTTTCCATTTCTCTGACCCGGTCAATGACCTGGTCAATGGTGCTTCCTCGAAAGTCGATTACCGTACACACCGTGCGTAACGGTTCCCGGAGTGCGTTTAAAAATATCGTCCGTAATTCCTCCTCCGGGGGTGCACGGGCAAGCTGGCTATGCATTCGTTGGAAACGGATGACGAATTGGGGAATGCTTTCCCCTGCCTCCTGTCGGATCGTATAAAACAGGCCCACCATTGTCGTCTGGTCGACCTCCTTGTGGAAAAAATGCAAGAATTTCGCTTTTAATTCTGCAAAGGTTGTGATGGTCGCCGGGTCCTGCGTCCGCCGCCATCGTGTCGCTGGTCCTTCCAACGTGACCCCGAATTCCGCTATCTTCGAGCGTTCTTCTTCCTCCGGTGTCATTCGCTGGGACGTGTGATTTGCTTCCCATGTCTGCTCGAAGGCATAAACATGCGCTTCCGCGTCCGGGTCATCGCGATACTTTGAGTATTGGAACGGCATGTCGTCGTCCAGTATTAGGCCGCGGTTTAGTAGCGTTTGTTGATATCTTTCCGGTTTTCTCTCCGGTTCTTTTGCCGGTGCTTTTTCCGGTTCCTCTTCCGGTTCTTTTTCCGGTTCCTTCACCGGCTCTTCTTCCGGTACCTTTGCCGGCTCTTTCATTGGTGTCGGTGGCTTTGCTTCTTCCACTTCCGGTGTTGGTGGGTTGACTGCTTCCGTTTGCGGTTCCGGATAGCCCTGGTTGAGCGGTTCCGGTTCTGGAGTCGGCACGGTATCCGACCCGTCGTCCTCCGGGCCGCCGGGGGTATCGTTGCTGCTCCGGTAGTTCGTGTGCACGCTGTATCCCCCTTCGGAATCCGATTCGTAGGCTAAAAAGGCTTCTGCCTCGTTTTCTCCGCTTGCCAGCGCCTCCAGGAGGCGTTCGGTTTCCCGGAGACTACTTAGACTGCTTCCGTCGTCCTGGTCGCGAGTTTGCTGTAACCGAAGATATTCCTCCGCGACTCTCCGGATCTCGTTGGAGAACGAACGATCCGAGCGAATTTCGTGCGCTGCTTGCTGGAAAGTCTCACGCCGTCTTTGCCGTTTGGCGAGGCGTCGAGCTCGGTCTGTAACCAAGTCGTGCGTTGGTCTAGTCATCCATTACCGTCGTTCGCTGCGAGAAAGCAGGAATCGTGGTCGCCAAAACTGTGTTATTCGCTGGCCGGACAAGGCCTAACACAAGGTGTCACGGAGACACTTCACCAAAGGGTGATTACGGCATAGGATTAAGATTCAACGATTACACCGACTTACGTAGGTTACACGATTAGAATGCTTTGGTTAATTACACGCGTAAGATATAACAGTAATTACATAACGGAAATCAACACAGAAGTATAAACACCATATGCTCTATTAATTATCCGCTGTGATTACAATGGGGTCCGGGCCTTTAAATAGGTTTCCGGCCCGTAGTACAAAACGGTGCCTCTCGCACTGATTCGGGATCCGTCCGGATCTGGAACGGCATACCGTTTCCAGTCCGTCCGTCCACACTATGCTTATTTACAACCATACTTAATTAATTCCTTCACTCCGTATTTTGGACTCCTTGCCAGCCGGTAACAATTTCGCCTCTCATTTCTATGAGGTGTCTACTCCAAAAATTTGGCATTTTAGTGAATCTGTGTTCATCAAATAATCTGCAAATTGATGGCTGTAAAGAGTAACGTGCGGAAGCAAGTATGAAGACCGAACAGAAGGAAGAAAACTCAGGTTTAATGGAGAGCTTGAGCTTACGCAGTATACGCGGGAGAGACAGAGAGACAGAGAGAGTGATAGAGAGAAAATACAAGAACTATATTCAAAAAAACTCTATTCACCATTCTCTGTACATATGTGTGTTCAATGAACACTTTTATACAAGTCCTAGAAGGACTGACCGAAGTACTGACAGTACTTCAATGCTCACTAAGAGCTCCTACACTAACTCCCAAATATATTCCTCAAGGAATATCTTTCCTAACGGCCTCCCGGTTTACGCACCGATCCGGCCCTACCTACGCACCGGTCTGCATACCGGTTTACGCATTCGACCTAACCGATCGGTCCCAACCGATCCGGTCCTCGGCTTCTTCAGCCGATCCGGCCGATGTTGAGCTTGTCTCTCAACACTCCCCCTCAAGCTCAAGTTGAGGCTCTTCGGGATCTTCGGGCTCACAGCTCCAGTTCCTCCTGGCTTCACGCCTCGCTCGCGCTCCACGACTTGTTCGACTCCGCGCGCTTCGACCCTTCCGGTCAGCTTGTCTGCTCATGTGGCCCTCATCAGCCCTTCTGCTATTGCGGTGTTGACGCTTCTTCTACTGCCTTTTCTTCCGCTTGGGCCTCGGTTGATTCAACGTGTCTGAATCAAACATCCGAACCGACTCGGCTACCTCCGATCGGTTTTCGCTCTCGTCCGAGTTGGCTGTCTCCAACTCGTCTTCGGTCTTCTCGCCCTCGGTGGCTTCATCTTCCCCATGCGTGGTTGGCTTCGGCTCTCGGTTGCTCCCCTTCTGTCCGCTTCCGGACTTTTCCGCGGGTCCGCCCTCGGCTTCTTCAGCCGATCTGACGTCGAACTCGACAACCGAGTCAACCGACTCGGTGGTGTCGCGGTCTCCGCTCCTTTCCTACTTCCTTGCTTGGTCGTTCGGGACTGTTCTCCCCCTCAAGTTTGGCACGTCGAGGTGACGCAATCTGAGCGCACCTGAGAATTGCCGCAACTTGTCCAGACCAAGAGGCTTGGTGAAGATGTCGGCAATCTGCCGATCCGTCGGAACGTATTGAAGTTCGACTTCACCGGAAAGGACACGCTCACGAACGAAATGGTAGCGCACCTCAATGTGCTTGGTCCGTGCGTGGAAGACGAGGTTCTTCGTGAGTTGGATGCTGCTGAGGTTGTCGCAGTAGATCGTCGTTGGATCGGACACCTCCTCTTGCAGGTCCTTAAGTAGCCGCTTCAACCATATGGCTTCGCATGTCGCGACAGCCGCTCCTCGATACTCAGCTTCGGTGCTCGACAGTGCAACTATCGGCTGCTTCTTACTAATCCACGCGATCGCGGCACTCCCGAGGGAGAACGCGTATCCAGACGTGGATCGGCGATCGGCAGCGTTGCCAGCCCAATCAGCATCGATGTAGCCGACTAACTGCACGGTTGCACCGGTCCGATATAGCAATCCCCGGTCCTTAGTGTCGTTGACATACCAAAGTATGTGTTGCGCACACTAAAGGTGCTCCTCGGTAGGTCACGCCATGAACTGACTGATCACTCCGACCGGATAATTGAGGTCGGGTCGGGTGATGGTCAAGTATATGAGGCTTCCGACAATTTGTTGGAACCTCGTCGGGTCGCATACCTTTCCCGTATCGGGACAAAGCTTGACGGTTCTGTCCAGAGGAGTCGAGACGGACTTACAGTCGGCCATCCCGAATTTGAAGAGCATACTCAGCACGTAATGATGTTGGCTGATCAATATGCCTTCGGGGGTACGGATCACTTCGATCCCGAGGAAGTAATGAAGGTCCCCCAGATCCCTCATGTCAAATGATGCCGCAAGCTGGAGCTTCACGCGGTCGATTTCACCAAGGTCGGCGCCGGTGATGACCAAGTCATCAACATATAGTAAAATACTAACGAAGCCGACCTTTCCGGATGAACAGGGAAGAGTCCGATTTTGACGTGACGAAGCCCATCCGACACACTTGTTGCATGATCTTCGCGTTCTAGGCACGCGGGGCTTGCTTCAGTCCGTAAAGGACTTCTTCAGACGGCATACTGCCGAGGAGTTCGTTCCTGAGTGAAATCCGGGGGGTTGTACCATGTACACCTGTTCCTCAAGGTCACCTTGCAGGAGCGCATTCTTTACATCCATCTGATGTAAGTGCCACCCCTTCGCCGCAGCTACTGCAAGCAAAACACGGACGGTCGTCATTTTCGCGACCGGCGCAAATGTCTCATCGTAGTTGATGTCGTGTTTCTGCGCGTAGCCCTTTGCCACTAGCCGAGCCTTGTACCGGTTGACCGAGCCATCGATGTTGTACTTGACCTTGTACACCCGCCTACACCCGATCGGTTTTACCCCTGTTGGTGCGCCAACCAGGTCCCAGGTCTCATTCTCCACCAATGCGTGCATCTCTTCCTCCATCGCGGCACACCAATTCGTGTCTTTAGCCGCTTCTGCGTAGCTCTCCGGCTCACGCACTTCCGCTACACGGGTCATGTACGCATAATGATGCGCCATGTACTCGTTGTATCCGAACCGCAAAACAAGGTTCTTCTGGCGGGTAGATCGGCGTAATCTAGCATTAGCCGATGTCGAGGCCTTCTCGGTCGACGCGGACTTCACCTTTAAAGACCCGTCACCGGTTCCCTCGGAGTCGGACTCGCGTCGGTCTGACTCGTTCCTATCCGTGCCGGAATCTGACACCTTCTTCTTCCCTTTCTCTTTGCGCGTAAGCCGTCTCCTCAACTTCCTGCGCGGGGAATGCATGGCCGAGTCTCCACTACTCGCCGGCTCTTCATCGAACTGGTCGTACCGACTCAGTCGTCCAATCGGTCGACTTGGTCCACTTAAACAGAGCGAAATCGGACTCTCTTCGCGGGTCTCGATTTCGGGCTCATCTGGAGGCATCTCGGCCTCTCTGACCTCATCGTCAGAGCTCGGATTGGAGTCGAGGTTCGGAGTCGGGGGCTGGTACCAGGACGCGGACTCGTCAAACACAACGTCGCGGCTGACACGCGCTTGTTTGGTGCGAGGGTTATAGCACTTATAACCCTTCTGCTCGTCCGAGTAACCGACCAAGATGCATTTCTCGGCCTTTGCGTCCAGCTTCCTCCTTTTCTCCTTCGGTACATGCACATACGCAATGCTACCGAACACCCTCAAGTGTCGCAAGTTCGGCTTCGTTCCGAACTATAGCTCGTGCGCCGACACTTTGTCTCCGATCCGGTTCTGGATGTATACCGCAGTCCTTACTGCCTCGGCCCAGTAGAACTTGGGCAAGCTCTTCTCCTCCAGCATTGCCCGTGTCGCTTCCACAATCGACCGATTCTTCCTCTCGGCCATGCCGTTCTGCTCCGGCGTGTATCTACAACTGAATTCGCGCTGAATTCCCATTTGTTGTAGATAACCGTTGAATTGACCAGAAAAGTACTCTTTCCCGCCATCCGACCGCAGGCACTTGATTTTTCATCCCGTTTCCGTTTCCACAAACCCTTTGAGGTCCCGGAAACAGTCGAAGACTTCGCTCTTCCTCTCAATGAGGTAGATCCACGTGTGCCGCGTGTGGTCGTCGATGAAGGAGACGAAATATCGGCTCCCGCCAAGACTAACGTTTTGTGTCGGCCCCCATACATCGGAGTGTATAAGGTCGAGCTTGTTCCGGCTCCGGTTTCGCTCGTTTGGGAAAGGAAGTCGGTGTTGCTTCCCGAGCTGGAAGGCTTCACAAATTTGTGCCTTTCGGCCACTAAATTTGGGCAATCCTAACACTACCTGTTTCGATTGCAGATCTTGAAGCCGTTGGTAGTTGACGTGGCCTATCCGCTTGTGCCACAAGTCGATGTCCGACTCGGATTTTTGTCCCTTCGCGAACATTGCGATGCCGCCGTCAGTGGAATCGAGGATGAACATCCTCCCGTCTCTGCGCCCTTGCGCAATCACACGGCCTTCTTCCTCAATGAAGCACCCGAGGTGTGTAAACCGAACCTCCATCCCTTGGTCGACGATCTATCCGACCAAGACCAAGTTCTTCGTGATTGTCGGAACGTGCAGCACGTTCATGAGTTTCCCTTTCTGCCCGACATGGCTAAGGGGAACTTCTCCGACATTCACGATCAGATGTGGAGTGTCGTCTCCAGTTGCGACTACTCCAGGTTGTATCGGTTTTTCAAGGTACGAGAACCACTCCTTATGACTCGTCATGTGGTTTGACGCGTCGGAGTCTACGTACCACACCTCGTCTGATCTCGGGGTGGTCCGTTTCATTGAGTTTTCTTCGTGTCTCGTCACGAAGACAGACCCTTCTCCGGCTCTCCCGGAGTCTTTGGCGTAGTGTGATCGCTGCCGATTTCCCTTGTCGGTATGTCCGAAGCCGTTTCCGGAACCGGTTCTCTCCGAATCGGCGCGCTTCTTCCAGCACTCACTTTCCCTGTGGCCTTTCTTGCCACAGTACCAGCACTCCGCGATGGCCTTCCCTTGCCGGTTCTCATCGCTTCGACTCCCCCTGTTTCCGGAGGGTCCGGAGTTGCTGTCGGCATCACTTCGGTGCCTTCTTCCTTGATCTCGTCGGCCGCCTCCATTGCACGCCGACTCGCCTCGTCCTCCACGTCCACGGGGCCTATCTCCCTCCGTGTATAGCATTCTGCTGTCGGTGTGCGTGCTTGTAGACGCACCCGCGTGGTTCTCCTCTACCAGGAACATTGACTGTAAGTCGAAAAAGGACGGCGTATTCTCCCGGGTACACACAGCCGTTCGGAACGCTCCGAACTTCGACGCCAAACCTCCGAGACAGATCTGGACCATCTCGCTCTCCTCGATGTTCCCCTCTATGGAGGCGAGGGAGTCGCAAATATCCTTGATCTTCGAGGTATAGTCCGCCACCGACAAGTCGCGTTGTCGTAGGTTGTTCAACTCCTATCGGAGCTGAAGCTTCCTAGCTGTGGTGCTCGCAGCGAAAATCTTCTTCAGATTTTCCCACGCACCCTTCGGCGTCTTTGCATCCCGAACATAGCTCAATAGTTGTTCGCCCACACACGACGCGAAGCAGTATAATACCCTGCTCGCCGATTGCTCCCACGACGGGAAGTCTCTATGTGTCGATTCGGGTGCCGCGTCATTAGCTCCTTCGACATAACTCCAGTAGCCATGTCCAAGCAGGTACTGGTGCATCTTGTAGGACCAAGACGCGTAGTTGGTTCTGTCGAGCTTCTCTGTTGGAAGCGAGCTCGCCATGCCTCTATCCATCGTTCTTCTTGTTCTTCTTCGTCAAGCTATGTCGGCTGCAGAGAGGTTCTCAACCCTCGCGCTCTGATACCATGTAAAGAGTAACGTGCGGAAGCAAGTATGAAGACCGAACAGAAGGAAGAAAACTCAGGTTTAATGGAGAGCTTGAGCTTACGCAGTATACGCGGGAGAGACAGAGAGACAGAGAGAGTGATAGAGAGAAAATACAAGAACTATATTCAAAAAAACTCTATTCACCATTCTCTGTACATATGTGTGTTCAATGAACACTTTTATACAAGTCCTAGAAGGACTGACCGAAGTACTGACAGTACTTCAATGCTCACTAAGAGCTCCTACACTAACTCCCAAATATATTCCTCACGGAATATCTTTCCTAACGGCCTCCCGGTTTACGCACCGATCCGGCCCTACCTACGCACCGGTCTGCGTACCGGTTTACGCATTCGGCCTAACCGATCGGTCCCAACCGATCCAGTCCTCAGCTTCTTCAGCCGATCCGGCCGATGTTGAGCTTGTCTCTCAACAATGGCCAAACAAAGCGGGTTAACCATATTCTAGAACAATACCCTGTGTGTTTTGGCCACCATCAACAAACATGTTTGGGCTGTTATAGGTTTTAGGGTTAGGGTGGCCAATTTCCTCTCAATCACAAAGTTTGCCTACAACAACTCGCTACATAGGTGGACTGGAATTACATCGTTTTTTGCAAACTAAAACTTACACCCTCACTTCAACATTTCCATCCCCTCCAACTTTGTAAGCTCTTCGGCAAAAGAACAAGCCTATAACCTAGAGGACATACATAGAAACCTATCCTTGGAGTTCATCCTTGTTGGCGAGTGACACAAGAAATTGTGACCTTTCCGAATCATCATGAAAATCAACCCAGTTGTTATCCACTTAGTATTCCATTTACACTTCAAGATTCATAATCTCTTCAATGTATCCTTTCTTGAACCTCTCCATCCATCTCATATACTCCTAGGTTTGAAGTCCCTAATTTGGTTTGGCTCCTACGCCGAAATATTGCCCCCACTCACCCTTGCACGAAGTTGGACTATAAGAAGTTAGGACCTTTCAGAATCATCGAGAAAGTCAACTTGGTCGTTGTCCACTTAGAAGTTCCTTTACGTTTCAGGATTCATAATAGCTTCCATATATCCCTTCTTGAACCTCATCATCCATCTAAGATATCGGATCCCATTCTTCTCCTCGTCACCAATGGAATTGTCGATAGGGAGGAGTATGAGGTCAACAAAATACTCAACTCTCGTTTCCTTCGTGGACAACTTCAATACATTGCTCTATGAAAAGGACCCCCCATCTTAGAAGCTACATGGGATCCGGCCAAGAATTTAAAGAATGTCATTGATGTAGTCCATTATTTTTCATGAATGATATCCACACAAGCCGAGATAAAGTTTTCGAGGTCAGCCTAAGTGGGAGAGGATAATGTCCCAAACACGAATTAAACCTCTAATATTCCATATCATAACCAAGTCTCAACATATCATGTGGTTGTGACAAATACTTATACATTATGGATATGTAGACTAGAATATTATTTGCTTACATGATTGCTTTGCCTAGTACATGTAGTTCTCAAGAACATGTATAAATATAGTGGTTTATCTTGATCCCAATAAAGGTGAACAACACCATTTACATAATCATATGTACAACTCATTCTTTCTGTCTTAATATTATTTCTCTTGTCTCGCATTCCTTATCTCCTTTCTGTTATTCATATGTGCTATAAAAAGTCCACTTTTGGGTATGTTTTGACCTTCATAAGAGGAGTAAAGGCTAAAAAAGTGTGTTGCATTGTCTACTAGAGAGGCAAGGTATGTGGCTACCATTGAGGCATGCAAGGAGGCTAAATGGATTTCAAGTCTAGTGGGAGATCGACACATTACAGAGTTACCTCTTCTTTGTGACAATCAAAGTGCGATCATGTTATCACAGAAGCCTATCTTTCATGCTAAGGTAAAGCACATACATGTGAAACATCACTTTATGTGCATACAAATGATAATCCAACATATCTTCTCACGAAGAGTCTTCTAGCTTTGTACTTAGTTAAACTATTGATCCTTTCTACTCTCAAGGCACGTTGCCTTTAGGTAGGACATTGTTGGGAATAAAGGGTCATAACATATTCTATACTTTTATAAGAGCACATAGGCAAACAAAGGATTAAGCTAGAATTACACAAAACCCATCCCCAACAGCCCTACAAATTGCAAGAGCAAAAAATACCAAGTGCACAACCATGTGCCCCTCAACTCCCACAAACCTTATTAGGCAATGCCAACAAATTCATCTTTCGTGGTTCATGACCCTGGTGGTGTCATTCACAACTTCCACACACTTCTAATGCATTGTTCTTCTTACATCATCATCGCCATACATCGATGTTTTTTCTATATTTATTTTTTGTCATCATATCACTATCTCAATTTGTTCTGACGTTTTTGTTTTTTACGTTTGGCACGTAGACTAAAATGGATTCAGTTATAAACATTGATAATGTCTCTCAATCCATGTCTCTATTCTTTAATAGAAAAAACTTTGCATCTACTTTTGTGGTACTTCACCTCCAAGTCATAGTTTGAGCACTGTACAAAGGGAGATAGTAAACTTTGCATGGCACTCTAATAAAACAAATAGTGCACTTTACAGGGTACCCTAATAAGACAAATAGTACACTTTACATAGCTCCCTAATAGGATAACTTTGAACATGTCTCCAACTTTATTCGAGATCCTAATCATTTATGAACAAGTTGTAGCTACATTTGAGGTAAGCAATTAGATGTTGTGGTGGAAAAGTATATGATTTAATTTGTGTAAGGTTGTTGGCTCATGTCTAAAGTTATGGGTTTACTAGTGCATTCATTGCAATAAAAAGGGTTTATGTTTCAATACATATGCATTAACACTTGCACTAAAACATGGTTTCACATATTCACATTCCACAACCTGATGACAACCTCAAGGGTAAGACAATCTAAATGAATTTTATATATTGTATTATTATATGGAGTACTAATAATATGTGGATAGGTTAAACAAATATTCGTTGTATAGTGATAATTACATTTCATAATGAGCATTGTACTTTGGTATGGTATTTTAAACTTCAAAAATCATAGCATTGAAACATGTTAATAAGATATGAATGTGATGCACTTTAGTCCCTAAGTTTAGCCCCAAATGTACAAGCTAACACATGTATTATGAACTATTAAACATGGGGCATTCAATATTGAACTTATGCATTGAGGTTACATATCCCCTCCAAAATATGAAGAATTTGGAATTTGATGTGATCATTCTAGTCAATTGTTTGTTATCGAATAGCAATTGTAAAAGAAAAGGCTTCAAATTACTCTAGGCTAAACTTTGGTGTTGTCATCATTAAGTTGTGGTAAATTGTCCGTAGTTTCACATTCTTTATTCTAACACTTTTGTTTGTCCTCAAGCTAAATGTGGTAAAATGTTGCCAAGTTGAAATACTATTGCTGCCATTTGACATAGATGAAATAATGTTTCTTTGTCAATGTTCAAATTATTGGGAGTGAATGTCAACAGAACACATTAAAGGTGGTTACAAAACAAGTTGTGTTTGCATAAGAGATATTGGAAGATTGAATCCCAAGTCTCAATATTATTGACTAGGTAAATAGAAAATATCATAAATGTAGATGAATTGTGAAGAAGATAAAGCCATCGTATGTGTGGATACCTGAAAAAGAACGCATAGATATGTCCATGCACATACCATATTAATGATGTCTCAGTTTAGTGAAGGACAAGTCATAATGTGTGAGATCATTGGCTAGTAAAGGGGAAACGAACATTCAATTGCAATTCTTTAGGGAATATGATATACATTCTTTTACCATACCTATTACCAAATGACATTTCATGTGTGAATAAAACGAATGTTACATAGTCAACTCACATCAACATCCAACTATGCGTGCAAGTATTCATTCACCATGCTAAATTCAAAATGTGGTTGTCATGTGATAGGTCACTCCAACCTTCTACGAAATTATCCATGTAATAAGAATGAGGTAGTAGAACACTAACAACTATTTGTTCAAATTTCTTGGAAACAATGCATGAAATGATATCCTCTAACATGCATATTCAAAAGGAAATTAGACTTGTGATTGGAGGACATTGAATCATTATAATGTTGAGGAGTTTCTAATACACACTATGAAGGTAAAGCCATGGTATGACATGTGTAGCCTTTGAGAAGGAAGAGAAAATGTTTTGAGAGAAAGTCACTCAAAGGGGTCATAAGAACAATGGTAGAAAATGTACACCTCAATGCCTATCTCTTAAGGTTGCAATGTTTTACCACTCTACAAAAGGTTAATTCTTTTTAGAATATGCAAGTGAAGTTTTACCTTTGAATCTTGAACTTGCCCCTTCCACACACAACATGAAGTAATGTAATGTCTAACTGAGTTGGGCTTGTAGTCACATTGTGTGGTTTTCCAAGTATCAAAGCATCACAACATGCAACACATTACTACTTGCTAAGTTTTGAGGCTAAATTAAACTTTTAATCGGGGAAGTATCTCATGTAGTAGTGGAGGTCGTGGCTCTCACAAATGAACACGGGAATGATATCTCTCTCCAAGTTAAGAAAGTGTACATGTATGGTTCGATTGCCAATCTTGCTTGGGCTCCATGTGATGGTAACCTTTCATTTTCCGATATAAGATTGTTGCTCATGTTCAATCTGAACTAGATGAATCAACCGTTAAAAAAGAAAAACAAATCGACAACCTTGTAAGATGATCATCAATACACCGTATTATACACCTTTCTATTTGTGCTTGTATTTGAGTAACGTGTTTGTGTGTGTGTACATAAGCTTAATTATGCTTTCTTATTGGACAACATCATTCATTATAGCATCTTTTCTTTAATGCTTTCTTCACCTTTTTTTTTCATGGCACTCATTTTCTTGACTTTTCTACTTATTTACTTTTCTGCTCCCCTTTTCCTTGCTTTTTGGGAAATTGTTGTGTTTTGTGCTGTTTTTAGCTCCAACATAGTTATTAAATGAAACCGTTTGCTGTCTTTAATAATAATGATGATGATTTCAATTTCACTCTCTAGACCCAATCTCTCTCCATTGAAAAAACAAAACCCCATGGCTTTGCTCTCTTTGAGAGACGCACACACACATACACACACTCTTGCGTCTCCTAAGGTTATCGTGCCTTATCAATCATTGATGTAGCATTTTGTAATTAGCCTTGACAAAAGCATTGTTGGCTTAGACATTCGAAACACTTGTAAATTCCTGTCCAGCCTTATACCTATTAGATTGACCAATTTACCCCGCCACATGTGTGTTGCCTTTTATTGAAGGCCTTACTCAACGAAATCATCACTCTATTGGCATCAGAATTGAAGTTCTTGATAAACTATTAATCCCCCCAAGCCCCCCTCCCAGAGTCCCATATACCCTATTGACCTCTTCACCATCATTCTTGAGAGTGTTGATGCATCGATTGGCAACACACTGGTGACTAACATTTTTCACCATTACCAAATTTGACATGCATAATTGCTCAAGGGGTAATGTAACTCAATGGTGTTCCATAGACTTTTTGCCATCGAAAGATTTGTTCATTTAGATGGCATGCAATAAATTGTACCAAATATGTTTTGGGTTAATTGGTAAAATACGAGAATAATATAAGGAAAGAGATGTCGATGACTTTTGATATAACAAGATGATTTGGGGTAATTGCACACCATGGATAAGCATGTTGGAATGTTGGATGGGCTAATTGCATATGTGGTCTCTTTGCAACGTGGTTTTTTTAAAAACTTGAAATAGTCCCAATTATGCAATTTCCATTCTCTAGCACACTAAAGAATTGTGTAGTTTTATAGAGTATGGTGTCAATGTGTTGAGCTATAATGAAGACACCTAATTCTTAGGGTGGACTTCATGACTCATTATTTCACCATTTACTCAAATACGTTAAAATGGGGAAATCATTAAACCCTAGACCGTTTCATTGTAGCCCCAAAGACCCCTTCTCGGCCTAGGCCCTGTACATGGTAGAAATCTCTTTACTTTATGATTAAATTTGACATCTTTAACATTATTTCTAGTTTTGCATTGAGGATTATTAAAGCGAAAAGGTAAAAAATTTTAAATTTTGCTTTTAAACGCTAAATTGAGAATAAACAAACTTGTCATGTTTATATATTGTTGGTAAGGGTATAGACCTAATCAACTAACTAGCCGCAATATTAAAACTCCTTTATATTATGAAACCAATGTATTAATACTTTACATCCATACACCTAGACCTAGCTATGGAATATATGTGAAGAACCGCCACATTGGTGAGTGTAAACAACATTGATAACTATAAAATGAAGTTCTTTTATAAACGGTGGCCCCAAGTCAACAATGTCAAGCCGAGTCTTGCTCTTACCATATAACTCATGGAGTTAACATAATATTATGAAATGTGGTCATGTCATTGTTATTTACCAAATGTAGTATATAATCATGCTCTTGAGTCTACTTCATGCTAACAAAGTTAAAATCATGTTCTATATCTCGAGGCTTAGTCGTCATCATAGTTCCCTAGTATTATGATGATATTTATACTTCACAGATAAAACTCTACAATCCTTAAATCCATTTCCTCAACTTAACTCTTGGATCATCATTGGGCCAATATATACATCTTAATACTTCGAAATATCAAAACCAACCTCATGCCAACGGAACCTAGATTTTGGGGTTTCTTGAATTAGAACTGTTTGAACAATATTGCATAAGAAACTTGATTTCTTGGTACATAGAGGACATCAAAAGAAGATCTATGTGAGAAAGAGACCATCTATTATCTTAGCAATTTAGTTACATTCCATAAAGGATCTAGTGAAGTAGTGCAACTAGTGAAATTTGAACCCAAATATTGGTTGTATGGATCGTAAACAAAATTCAATCCAAAGTGTAGAATATCTAATGAGGGCATGTTTAGGATTCAAACAAAAATGTCGATTTCTTTCTTATCCTCATCCTATCTCTTTCCTAAGAATTCCCAAAATCCCAATTTTGATTTTTTAGAAATGTCTAAAGGTACATTCTATATTCGAGAACATTAAAGGTTGGATACTTTTTATGTTTTCATATAATCTATAATCCATTGGAAAATTTGATTGCATGTCCTTTTGGTTTTCTCAATTCTATTAGAACATTGTAATTTAGTTTGAACTCCATTGTGAAAAAGGTTGCATATGATTAACCGTTGGATGTGAGCTTGTTTTAGTGTGCACGATTCTAGTATAGCATCTATGTAAGCCCCATGCATAACCTTGTCCATCTCATAACTTTACATCCCCCGAATCACTCTCTCAAATGTCAACGCCACCTTTTTCAAATATGTTCATCCATCTACTCCAAATATTGTTTCAATTATTGTCTTTGCATTACACTTCTGCCAAATTGCACTCTATGCTTTAGTCTCTAGATAACTTATGCATCTTATTATGTGTACATTTAGGATGTTGAAGGTGAATATTGTTGAATAAACTCAAATTTAACTTTAGTTTATTAATTTTTGAAGTGTGCATGCGTCTTTGACATCTGTTATTTGCCTATCATGGCTACAACCTTTACAATGTTTTCAGATTAATCATTTCGTCATGTATGTAGAAATTCTACTAATGAAGAATATTTTTTTGGAAAAATAAAATAAAATCCTTGAAGTGTGCCTCGTACATTCCTAGAAATCTAGGATGTTTCATATACACTTTTTATTATCATGTTTGTATTCTCGTTGTCATATTTTAGACTTTATAAACATTGAACCTCTATATTTTGGTCAAAGACTAAAGGCCTTTATCATATGCACACACATACCTAAAAACCCGATGATGTTATTTAGTTTTATGTATAAATATGATCGATGAATACAAATTGTGGGCTCTTTGTCTAGAAGCTATCATTTCATCCAACAAAACGAATCTATCAAGTTAAACTATATTTGATAAGTCAAACATATACGATGTCATTATGTAGGCGATGCGAGTGTTCAATGCACACACTTCACGTCGTAAATGATAGGGCCTACAACTGTCATTGTATTATGCTCTCTGAGGGAGCAACAATTTCCTAATCTAGAGGCGTCAAATAGAAGTATCAAGGGTTCTTGCGGCTAGATAATCTTGATCTACGGTAGAACTAGAAAGGACCACCACTCCTCCCAAACTTAGCATTAGTTTATTAATCCTTGAAGTGTGCCTCGTACATTCCTAGAAATCTAGGATGTTTCATATGTACACTTTTTATTATCATGTTTGTATTCTCGTTGCCATATTTTAGACTTTATAAACATTGAACCTTTATATGTTGGTCAAAGACTAAAGGCCTTTATCATATGCACACACATACGGTCATACCTAAAAACTAGAGGATGTTTTTTAGTTTTATGTATAAATATGATCAATGAATACAAATTGTGGGCTCTTTGTCTAGAAACTATCATTTCATCCAACAAAACGAATCTATCATGGGAAACTATATTCGATAAGTCAAACATATACAAGGTCATTACGTAGGCAATGTGAGTGTCCAATGCACACACTTCACGTCGTAAATGATAGGAGTAGACGATAGCACATAGTGTGAAGATAACTATAATAAAATACATGAAATTACGTAAGAGTTTATTACCCGAGAATCCTTTCTAGAGTGTGATAAAGGTATAGAGCTACGAGGACCACCTGAAAGTGATGTTTTTCTCCATCATCCAAAGGACTACTTGCATTATGTTATTAAAGACATCTCCTTCTAGTGATGTTTTTTCCGAAAAATGCGAATAGTTGTTACAAGATTGAGAGGGAAAATTTTGACGTACTTGCATTAAATTGATGATTACCTAAACACATTAAATTATTATAGTAGCGCTTGTGTCTTAATGTGTGTGCATGAGTTTAAGTAACAAGACTTGAAACATTGATAACATCAAAAGCATTGGATGTGCATTGTGTACTTACGACAATCGAGTTGTTCAATGTCAGTCCTTGTTGAAAGGGAATCCTAAGTTAGGTTAAATAAATCAATTCTATGGTTTATACGTTAAACTATTGAAAACCCCATGCTTATGAAACATGGAATACTCTTTATGGATACTGATGCATGTGCAAGTATATGCTTGGATAATAACGAAGTTTAGAATCCAAGAAGTCAGATAGAATCATAAGCGAGTTCATAAACGTAGTTGAATAAGTCTTAGGGACATTGTATAGACTATTTGTGATTCCATTGTCACCAAATATATTATTTAGTAGGCAAACTTTAGACACCACAATGGTTTCTTCCCGAAGGCAATCAACTTCGTAGCTATGGAATTTTAACATTGAATCTTGATTGGCTACAATAAGCATGCCACAACATGGTCACAAATTCTTGGAGCTATTTAGTTGCCTCTTGTATTAGTTAATATTTCCATTTTATTCAAGGACATCCTCTCTTTGCACCATATATTAATGTTGGTTTCTGAATCTCCAATAGTACATTGAATATGTTACTTGGCTAGTAAAAGAAAAATAAACTTGAGGTTGTGGTGTAACGATAGTGAGCCTTGACAGAGAATATATGTTGCTCACGCCTAAACAAGAACTTTTCAGTAAATTGTAAGTAATAGTAGAACTAAGATTGAAATTTGACATCCATAAAAAAGTTGATAAGACAGTTTTCAGAGGATGCAGTCGAGTTGCATTGTTGTAGTGAGGAGTAGCGTTAACATTTACAATTGTCATTGTTTCATATACCAGCCCCTAGACATTGAAGGACACAATTCTCATATTATGTGTACTCATAGAATTATATGTTATTGCATATCCAAATCTTTAAACATCTTCTAGACAAACCATTTGATAGGAATTGAACTTTATGTTTTAGCATGTATCTAAAATACGTCATTCAAAAATTGAAATATTTTAAAGGTTTATATAATTTGTTAAGGTTTTTTGATTATGCAGTAAACTTACATACCAAAGCTCAACAATCAAATGTTTACAAAAGAAATCTTACTCTTTAATTGTTCATAAGCTTACAACTTAATATTTCATACAACTAACAATCGGCGATGGTTCGGTTCGGTTTGAGAGTGTCAAAACTGAACCGTTTTAAAATTTTGAAACTTGAACTGAGCTGAACCGAACCACGAAAACTGTTAAACTGAACCGTTAAAATTTTTTCAAACCATTAAAACCGTGGTTTCGTGGTTCGGTTTCGGTTTTCAACTTAGGTCAAAATTCAAATTTTAAGTTTAAAAATTTGTAAAATTTAAAATATTTCATTATTTTAAATTTTAAATTTTCGAAATTTTAAAGATTTTCCTAAAATGTGAGAATAAGGCTTGAAAATGAAAAGATTGTTTAAAAACAATTTTAAAAAAATTTAATTAAACCCCCCCCCCCCCCTGCTAAACCGCGGTTTCTAACGGTTGAAACTAAACCGTTAAGCCACAATTTTGTGGTTCGGTTTGGTTCAAACTGAACCATTGCCGACTGTTACCTACAACTCACAAAATGTGCTACTTAAACTTAATGAACAAATTGTGGTTTCAAGTAACTTAAGGCTTGGCAATGGTATCTTATGT
This sequence comes from Azolla caroliniana, assembly GCF_043228905.1. Lineage (NCBI taxonomy): Eukaryota > Viridiplantae > Streptophyta > Polypodiopsida > Salviniales > Salviniaceae > Azolla > Azolla caroliniana. Next base: position 12,735,652 of record NW_028230455.1, read on the forward strand.
CTATAACCTTGCCATGCTAAACCATGCATGTAGGCACTGTTACTCGAGAGACAAAAGTTTATAGTAGTTCATACCTTTCCTTTAAGGTGTTTTGAGGATGTCCTTCCAGGGGTTTACATTATTCAGTTGAAGTATAATTTAGGGGAAGGGGAAAGCAAAACACATGGAAATTTCAAATAGATTGAAAAATGTCAAGGGTTGTGGTTTGAGAAGTCTTTCGATATCTACCATAAGATTAAAGTGGGGTGCTTGTAATATATATGAGGTCAAAGTTAGGATAAAGTCGTCTATCTTAAGAGGTACTTTCATATTGAGTAGAAATAATTTATTTGTTTGTGCACACTTGCATGGAAAAGCTGACTTTGAAAGATGGTTTAGAAAAGGGCGGAAATTTACCAAAATACCACAACTATAGGAATTTACTGAAAAAAACATTCAACATATGAGAAACACCAAAATCCCCCAATGATACAAAACTATACCTAATTATACAAAATATGATATGATGATAGTAGTTGTACTAGCTATAAGACGTTAATGGTGGCTTGCTAATAATTTTACATCAGTTCACCTTGTGAAAAAGGTATATTTATTTGGTAGTTTTAAAAACACTAGATGGTAATTTTTGTTGGTAACTTGTGCAAGTATCTTGGTATGTTGGTAAATTTCCCTTGAGAACAAAGGAGGGGTGGGGGTGTTACTTGAGTTGTCGTGGTATCTACCATAAGGTTTTAGGAGGTTCTAGTGGAATTCAAAGTGTCAACCTTGGGAATTGATAGTCTATTTGGTACAACAAATTTCGGAGGTAGTGACGTGTGATGTGTGTGTGTGGGTCCAATGCGCATCGACGACGTATCATTAAAGTTTGGGCCAACATTCTGTTTACAGGAAGGTGGTGATGTGTGTCTGTGCGCCAAGTCTAGAATGCGCAACAAAGAAGTTTCAAAGTCAAGACATAAAAAAAGGGGGGGGGGGGGGTGAGGGGGGATTCTAAGTGAGGTTTTACTGAGACGTTAATATAGGAGATGATAACGAAGAACAAAGAAAGAGCTTGTATATGAAGAATATGTGTGCATGTGGGGGGGAGGATACATGGATTGGATGGACAAGCATGAACACGTTTTTCGCACGTGTGGATTATTACATCTTCTTCTCATGTGCCATTACTCCTCGGATTATCTTTCTAGATGCCTCCTTCTTCTCCTTCTTCTTCATTAGATTTGTGTACTTCTTTAAATAGAGTGTTGAGTTCCTTAATCTCGAAAAAAAACAAAAAGCAAAATAAAAAACAAAAAACTTCTTGAAGAGTTTTTTTTACTTCCAAATTTGTTAGATGAATGTCATAACAAATGCACCATTTTTCATGCCCACACACGCAACATGCATGTCCACGTTCCCCATATTCATACATACATACACATACGTACTTACATTCATATATGCATGCATTCATACATACATATGTAGTTACATTTCGTACTTACATATTTGTCCGCCTCTTCATCACAATCTACATGCATGTGGAATGAGAAATACACATGCTCGGCCACTCATAGTTGTGTTAAACCCACAAATGTGCCTCATCACACCCACATTCATATCCACACATATAATATAGTGGTCTCTATGCCTCCACTCTTCACTCCCATGCGCATGCTTAATTTCATGGATGTGTCTTGTCCACATCTATCTCAAATGTCATCATGTCAAGCTCGTCACTTTCATGGGCTTTCAATCAAAGTATTTGCCCCCCTATATTTCATATATACATGATAGATATCAATGTAGCAATTTGTAGATAGCATTATGACTCACATATGAAATTTGTTTTGTATTATTTTCTACATTTGTATTATATACATGCATGTGCACACACATGCACAATTACCCTTTGCCTGGGGTTTATCCAATTTACCTTCATGTGTAGAGAAAAGGCATGCACTTAAAACTTACATGGAGCAACACCCCATTAGAAAATACTTGTCAAATGATAAAAAAGAAATAATTATATGAAGGATCAGGGTAATTCACAAGCGAAACCAAGTTCATCGATCGATTATGATGAAACGGGCCACACAAACTTTTGGAGGATGAAATCACATCCAATGGTTGTTAGTTTCTTTTGTCTATTTGTGTTTTTCTTTTTTTTTTGGGGGGGGGGGGGGGGGAGGGGGGGCAAGATGCTTCCAGAACTATATGAACTACGTACGTGGCTTTCTAAACATGTGTCCCTCCCATCTGGTTTGTTTTTATACTTATGTTTACGTAACATCCTTCATGGCATTAATTACTTGTGTATTGGAGTTCTCAAAGATGCTACATTGACATTATTGTTATTATTGAACATTAGTGCTCATATCTCCATTCAAGAAACATGAAATATGTAATTGACACTAACGTGAAACTCAATTATACATTCAAACTTTATAAAGTTTGTGTTCTAACAAGACCTAAAAGTGGAATTGACCTCTTGCACTCCAATATTAAAGTGATAAGGCTACGTTGACGAGGAATTCGGATTATTGCCGATCTATACAAAGTACTAAAGATATATTAACACTAGAGAGCAAGTTATTGTGAGGAGATGTTTTTATTAAGAGACACACTCACTTACTCTTACAATGTTATTATTACCATTTGGATGCATAAGAGACACATATTTATGGTGATTATGATTGTCTTCTTCTACAAATAGAAATCTCTCCTCTCTTTAGATGTAGATGCTATCATTAGAGAGAGGAAGCTCAAGAACTGCCATCATTTATTACATTATTAGAGAGAGTGACATTGATAATAAAAAAACATGGACATTGTTATTATTGTCGTACTTCAATGAGAGAAATCTAGACTAGTTTATCACCTCATGAACAAATCCTCTTGGTTTGAAAATTTTATACCAAATTAAGGTTGAAATTAGTACGATGTAATATACAAATAATGTCAATAAAATTGTATTCAAATAACAAAAGTGGATCATTGAAATTCAATCAAAGGTATGTAAACAACCTTAATGCCTCTTGGAAAGTTCTCCGACGTGAAATGGTGAGCTTTTTTTGTTTGCATTTGACGGTGAAGTTTCTCCCGTGGCTTATTAACATATGATAGGGTGACAAGTCTACAAAATTAGTGATAAACCTAGAAGCACATTCTTAATGTTTGCATACTCAATGTTTTGTAGAAGTGACAAATATGCTCAAATTGTTTATGTGGGATTGTAAATTTACCCAGCCCACTAAAGAAGAGGAGGAACTTGGAAGGAGAAAACCCATGCTAACCTTGACCTTGAGCATTCATGACTTTGATGGAATTTTCAAATACATTAGGTCCAATTTGAGACTTTAGAATAGAAGGTAAGTTTCACTACTAATGAATATGTGATCTCCAAACTAACATATAGTAAAACTACTCATTGAGGCTAACTTAGATTATATCTTATGTTTTATATGAATAACCTAGCAAGTATGTACCCATTTAAAGTTTTTCTAGGGCTTTACATAACTAAAGAGGTGTATAGGAGGCCCAAAAGATAGATAACAAAAACCATCTCGGATGATGTACACATTGCACCACGAAGTGATCATGCAACTTTGTCTTCCAATGAGGGGTGAGCTTGAACACAAGTTCACCAAGTTAGTGAAAACATGACTTTATGAATAAGATACAAGTCTTGAGATAGAGACCACTTGCCAATTTAATTGGATAGTTCATATAGTCGTGTCAATAATTTGGAGATTCGATGCACTGATGTTTGTAATTAAGTGGTATATGGTGTAACAAATGTGTCTGAAAGTAGGGAGACTCGAATACACAACCTTATGATGAGAGAGCACTCCTAGACGCTTGGCAGCCACACATAATCTACATTGGCAATCTTTGCCATTATGTGAAATGGAGAGAGAGAGGGATTGAACCACGGAGGGAGACCAATTGGTAAAGGTTCTAGTTAGAGACTAGCTAGAAAGTGTGTGTGTGTGTGTGTGAAAGAGAGAGAGAGAGAGAGAGAGAGAGAGAGTGATAAGGTTGCTCGTCGGAGACTAGAAACTCATGTACTAAGTCTTGTAATAGTGTTGTAAGCAAAAGTTGGGCCAAGGTGCAAGGGGTACAGTAAAAACATGGGTTGCAAGGGAGTTAGCGAGAAGTTCCAGGCCGAGGTGCATGTGTTACCAAACAAAGTATGGCTTACAACAAAAGAAGACACTCCTAACAATAAGAAGTAAATTGTGTGTGTGGCCATTGTTATGATGAGGAGAGAGAATGTGTATGTCTTTTACTCATCACTAAACTCACAATCTCTCTCTATATGTATGTATGTATGATATGTATGCATGCATGTATATATATACATATATACATACATACATATATATATATATATATGTATATCTTTCTCAATCATATGTGTGTGTGTGTATATATATATATATATATATATATATATATATATATATATATATATATGACCTTTGTCTTTATTATAACTTCTTTGTATCCAAGGTATTTTTTGTTCACTAACATTGTCTCATTAGTTTTTTTACATAAAATTCTCCTAGCCATGTTTCTTGAGCTCCTTCATAATAACAAGGGCAATTTCTATAATGCTATTACTAATACTAACAATGATGATGGATATGGCTATACCCATGATTATGATCCTCAAGCCCTAATGTATGTTGTTGATCAATTGGATCTCTCTAATTATAGTAGTAATATCCATTCCTCATCCCTAGATTCAGCTAATTCAAGTAGCTATATCAATTCCTCCTCCTTCAATCCTACTAATCTCATCCTTAATTCTAATAATCCTATCCTTAATCCCAACCCTAATCCTCCTCCTCTTAATAACTATGTCACAAGCCAGGAGGCATCCACCATGAGCCATTTGCCGCGCTCAGTACAAGGAGAGCCTCATGGAATATTAATCAAGCGAGAGGCCATTAACAATGATGAGGATTCCTTATTATTATCCCCTGAAAAATCTGGAAGGAATTACAATGGGGAGGCTTGTATGATGATGACTCATGGAGGAAAGATTCATGAGGCTCCATTGATCCTTCATGTGCATGAGGACGATGAGGAGCAAATCAGAGTAGTAATCAGCAGAGATTCATGTAAGGATGATAATGATAGTAGTGATGAAGGATTAATTAGCTACAGAAGTAGTGATTGGGAGCAATTGGGCGATCAAAATAACTCCTCCTCTGTTTCTAATTCTGAGCTAAACCCACACTCAAGCACAACTACTACCACATCATCAATGGAGCATAGCAACAATGACACTACTAATTATGGCAGTAATTGTGGGCCTCATGGTTCCAATTTGGGGGGTGAGCCAAATAGAGCCAATTTGCCCATTATCAAATGTGGTGCCTATCATTCTAGTCATAGAGACAATATTAGGGCCAAATCATCACGTCCGGACATTAAGTGTGAAACGGAGCCCTTCCTCGGGGACATAGACACGCGCGACTTAAGGGAGTCCATGGGCTCGACTCAACATGTGCCCATGCCAAGTATACCAATGCCAATGGCTATGCCTAAGACCCGAACCCGCAAGAGAGGCCGTACGAGCTCGACTAGAAATAGTGAGGACTTGGAGAACCAACGAATGACCCACATTGCAGTCGAGCGCAACCGACGGAAACAAATGAATGATCATCTCAACATCCTCCGCTCGCTCATGCCCTCGTCTTACATCCAAAGGGTAATCAATCTAGTCTCTCCATGATTGTATTTTTTTTTTTGTTTTGATTTTGGTCGGGGGGGGGTGTCCTCGTGGTATATATTAAGGCCACATTCTTGTTTCATTTTATCATTTTAAAACCAAACTTAGACTTAGCTATAGGCTCGACATTAAACCTTCGGAATCATCCAAAACCTTTGGGCCTTAGGCCCCAAAGGCTCTAACAATGATGCCTCCGTTATTAATGCCATTCTTACAAGGCTTGCACTTCTTGTCCTGACATTTTCACTTTGGTCCCGAAGTATTATATTACTTAAAGTTATCTATCTAATATGTATTTGTTTCTAGGTTCCTAACCTACTTTCAAACCCGTGCTTTTTTCTACTTCACTAGATGGCCCAAGGTGTGTCTCATTCCCTCACGAAGTTACACACCCCCCCTCTCTAACTAAGTTAAGCTCCAATAGTTAGTTGTGCCACCTTTCTATTTCAATGGCAACCATTCTAATTGGAACAACATGCTCCTCATCTTTGTTTCTTAAACTCACCTATTTCTTTTGAAGGTTAGAGCTTAGCTAACCACCCTTTACCTATCCCATTATTAGTGTGTCCAATTGATCCCATTCATTTCGCGAAAGGTTGGTTGGGGAACATTCTAATTTGATTCAAGGATACATAGGCTTCGGCACAATTCTCTCTCTCTCTCTCTCACCCACAAACAAATATGCCACATGCATTCCACAATTTCATTAACTACAGTATATAATGCCTTATGATATCACCATCTCCACATTTATTATTACCCAAGTCCATCACTCTCTTGCAAATGTACTTATCCACAAGCCCAAAAGTTGAATTCCTTATGTGGCCAAAAGGTGCATGTATGTTTGACTTAGTTTCTTGACACTCTTCTCACGATTCTAATCTCTAAGGGAATTTCTAAGTTATCAATGTGTGATGTTGTTAGGGTGATCAAGCGTCCATCATTGGAGGTGCCATTGAATTTGTTAAAGAACTCGAGCAAATATTGAGCTCATTGAAACTCCAAAAAGAGAGAAACGAATTTCGAGATTCTATATCTTTGCATCAAGGAGACGTGTTGGTGGGAGACTTCAAAATGTCCAAAGAATTGGCATGTGAATCAAACAATATGGAGTGTACTGTGACAAGCGATTCTTGTGAAATGGATTCTAATGTAGAAGTAAATTTGGTTGGGAGAGTGGCTATAATAAAGGTTTTGGCTCAAAGGAAGCCACATCAACTTTTGAATGTGCTTTCTATGATCGAAAGCCTTCACCTGAAGATCATGCAAGTTAATATAACCACCATCGAAAATAGTATATTGTATTATCTCAATGTCGAGGTGAGTTACCATTCTTAACATGGATTTATATAACTATACCAAGTTTAAGAGAATGTTACTAATCACCAATGTTTATATTTGTAGGTGGAGGAGTCGTCTCAATTGACCCTTAGTGCCATCAACATAGCCAAATCCATTGAAAGTCTATTTAGGCTATTTTAGCTACTTGACTTATATATAGTTCTCAAAGTTGACTCAACTCTAAGAGTTACTAAATAGTTCTTATAGTTGAGTGAACAATGATGAACTTGTTCTATTTCTCTATTCGTTATCCTATGGCTAGTAATTTGTTGACGATTGTTTGTTGTGCATATATTAATCTAAAACAATTTGTTCAATGAATATACAAGGTATAGTGTGAGGATAAGAAGCTATACCATTAGCAATACTCACATAATATAGAATTTTTGACTTCATAAAATGTGCTCCTTGCCCATGAAATTGCAACCTTTATGCTTTTATTAATAACTAAGAGTAAATTTCATAACTAGTTAAGCATTGAATTGCACAATATATGAATGAAGCATTCATAGATTGAGTCGAACAATACTCATTCTACCAATCGTTAATTTAATTTTGTTGATAAACTTCTATTGATAGTATACTTTAACCAAGAAAGTTATGGGCCACAATGCGAATGAAAATGATGGGGACGCTTGACTTCTTTCAAGTAGCACACAAAGTAGCAAACGAACTTTCTTTAGAAAGCAAACCTAGAAAGTTGCCTTCGCTACTTCGACGTTCCTTCGTATATCTCCGGATTTTTATCCCAAACCGTTTTATAAATCCATCAATTCCAGAAAAGATTATTCTGTATATCAGTTCCCACCTATCTAACTACGAGTGGTGCTACAAGTTTATTTACTTGCCATACTTTAAATACTTCTTAAAATATTAAGTTGTTTTTTATAAAATAAAATTTAAACTTTTTTGAAATGTTAAATACTTGTTAAATACGTAGAATACGTCGACCACATCAAATTCATAGAGTACGTAGAATCCGTGAAGATTTGGAAAATGGCAGTTCTAAAACGTAGAATACTTTAGAGTATTCTAGAATGTATTCTAAATGTAGAATATGCGTTTTTCAACAACTATGTGAATCTTGTATGAGGTCTCTCTCAAAAAATGAATAAATTAGCACGGGGCATGACGGAAGGGTGGGTGGTATTCACCCCACGCATGACACGATAGTACCTCAGGGATTGGTTCTCTTTCTCGAACTTTTCCCTACCAAAAGACAAACAAATATTTTTGGAAAAAAAGGACAAGCAAACAATATAAAACAAGCTAGTTATTTGGGATTCGAGGGAGTTCGACCCGACTCAACGTGTCATGATATCACAGCCTAATAAAACTGTTGGATGGTTGCAACTAGGAATCAACATCGGTTTAGATTAAGCTTAATTGTTTTGGTCTTGTCCAAACCAAATCGGTTTAGCCTTAACAGATTTGAGAGTTTCCAAACTTGAATTGAATCGATTTCTAAACCAGTTAAAGGTAACCAGTTTAGCCATAATTGATTAAACCTAAATCGATTCCTACATCGGTTTAGCCAAGCCGATTAAGCCTTAATTGGTTTGAACCAAATCGGTTCGGTTCAGGTTGAGCCAGGCCAAACCGAGCTCAAACAGGTTAAAGAAGCTCAAGACCAAACTGAACCGAACAAAACCATCCAACCATTTCAAACCATTTAAAATGGTTTGACGGTTCGGTTCTAGCTTGAGCGGAGCCATTGTCGATTCCTACACCCCGAGGGACAAGGTATGAATAACCGTCTATACCAGGTATCGGCAATTGTTCAGTTTTAGCTCACCGGTTTGGCCATGTCCAAACCAAACCGGTTAAGCCTTAACCGGTTTGGTAGTTTTCAAAATTGAACCAAATCCGTCCCTAAATCGAGGAACTGGTTTGGACAAATCGTTTTGCCTTAACCGGTTTTGGCCCAATCTGGTTTGGTTCGGCTTCAGCCTTGCCAAACCGAGCTCAAACCGGTTTATGAAGCTCACGCCTGAACTGAACCGCCAAACCGTTTAAAACAGTTTGATTGATCGGTTTAGGCTTGAACCGAGCCATTGCCGACTCCTTGAGAGTCTGTACTATGTAGGAAGCTGGTTTTGAATAGCTCCCAAAGGCGTGCTGAAAAGAGTAGTAGTAAGTTCATTTCTAGACTACTCGCATGGGTTCGGTTCGAGCCGAACAGAGTGTGTCTGTCATATGGGACTGGAGTTCAGAACGGGGAAAAAAATGGACAGGCATCTCTCTCTTTGGCCGTTTAGAGCTCGACATCGAGATAAAGATTACTACAATTCCATTCATCAGAACATCCCTAACAGGTTCTTCATGCCGGGAAAGGAAAGAATGAGGCTTGTGGCAGCAGCCCCTTTCCTTTCTTGATTTTGTTTTTTATTTCTTACATTTAGATATAAATTTGGATTTTGATTTGGTTATGGTTGGATTCTTTTGTATTTTTCTGATGTGGTAATCTCGATATATTGAATTCGATCGTGGTTTAGCAATGTGTCTGACCAAAAAGAGCTAGAATCTAATGTCAATGATTCCTAAGATATTATTGGCATGCAGGCCTAACAAACATAGGCTAAAATTGTTCAGGACTGTCTGTCAAGAGACACTTGAATTGGTACCTAATCATATCTTGTATGTATTGGAAGCGATAGCACATGGAATTGGCCAAGTAGACAGACCTATAGACCAGAAATCAGAAAGATGAACAACAAACACGATGAGAAACTCATAAGGATTTATACAAGTCTTGATAGGAAGAAGAGGATTTGCATATACTCTACATCAACTTTCAGGGAAGTGAAAATGTTCTCTTTGCCCATCCAATATGTTCTCATTCGATCGAATCAACAAAGAATAGAACCCATTCGTGTCTCTCAATCCTCGTCAAATGTTATTTTTGACCAAGGATGAGAAGAGCTCTTTGTGCAGAACCCCCCATAACCAGCGAAAAAGAATGATCACTGCAATCTTTGCTGTACTATGAGTCTTCATGAAGGCCCCATTTCTATTCACTCGGCTCACATCCTTCTAAAGAAGTATATAATCACCAAAGACATAATATCAGGTAGAAATCTTTACTCTCTCATCACAAAATCAGGGTTGCAAACCAATACATTTTTGGGTAGCCATTTCATCAGATTGTTTTCATTTTCTGAGAGTTCGTATGAATCAGAGCTCGTATTCAGTAGGCTTATAGAGCCAAATGTGTTCAGTTATACAGCTATAATAGCAGCTTTCAATGAGCATGGCGAAGGAGAGAAATCTATTCCAATGTTTCATAGAATGCAAGAAGCAAATGTTGGACAGGATGAATATGTGTATGTCCTTGCCCTCAACTCATGTGCTATGATGTCCTCTTTATCTTTGGGAAAACAAATTCATGCCCAAATTCTTGGAAACGATGCTAAATCAGATGTATTTGTATGCAATGCTCTTATTGATATGTACGCCAAATGTGGTGACTTTAAAGGTGCACTTACTATGTTTGGGAAAATGCCAAGACGTGATTTGATAAGCTGGAATGCCATCATTGGTGCTTGTACACGAAATGATCTTAACGAGAAAGCTCTTTGCTTTTTCTACAACATGCAAAAAGAGGCATTTGAGCCGAGCCCTGTGACTCTTGTCAATGTTTTAAAAGCTTGCTCTGCTTTAGAGTTCTTGGATAATGGAAGGGTGATCCATGCTTTGGTTGTGGAAGAAGGGTTTGAGTTTGGCACTATCATTGGGAGTGCTCTTACCAACATGTATGCGAAATGTGGAGAACTCACCGATGCTTCTTGTGTGTTAGAAAGGCAACCAAATCGACATATAGGAATATGGAATGCATTAATAACTGGCTATACTCAACATGGAAGTGGTGAGAAAGCACTCAAGCTTTTTCAAAAGATGAGTAACAATGGATTTATGCCTAATGAGGTCACGTTCGTTTGCATTTTGAAGGCTTGCACTGGCATGGCATCATTTGATGATGGAAAGCTAGTCCACATCCTCATTATTGAAAATGGTCTTGAACAAGATTGTTTTATCACGAGCTCACTTATCGATATGTATACCGCAATTGGGAGCTTAAATGATGCAAGGAGGGTTTTTGATATGGTTTTAGAGCGTAATGAACTTTCCTGGAGTGCAATGGTGATAGGGTATGCTCAGCATGGTTGCAGTGAGGAGGCACTTCACCTGTTTCAAAAAATGCAGCTTGAGGATGCAAGGGGCGATCTCTTTACATTTGTTTACATTTTGAAATCCTGCACTGACATTATAGCCTTGGAACAAGGCCTGTTAATCCATTTTATTATAATTGAAATGGGAATCAAGCTAGATTCTTGCCTTGGAAGTACCTTGATTGATTTCTATGCCAAATGTAGTAGTGTCAAAGATGCAGCGAATGTGTTTGTCCACTTGCCAAAGCAAAATGTTGTAACATGGAGTGCTATGATTGGTGGATACACATTACAAGGGAATCACGAAGCCGCTCTACAGTCTTTTAAAGACATGAAGCATCAAGGCTTGGAGCCAGATGATGTAATGTTTATATCCCTTCTATCTACATGTGCTCAGATGGGATTAGTCAATGAAGGGAAAGATCTCTTTGATGTAATGACAAATGAATTTGGTCTCGTGCCCTCGGGTGAGCATTACAACTGCTTGGTTGACTTACTTGGTCGTGTAGGGAGGTTGGAGGAAGCTGAAGCTTTAATGAAGCTTGCACCAGCTGAATCCTCTTTTGTAGGATGGATGACATTGCTTTCACACTGTAGAGCACATGGCAGAGTTGCTTTGGCAAATAGATGTTTTCAACACATTATAGCATTGGATTGTGGTCATGGTTCAGCCTATGTGCTTATGTCAGATATTTACACTGGTGCAGGAATGTGGGATGATGCAGCTAGGGTATGTAAAATGAAAAACTTCATTCAAGCATGGAAGAAACCAGGGAAAGCTACTATAGAGATAAACAAGACAGTACATACATTTGTTGTTGGAGATAGAAGTCATCCACAACAAGAAGACATTTATTCAAAGCTTAGCAACTTGAACTTTCAACTACTGATGGGAGGGTATGTACCACATGCAACAACAGTAACCTCAGATGCTCACAATACATTTATGCAGTAAGCATTGAACTCATGGGGGAAATGCTAAATAGCAAAAACTGCGTTTGAAAGGTTCATTGAAGGTAGTGTCTCAAAGAGTGGGGTTGATGACAACCCCTACGAATCCCCATATATACGCAAATAAAGAACCTCTAAAATGACAAAACAATAAGCCATAGCTCAAATGATAAGATCTTGTCACCGGAACAATAAGGTTAAGAGTTCAAAGCCCCGTAAAGATAACGGAGAGAAAAATCAGCCATAATGCATAAGCAACAACAATGAAGATCAAAATATTGTGAACAAACATTGTAAAAGTATGCCTCATGGGTGATGAAGAATCTATTTTACATGTGTGGTCTCCTATTTGTGCCTCTAATGCTTAATCCCATTTTCGTATTCTATATACTCCAACCACGTGCTAGAATAATCGACACCTCAATGGTCTCTTATATGTGCCTCTAATGCTTAATCCTATGTTGGTCTTGTATATACTCTTGCCGCGTGTTAAGAGTAACCGACACCTCAATGTTCATACATGTCAATGACATTTTCTCTACACTTGCCTGCAATGCTTTAAAGCATTCCTAGTTTACTGCCATGACTATTTCTCATTTTTATTATACCAAGGATGCCTAATATGGTAATGTACCACAATCTTTCCTTGGACATGGGTACCAAGTTGAAAAAGGGAAATCTAGTTTGATTTCACAACAAATTTTCATTGGTACTTAGTAGAGGTGTCTAATAATTGTTACTCTATCACAAGATGTCTAAAATAACGATCTCCTATTCAATATGCAACTTGTTTGTCAATTGTCATGTTCATCATCTTTAACAACCCTTTGCTTTCTTTATTTTTACCATCCTTGTCTAACAAACTTAGGGACAGACACATGCAAATCATTAGCCACTCGTGGTTTGGAATTCTAGTGGAAATAGCTAAGTGAGACCTTTATCCATACCATCAACATGTTATTTTCATACATTGAGTAGAATCTGAATACACCCAAACAATAAGAGATGCCATCTCGTAACCAATAGGGATGGCTCGTTTATGGGAATGTGTTGTGCATTGCATGCAATTAAGTGAAGGGGCAACTTGAACAAGGGCTCATTACTAAGGACAAATGGACGGACGGACAAGCTACTACTAATAACAAGTGACAAAATAAAACAAGGAGAATAAAAAATGAAATCTTTGTTTTTGATATTTTGCTTATTTATTTGTTCCTTGGATGTAATTCTGTGTTATTTATTTATTTTGTTTGTAAATTAACTTCAATTTGAATGTTTTGTTTTTAGTTGTTCCTTGATGTTGTATAATTCTTTTATTTTTATCATGAGTTCGTTAACTAATATAATTTTCTCTTTGCTCCTTTATTTTATGTATAATTCTTGGGGTTTTTTCATTTTCTTTGTTTTTGTATGAACGACTAATTGTACAACATAAAGTGAATGTATGTATGTATCGGATGGAGTTCCTTTTTTGGTATTTTACATAAAATCGAAATTTAATAAATTATAGACACAAGTACCTCGGACAATGGACACGTGTCCAATGTTATTTTCTTTTAATTCCTTAATTTTCATTAGTCCAACGACGGAGAGAACTATTTACTCAAGTATTGGAGTCTCCTTTGCTCACATGAAACAATAGGGACTGGTAGAAAGAACATAAGAACTTCGAAGAAACTCCACATGTTTCAATCAAATTTCAATTCCCTATTACAAATGTGTTTCCGTTTGTATGGTTGAAATAGTCGAATCAACAACATGAGTGAACAAAGATGTCCTTACGATCCCGAACTCTTAAAAAGGTCGCGGATGAGGCGAAAGGCACAATCTCTGAGAGCCGGAAGCAAGCAAGGATGGGTCGGAGTTTGAGGCCATAATGGCATATGTCGCATGTTACTTATACGGGAGAACCAGGCTAAAAAGGAGGTGCAGAGCGACTACGAATTGGGTTGATCTGCACACGTCAATGACACCAACATGACTCATGAGACAAAAACCAAGAGACAAGTTTTTTATGAGATAATAAGTCGAGAGGGCATGATACGTCGACATGAAGTGCGTGCGTGCGTGCGTGTGTGCGTGCGTGTGTGAACAGGAACCGAGAGAGGGGGTGCATGGTCATGGATGTAGAGCCGGACAGGTGTGAAACCAAACGAAATATCAAAGGATGCCAGAAGAAACCAAAAAGAACAAAAATGTCATGGGCACCATGAAAAAAAACACAAAAAAATGAACGGTTTAGTTAGTTGGAATGAAAACCTTTTGCTTTCTCTCTTGTTATCCTATCTCTGTCTCTGTCTCTCTCTTTGTGGACCATCTCTGTACATAGAGACAATCTCTGTGGTCCATATCTCTGTGGACCATCTCCATCTCAGATCCATTTTTGTGAGAACCTTGAATTTTGCTCCACCATGCAGATGCATCACAAGTTCAAGCCCCCATCCAACCAAGACCGGCTCCTGAAGCAGCGGGTATACGAGGACGAGATCCGGGACCGGCTCGCCAACATCCACAACTATGACCACCTCATGCGGTGCGCGGAGTTCGAGATCTCCAACGAGCCCAAGATGTCGTACCGCACGCTCTCCGAGAAGCTCAGGGCCATCCGCGAGAGGCGGGACACGGACGTCCTTGGGAGGCGGGCCAAGCTCTCAGAGCTCCTTGGCCACGAGGAGGCGCGATTCGAGGAGGAGATGAAACGGGGCAGCCGCGTGAGCTTGTCCGGGCGCCGGGATTGGCTCGAGTCCGAGGCCCGTAGGATGAAGGCTGAGAGGCTGGGCCGCGAGCGGGAGGTCGCGGACACGCAGCTCGAGAGGGCCTTCCGGGACAGTTCCGATGATGTCAGGGTCCACTGCTCAAAGCAGGCCGTGCTCCGGGCTGAGGCCGAGAGGCAACGGCAGCGCGCGAGCAACCTCCAGAGGAAGGCCCGGCACGAGGAAGAGGAGAAGGGCCTCTACAAGAAGATGGAGATGGAATGGGAGAGGCAAGATGAGGTGGCCCGAGAGGAGTTGGGGCGGCAAAATGCCCGGAAACAAGAGGCAATCGACATCCTTTGTGATCAAGTTTTCATGGTCCGGAAGCTCCGGGAAGAGGAGCGAGCCGCGGTCGAAGACGACATGATCAAGCTGAACAAGAGGTGGAAACAAGAGGAAGAGGATCTGAAGAAGAAGCAATACGAGAAGAGGTGCCTCGAGGGCAGAAAGGCGCGGGAGATGCTGCTCTACAACGAGCACAACCGGGCGAAGAAGGCAGCCGTGGTCCAAGAAGAGAAGAGATACGATGCCCACATGATTGCAATGGTGTCGGAGAGAGAGGCTGAAGAAGAAAGGCAAGAGAGCATGCTCCGGGAGGCCCAGCGGAGAGAGGCGAAAGCTTATGCAGATCAGCTCAGGGCTGTGGTAGAGCAGCAGAAATGCGAGGATGATGAGCTCGAGGCGATCATCAAAGCCGAAGTTGAGGACTCGTGGCGGAAGCAAGACGAACAAACCAAGAAACAAGATGACTCTAGGAAAGCACTCCTTGATCAAGTTCATCAAGGACGCCAAGATCAAATCCAATTCAAGGGTACACTTGCTTGTTAAGAAGCATAATATTTCATTCATGGGTGTTAATCTTAATTAGTTTATTAGTCGGGTCTTAAGGTCAGATGCATACAAAATAAAAAAAGACACCCTTCTTGCTTTGTCTCTTGATAGAGTTCTTGCTGAAGGACCAAGAAGAGCAGAAAAGGGCTGAATTTGAAAAGGATCAAGCTGATGCCATATTGGCAAAGCTAGAGGATGAGAGAAAAGTCGAACAAGCGAGACTGGTAAGCACTTTGCGTACACGGATCTTCCTTGTCGTATTAATTGTGACGGTTGAAGAGATGTTTTTTTTAGCGATGAAAAAAGCATCGCTTCGATTGCTAGGATTTGATGTTTCATTGGCCGATTCTTGACACATTTAGCTTATCTTCTGCATTCCCCCATTGATCAGTCTAAACAAGAAGTTAAGGATTATTTACAAGCACAAGTGAGGCACAAAAAGGCAGAAGAGCATGTCATCCAGCAGAACAAAAGAGCCGACTTTGAAGGTTCGATACTTAAAATCTTTCATTATCAATTTTGAATTTTGAGTGTTAAGCTTATTTAAGCATCAGGAGCTGGTGGGTTTCAAACAATTAGGAGCTCTCATTATGTTGGTTTATAACATACTAAGTGTTGCTTCTTGGTTTCATTTGTTTCCCCCTTGAATGCCTACCTTAGATGCAAAAGTGGCAGAAAGTAAATATGAAGCTAGAGTGAATAAAACATTAACAGATTTGCCTCATCGGGAGCCCTACTATGGAAGAAAAGCAGTAAGATGGTATGAATAAAGTCTATTCAGCACAAAATTTTGAGACTCGAGAGATGTCACATAGTTTTGCTCGTGAGAAATATGACCTAACAAGGTTGTTTCCATTATGACAATCAAATTATTGAAATTGTAGATAACTTTGTCTTCAATATGATTGATTCACTTCTTAGCACTATGTCCAGTGAATCCAAATTTTGTTTAGCCATATACACATGAAAAAGGTTTTATAGAAGTAATATTGATAGAGGCCTGTTGCATACCCCATTGTCACTCTAAATCATAAATGCTACAAGTGAAATTCTCAAATATATAACAATTCTTTCATGCATTAAAAATGATGGTGCATGAGAGAGGTTGCCATTAAATTTAGCTTCAGAAAACAAGCTAGCAAGGATATCTCACACCATATCATTTTAATTTAATCATACAATTTTTTCAGAGCACAAACAATCTGTAATCGGAAGTAACACAATGCCTGATTGTAGAAAAACAAACAAATACAATTAATTGATCATTCTCAATGAAACACAGACAATAACCCTGTTCCACTAGAGAAACGCAAGCAAGTATCACTAATTGATCATGTAGTCTAAAAAATCATGACATTGTAGTTGTAAGCCACAAATCAAATGACTCACAATTGTAATTGAAATCATGCATAAATCAAATAAGACAAGATTGATTATGGATACAACATACAATTCTCATTTATTATTATGATACAGCTCAAAACCAAGAACCCCAAAGGCAAATAATGTAAAAAAAAAAGCAAAATCCAATTTTAAATTTATATACATTCTTTACAATTGTGTATTGTAGTAATTTTTTCATGGGTTCCCAGCATTGCTTGAAGGACCACCAATGTCGGCAACAACAACTATCACTGAAACCCTTTTTTGGAAAAAATATAAAAAAATTCACTAAAAACCCCAAAAGACAGAAATTTCCTCCAAGTAGAATTCACACTTATTCATAATGTCCATGTGCAATGTTAATATCATTCTACAAAACCATGTCTCGAGTTCAAGGGCCAATATACACATTATTTTGCTTCATCGAGTAAATCAAATTTG
The DNA here is from genome assembly GCF_043228905.1 of Azolla caroliniana. Classification (NCBI taxonomy): domain Eukaryota; kingdom Viridiplantae; phylum Streptophyta; class Polypodiopsida; order Salviniales; family Salviniaceae; genus Azolla; species Azolla caroliniana. The sequence continues at coordinate 12,753,243 of NW_028230455.1, forward strand.
TCTGCATTAGGCTTCGCAACCTCAGTACCGAGGACTTGAACCTTGATTATGCTTCCAAGATCTCCTAGATTTCAAGTAAATGTGGTGGCATCATCCTCCCTTTCATCCTTATACGATTCCCTTATTCATGTTTTTCAATTTTCCCCTCAAGTTCCAAATCGTTTTTACAAACCAAGGCATGTAACAATCTGTTATGCATCATGTACCCATCCATAGTACCTCTCCATGCCTTCAAGGCACAAAACAATGTCTTTTCTCCAAAGAAATACCTTCATCAGTTTATATGCTCAACATAATGTAAGTATTTCTCCCCATGAAAATGCAAGTTTAGACTATAAAAGTTTGAGAATCCTTTGGATTCTTAATTTGAATATGGACAAAAAACAGCTAAGTTCTCAAGAAAAACTAATGAAACTTAAAACTTCGATCAATGTCACCTTCAAGAAAAGTTTTAAACCTATATTTTACATGATTTCAAGATTGAAATTCGATTCAGAATATCTAGATCATATGCTTATAAGGGCAACTCCATTAACGAGATCCTTTTCTAGGATGAGTTATATGTTTGAGAATCAATGAAACCGAAGTGATACTCAAAGAAGGGAAATGTCATTGATTTTATTCAATGTTTTGGTGGTCTGAGTGTTGCTATATGGTGCAGGTGTGTTGGGTGGCACTATCTCACTTAGTGCATTGAATGGAATAAAGATTATTCAAAAGTTGTTCCCATGTAGAATATATTATACTATTAGAAATGAGTGCACAGCCCATAGAGGCGCAAGCAATGCAAAGATTATATCACAATGGACAAGAATATGCGCAGTCACAAATGGCCAAAACAGGTGTGGAACCTAGGATGCAAGGTACAAAAGCTAATAAGAGCAAAATCCTCTCATTTGGCTGGGTGCTTGACATTATGAAATGGTCTAAAAGTTGGGGTGTAACAGATATATTAGAGCTCTCATAAGATGCTATGAAGTATTTGATGATAATAGGTGCACCAAGGATGAGGTGGCAAGAAACATTATAAATGTTAACCCTCAATGTTGGAATGTTGGGCCCAATACAAGGTAAAAATGCCAAAACTTACTTCTTGCATGCTCAGCAAATAAGCTAATTCGTGAGAAGTGTGATGATTTGTTAGACGTGCATAATAATTTAAGCATCATACTCAAAACGGCACCACGAAGGGTGAGCACATATGTGTGTGCATTATTTTTCACATAGAGGGTTTTTACTACAAAGTAGTAACCCCCATTCTTAAGGAGTCACATACAAGATGATATGTTGATTTGGCAATGATCTTACACACATTCGCATTGACTCATCAAAAAGTTGTCTTCACCCTATCAGGAGGGCAGGTTGAAGTAGTAGATTCCTATGTATATCTAGGAGTCACATTTACAAGCATGAGTGGGTGCTTCTCAGTGTCTAAAGCCACTAAAAATTGACTAACTCAAGGATATGCAGTTTTAGCATGCTAGAATGGCAAGTAGAAGCAGTATTCCAAAAATCAACCTCATCAACTAGTTTGAACCATGCTATTTTAAAGAATCACATGTAAGGCGTTTGAAGCATCAGAGCAAATGGAAACAACAAAACACACAGAAGGATCATGGTACTCACAGGTGATGGAGTCTACATGGACTCCACACCATTCTAAAAACAATGGAGAAGGCTGGCCCACGACAATTTGGCCAAGTCCCGTTCGAGCTTCAAAAGCATCGGGAAGCAAACCCTTAGATGCACGCAGGATGCAATGACAATCGCAACTTGTTTAGCTTCATGATAACCTCGTTTCCATGCACCAATCAACATCAGGTACAAAATCCGGTCACCACTATTCGCATACATATTAGTTATGCACTTCATGCTTGTAAATTATCTCAAACAAACCGTTCCACCACATGCATTGAGATCATGAGCATGGAGATTCAAGAAAAATTGAGAGTTTATTTTTATTTCAGTATGGATGACATGAATTCACCCATATTTGACTTGTCTCATACATCAATCATGGCGTCTAATTAATAATTAAACTAAAGAGACTAATTTTTGGAAATCTAGGAGAAATTTATTTTGATAAGGAATTATATATAAAGAAAATAGTGGATTAAGGGTAGTTCATAGTCGGCGATAGTCCATCTACCTTGTGCATTGCTCAACCCCTCTTTCATGAACAAATGGAAAAAGTGATGGCAGACATGACACTTACGGGATAATAAAATGGAGAGAAACATTTCCACGTAGTATTTGGTAAGTATCACTCGATCTTCATGAATTTCATTAATGATCATTGAGAGTGCACAGAACTGTAGTACATTGGGTTTCACAGACATGTGGATGGTCAACACTCGACATATCGAATCAACGGTAGCTTAATTTCTTAACTGATGAGAAAAACTTTCAGCTTCAAGCGTGAATAAAAAGCAAAGTAAAGATGTAACCATGATTCATCACCCAAAGCCCTCAATATAGAAACAGCGTATTGACAATCTTTTACATATAATTAACTTATACATTACATATATTCATTGATACATAAATACATGCATACATTCATTCATTCATACATTGAATATATGCTGTCATACACATATACACACAACACATTACATACATTCATTCATTTATATATACAATCCTAAATTACATACATACGTTCATTTAACCCTCTAACCTGCATATATACATACATCCACACATACATTCATTTTACCCTAACATGCATACATACATTCATTCATTCATTATATACATAATACATTCATGCATTAAGTATACAGTCATCCAATCCTACATTATCTACATACATTCATCGATCACATGTACAAATGTCGTTCTCCACATATGCATTCATTCATACGTTATATGTATGTGTGTGTGTATATATATATATATATATATATATATTTGGTGGAAGAAAAAAATGTGTCCTTTGTGAGTAGTTCAGAATTGATACAGTACCTTCTTAGAGAGACCGTGGAAGAGGAAACAGGAAACGGTGGCAGCACAAGAACCTGTGGAGAAGAAGAATAAAACGAAGTGGCTTCGCCTAAACAAAAAGGATGCCGAGAAACAGAAGGTTGTTGGAAGACCAGGGAAGGCGAGTGAAGACAGAAGCTCGCCATTGAAGCAGGAACACAAAAAGAAATGAAGGAAGAAGGGAGCGTATATATATATATATATATATATATATATGTATAATGTATGCATAGTACGTAAAATTCGTGTTCGTCTAGCATAACATTTTGCGAATGCGAATGTTATTCAAACATTCTTGTGTTTTTTTTTCCCCCATTTTTTTAAAGATTTGTTTTTTGTTTTTTTTCTTTTGTTTTAGGTTTTTATTTACCTCAATAATAAATAGTAAATTCAAAAGTATGATATTTATCATTCGTTGAGGGCGTTTATCATACACGAATGGTTGAAACATGCTCGAATGCGAATGCACGTGTGGTACGTATGGTTAATACTATGTATGTATATATATACATTATCATATGTATGTACTATGAATCCGAGTCTTTTTTGTGAGATTTGTTGTTTGTGGGCCATATGTATGTATGTATGTATGTACGTATAGATCGACACATTCGTGATATTCGCATTCGAGAATATGAAAATGGCCCTAACAATATTATAAAACCATTCGTTTTATAAAATAAATACTAATTTGGACATAGGGGTAGTTTGGTAAATTTAGAACTTCCAAGGGCATTCTGATAAATAGGCGAACTTCCAGGGGTATCATGGTACTTTTCCCTTAATTTAAATAAATAAATAAATTTAATTCACTAAAAAAAGAACAATCACTCATTAATAGATTATAAAAATATGATTACTATTAACTTTCTTTTATAGTGTCAAATAAAAAAAGGGAGAGTTTAACTAGCATTATTATTTACGGAGCAGCGATGGCGGGAGCAAACGTAGCGGAACAGGGCGCGCAGACATGGCGTGCAGGCGCAGGAGCAGGTGCACGCTGAGGAACGCGCGCGCTGCCCAACAGAGCAAGAGGCGCCTCTTGCTGTCCAGGCCGTCACACTGGAGAACTGCAGGTAATAAGCAGTAGAGCGTTGGCGGGAGCAAATGCAGCAGAGCGCGGAGTGGGAGCAGCAGAAAAAGGCGAGCAGGAGCAGGAGTAGGTGCACGCTGAGGAACACGCGCGTTGTCCAACAGAGCAAGAGGAGGAGCACAACGCCAACTGCTGTCCAGGTACTCTCACACACAGTCCTCCCTCCCTCCCCCAACCAGAAAACGCAAAGTAACACATTAACAAAAACACAAAAGAAAGGGGGAAAGGTAGAACAACACATACAACCTAGGCTCGCAAGACACATATCTCGTTAGGATGGGAGGAATCGAGCTTCCACCAGCGCCCAGTTTGCTTGATGAAGAAGGTGGATCAGATCTCGCCATTACCCTGTCCCTAGAGGCTAACCGTGTCTTAGCGGAAGAAATCGAACGCCTACGGCGTACCTGCTTCGTATGTAGGTTTCTGGCAGGTAGACCAAGTCGGGGCATGGTTCGGGACATGTTTCAGGTGGCTGTGTTGGAGAACATGCCGGTAATCAAGAGTGTCAGGGGTTTAGGGAAAAACTTCTTCCACATTGAATTAGGTAATGACTCGCTGGCGCAACCATTGGTCGAGCTCAAGGTACTCGAACTGAAGTACGGCAAGGTGTTGCTCCAACCATGGTCACCAGGGTTCAATCCGATCGAAGAGTTACAGAAACTCAACAACCCTAGGGTGATCACCGCAACATTTCCTGGCCTCCCTCCACATTTGTACCATCTGCTCCCTCTTTTTGGCGAACAAGTAGGGATGATATGCCCTCAAAAAGTGTCAATGGCAGACACAGTCGCGGAGGTGCCCAAGTTGCGTATCTTGGTGCCTTCCCTCCATGGACTTCCATCAAGGATTAGACTCTACTCTGAGGAGTTAGGCCTCACAGTGGTAAAAGTGGTTTATGAGGGACTCCCGGGGCAATGTTTCATTTGCAAACAGACAGGACACCTAGCTAAGGAGTGTCCTCGTAAGATTGGAAAAGGAAGCTCGGGACCACGACCCTCGGACAAAGTCGGGACAACCAAGGGTGAAGAGGCTCCTTGGCTACCCGTTAAGAAGAAGGGGAAACTTGGAGGGCTAGGTGCCTCCTCTCCCGCCCTTTTTCATGACCACCCCTTTGAAAGAAGTCCCGCCACCTTGTCACCAGCAAGCGTGGATGAGCAACCCTTGAAGCGAGTAAAGATCCTCTCCGGGAGTGCCAAGGCACCCGACCTACAGGTGAGAGCTACCAACAGATTTACACTTCTTCAAGGGTTAGGGGATGGCGACCCAGCAGTGTTGGCAGCAATGTTGTCCCCGTGCGACTCCTCACGCCTTCCCCCGCGGGAGCCCGAACTCGTGTTCTCCACCCCGATGGAGATGCAACCCCAACTTGTACCGTCCACCCCGGAAGAGAAGTTGGCACAACCCCCCCTCCTGTTGGAACGTGAATGTGGTAGTGGCCTCAGATTAGTGAAATCGTGGATCCGGACGGGCAAGCTCAAGGACAAAGAAAAGGGTAAGATAGGAAGACCAACACCTGGTTTGGCGACGACTCTGTTAGATAGAGGGATGCAAGTTGTGCCACCGCTTCGGAGCACAAATGTATCGCGGGATCTATTCGAAGCGGGTCGGGAACGACCGGCTGAGAATCTTGTAGGGGATTTGCAGCTTGCAGTGGAGACCATACCCCCCGAAACAGGTGTTAGTTTGCCCCATGACATGGGGATCGGCCCGAACATGAGCGCCAACGTCACCGTTTTCGGATGAGGATCCTAACGTGGAATGTACAGGGCCTTGGTGGAGGCCGACAACACCAAGAGTGTAGAAGACTTCAGGAGGAGCTGAATCCCCTTAATATAGGGGGCCATATTGACATATTGCTTTTGCAGGAACACCACCTCTCGCAAGAGTGAACTCAGAGCTTAGTAAACCCCTTGTCGGGTGGGTGGACCACATGGTGGTCGGCTGCGCAGGGTGACCTCCACCGAAGAGGAGGGGTCTGCATCTCGATCAGCGATAAGGCCCGATACGAAGTAACATCATATGGCACGCTGGTGGAGGGTCGGGCCTTATACGTGCTTCTGAAATGGAATCGCCTACAGATTGGGGTGCTAAACATTTATGCCCCTAACTCAGCCCCCGAGAGAGCAATCTTTTGGAGGATGCTAGCGACAACATTACCTAATGTCGAGGCTTGGGTAATGGCAGGTGATTTCAACATGACTAAACACCTGGGAGATAGGAAAGGAGGGACCCAGAGGCCTATTTATGGTGCGGAGCTGGATTCATGGGCTTTCCTAATTGGCAAAATCGGGGTGAAGGATACATAGGGCTCTTCCCTTAGGCGAAGCTCACATTCGCTGCACTTTTCTAGAGCCGCCGGGAATGCTAGGGGCGGTAGTCTTGCACGGCTAGACCGCATATACATCAGCTCATCCCTCGAAGAGCTCGGGGGCTCCTTTGCTATCTTGGCAGGTCTTACCTTTTCAGATCATCAGCCGGTGAGACTAGACCTTAACCCACCCAACGATAGCAAGGGCAGTCTCAATGTAGAGATCCCCATAAAGATCATGAAGAGTGAAGCGGTGAAGGCCGGTTTACAGAGTATATGGCAGGACACCATGGGCAATAAATCAGCCAGTGAAGATCTGCAGAAAAAATTGGCCCTCTCCTCCTCCTTTTTACAACAAGAGACCAAGCGCGCCCTCCAACAGGTTAGAGCCATCGAAACAAAATTAAGGAAGGCCGTTGCGGCAGCGCAACGGCTGTTACAGGTAGACCCTGGTTGCAAATGTTCTAGAGCTAAGCTAGAGGAAGCAAAGATGAAGGTACAGGAAAGGACTTTGGAGAAGAACCGAATGCTGTTTCGAAGAAACGCAACATGGTGGGCTAGAAAAGACGACAAGGTCAACCGACATTTCTTTCACTACAAGGCACCCAAGGGTGGTGGTGGACGTATACACGGGCTGCGCAAACCAGACGGCTCAATAACGGAGGACAAGACTGAGGTTCTGGAAATGGCAACACAATACTATCGTGACCTCCTCGCACCTATGCATGTGAGGCAAAACTTGGAGCTGGCTGATCGAATGATGTCTTGCATTCACCCCAAGGTAACCCAAGAGATGGAAGTTGTGCTCGATAGTCCCATCTCTCGTTTAGAGCTCTCGGAGGCACTTAGGGGATTGCGAAGGGGTGCATGCCCCGGCCCTGATGGTCTCTCACGAGATTTCTTCGAGATTCACTAGGAATGTGTTATCCCGTCCTTGGAAGCCGGGTTCCAAGAGATTTGGTCCTCAGGAAAGATGCCGATTGGTCTGGCTGAGGGGATGATATATCTCATCCCCAAATCCCAAGAGCGAAGCCTAGAGTTGCGCCAATGGCGTCCAATCACGATCCTTAACACGGCATACAAGATACTCGCTAAAGTCCTAGCTCAGCGATTAGCAAGCTTCTTACCGGACATCATACACGACAATCAAACTGGGTTTGTCAAGAACGGGTGTATCTTTGATAATGTGTTGCTTCTTTGGGAAGCTATGGCATTGGCCAGTCGCTCCGTATCGAGCTCGGCTATTCTGATGCTAGACTTCGAGAAGGCCTACGATAGGGTGTTATGGCCCTTTTTGGAAAATGTGATGAGAGCTTTGGGCCTACCTCAAAAATGGAGGAATTGTACTTCTGCACTCTATCGGACAGCTACGAGTAGCGTGCTGATGGCTGGATCTAGGGGACCCGCCTTCCAACTACAACGCTCAGTGAGGCAAGGTTGTCCCCTAGCCCCATATCTCTATCTCTTTGTAACCGAGGCTTTCTCCGCCTACTTACAAGCACCAACTAGCGGGCTGCGGGGATTGCCCATCCCCAATGCGACTGAAGATTTGTTGTTATCTGAATATGCCGACGATACGGTTCTTTTCTTGCAAGGTGATGAGGAGAATTTACAGCGGGCTGAACATCTTGTTGAGGACTTTTGTCAGGCGGCTAGTGCCAAGATCAATTGGAATAAAACCCAAGGTCTATGGTTCAGCGAACAGGAGACACCAAAATGGCAACCCCATGCTGATTTTACGTGGGTCCCTAGTGGGACGACTTTCAAGTACCTTGGATTTACGATGGGGAGGTCAATCCCCAAGGGAGCGCAATTGGCCCACGTACAAGCCAAAATAAGTAAGAAGCTGAACCAGTGGAGTAGATCTAAATTGTCCTTCGCTGGTAGGGTCCTTGTGGCAAACCAAGTGCTGCTCGCTACCATGTGGCACTCAGTCTCATGCTGGATTATGGACCCTGCAGGTTTGCACGCGATTAAGGCTGCCACTAGGGGGTTTATATGGCCAGGTAAGGACAACCCAAGGGCTGCCGCCAGAGTCTCATGGTGTTGGTTAACGCAACCACGGGCCAAAGGGGGGCTTGGCCTCATAGACCCCTTAATGCAGAGTCGTGCATTGCTGGCTAAAATGGTGGTTCGTTGCCTCCTGCCAGGTAAGGGGTGCTGGAAGGTACTTCTTCGCAACAGGCTGCAAGTAGGGACTCCCAAGTATGGTAGGCCTTGGCCCGACTCCTTGAATTGGTGCTGCATGAGCGGAGTCCCACCCAGGCTGGCTTGCCATTCGGAGGACAGGGTCACGAACTCCATCTTGCGGGCATGGTGCCATATACGACAGCATTTGGTCAAGCACACCCAGGAGACATTGACCGAATGGACTAGACAGCCACTATTCTGGAATCCTCATGTGCGAACGAATGACAACGCGATGCTAGGGCAACTTAAGGGCCTAGCATGGGGAAAGTTGGCACAAACAGGCCTCCTATCTATAGACGATTGGAGACGCATGGCTGATTCAGGAAGAGCCCAAGAGGACCTTTTCCCTCCCCTCAAGGGAGCTACGAAAATCCGGAGACTGATAGTTGAGGCAGTTGACAAGGTTCCGATGGGGGAGGCGAGAGAACATGCATGGTTCGGTCTCTTTGACGAGGCTGGAATGGTCAAGTCGCTAAAGGGCATGAGCGGATCGGGGAGTGATACAGTTTTTGGGGACAGCCAGAGCAGCGGCTCTTGGCACCCAATCCGAGTGGTGGCACAGATTGATAACATTTGGAAGACAGACCCGGATGTTGCTAAGGTGGAACCCCATTGGAGGCTAAGGGTATACGGTTGTCGCCCCCTTGTCGATCTGGATTGGGACCCCGGGGATTTCAGATGGAAACATGATGATAGACTCCACCACTTCTTCGATTACACCACTAAATTGGGTCGGACTTTGCAGCTGCAGCCAGGGCGGCCCCCTTCGCAACGGCTGGCAAACATTGGGCATCCCCGATGAGGCGCTCACTGCCTTCTGGAAGGGTCTTTGACGTCTCCACATGCCTGAAAAGATTAAGCTCTTTTGGTGGCAGATCGGTCATAATGTGGTGCCCGTTGGCGAATGGTTAGATAAACGTGGCGGCCCGTTAGGCTGCCCACTGTGCTCTCTACCTATTGAGTCTCTGAGACATTGTTTGTGGGATTGCCCTCAAGCTCAAAAGGTATGGGATAGAGTGACTCGCCTCCTTGTGGCATGTGAAGTTGAAGGAACAGCCTCGTGGAGCGCTGCGGCATGGATTGATCACTCGGTCGAAGGGTGGACGGACGCCGTCAATGCGGATAGTTGGTGCTATGTATGCACGAGAGGCAAAATCGTCAAGATCCGTTTTGAAAGAGGCTTGCAACCCGCATCCCCTAGGTTTCCGGAAATCTGGATGTTGATCGCAGGTTTCACCTTGTGGTATATATGGAAAGCGCGTTGCCTCAAGGTCTTCCAAGGTACGGTACGACCCCCAGAGGAAATGATCATGGACATATGGTTCGCGCTTATCAGCTGCCTACGAGGGCAACTGGAAGAGGTTTGCAGCCACTCCAACGACATGACCACTGCCCGTTTGCGCTTTTGGCAGAAATGGCGGAACACACCTATGGTGATGCAAGGCGGGAATGGCCCGAGGTGGAACTACCAGCCCCCACGTTGGTTGTTTCCTACTCACCTGCCACCCTCTCTTCGGTGTAGGCCCCAAGAGCCGACTCGTACTAGGCAACATTGAAGGGAATCGCCTTGGATACAGGTAGCTTCTTACATTAAGTTAGGCCGCAAGGCAATGTAAGTGGCTCATCTTCTTTGGCTTGATCGGAGGAAGTCTCCCCGATGTGTGTATAAGTCTCCTTATAGACTCTATGTAATAATCCTTCCTAACTAATGGGAAAGTAGCTTTACTTTGGAAAAAAAAAAAAAAAAAAGGGAGAGTTTATCGACCTTTATTTTATTTTATTTATTTATTTATGTATTTATTAAAAACGAATATTTTTATATTTATTATAGAAATATGATTAGTGTGAATTCTCATTTTTAATGACAGATAAAAATATCCATAAATTTTGGGAGAGAAGAGAAAATGAGGAATTACAATGAACCTTTATTTTATTTTATTTATTTATTAAAAACAAAACGAATACTTTTACACTTATTATAAAAATTTATTAATGTCAAGTCCCTCTTTTATTGTCCCCTTTTTATTGTCAAGTCCTTTTTTTATATCCTAGGAAACGGAAAAGGAGGATACTTGACCATGCATTCGAATACATATTGGTTTGCATTCTAATGAGAAACCCCACGAATGCGAATATGTCAATCCATAGAATGTAAAATTCGGTGTTCGTCTAGCATAGCATTTGTTTTCCTACGTTGGAAAATAAATGCGAATATTATTCAAACATTCTTATGTGTTTTTTTTGTTTTTTCCCCCTTTTTTAAGGTTTTTCTTTTTGCTTTTTTCCTTTTTTTAGGTTAATTTACCTCATAATAAATAGTTGATCCAAAAATATGGTATTTACCATTCTTCGAGGGTGGTTACCATAATCAAATGATTGAAACATTCGCGAATGCGAATGCATGTATGGTTCATACTATGTGTCAATCTATGTATGTATGCATGCATGTATGTAGTATGTCATCATGGCATGGTGGCCATATGAATATATTCTCTTCATATGACCTTTGGCTGCCTGCCCGCCCATTTGCCCATCCGAGAAATGGAAATCAAAGATCATCCAGTCATAGAATTGAGAGGAGCAGAGCTTGACTGGGTGTTTTATTCTTCAACCTGGAATTATACACGTGATGCTTCTCCCATCGATAACTCTTCAAATGAAGAAATGAAATATGTAAATGCTCGATGCGTAACGATTATATCCTATGTTTAATATGTCTAGCATTGACAATTCTCTTCCGTATTCGCTAATCTTGTATACATTTGGCACACGACCAATATTGAAAATTGGAGATATTACACCTCATAGGGATATTAAAACCAAATATTATGACATTATTTACGTTAGCATACCATGATAGATACTTGCTTTACGATGATTGGTACCAATTTTTTCCACAAAATTGGTGAGATTATTGAAGGTTTGTATGATACAATCGTCACATGTGGAAGTCTAAGAGGAACTATCCATGTGGTAGAATATTAACTATGGGTTTAGTGTATAACCTAACTTGAGTGATGAGTTAGTGTTAATAATAACAAAGGGAGCTAGTAAAAAGCAAGCCAAAAGTTATATATATGAGTGTTGGGATGTAGTTATTAGTCACGACACTCTCTTACCAATGGGTTCTTATGTATGGAAATTTCATTGACCACATGCATTGGCACTACACGAGGCTACATTTTATTTACCCCATTGCAATCAAATCATAATGTCTTTATATTCAACCCTCTTCATATAGTATAAAAAAGAACAGAACCTCGTATTACTATTTTCAGCAAACACATGAAAGAAAGAGTTTGAAGAGAAATAGATAGAGTAGCATGCAATGTGAAAGGACTCTTTCCATTTATTACTTATTTCATAATTCATTTACCCATGTAGAATTCGTAAAGTCATTCTTTTAGAGAAAGGTGTTAGTTAGTTGTTTGTGTCACAGTCTTAGATTTTGAAATATTATTGCAAAGATTTCGAATCAAAGCACAAATATTTTTTACAATGAGCATAATAGTAGGCTATTGATTTATACTTAAATTCATAAACTTTAATGCACATTCCTTTTCTTGGCTTTACCACTGTATCTGCACATCTAATCCTTTTTTTGTGATTATTATTTCCCATGAACATAGAGGCGCTTCCAAATTATGTCGTAGCATGGAATGTCTTGTTGTACATATAATGACACAATGGCACTAAAAAGACATCAATTTGGTGGCAATAAAGCACTAGAGATCATTGATTCATTATCTATGATAGCTAGGGATATATATTTGAATCACAATGTCTAGAAATAGCCAAGCTTTAATGCTAGGCTAGTTCCTTTCCCCTTGGCACAAGCGTTACATCAATAACATTTTTTGAAGATGCATTAGCAACTACAAAACAAACGAAATATCCCAACTTTCTTATGATATTGTCACCCAATAACAACCACCATTAAAATTTCCATAACATGGCTATGTGTGGTGCAAAGGGAGAAAATGATGATTCCATTCATGAAGTTGTCATGCATAGTGGTTTAATTCATTGTTGACACATATTAGTATGCCTAGAATTGGCTACACATGTACCCATAAAGCACCATTTGTCTTGGCATACTAGTGTGTTTACAGTTAGCTACACTTGTACCCATAAAGCATCATTTGTCCGAACATACTAGTATGTTTATAGTTGCCTACTTATGTACCCAAAAAGCAAGTTTAAATCTATGAACGTGAGTATGCCTTGTAAGTTGTTACTATTTGTTCATTGATATTTTGTTATTTTAGTAATTACTTTACCTAGTCCTTCGACATGTTCTCCCCATGATAGGCAATTGGGGAGATAAATGTAGACAGGCTGTCAATTGAATGAGAATCATGGGTAAATGGTGATGAAATTGTACCATTCTGATTGGGAGTTCATACATGTATTAATAATGACTCGACATTTATACTCATACGTGGATATATAGTTAATAAAGGGTTCAAACCATAGGATTCTAGAGTGCGATTGAATCTATTTATGTTCATCATTGTACCATTGCAACTAAAACAAAATGTGATAGATTGGAACGTAGTGTAGACTCTAGAGTATGGGTTTCATACTTTTTAAAAGGATATAAATTGAGGAGCATGATTGACCTACACAAAACTAATATATGCATTAAAAAATACACTACACTACACAAACCATGATTGATACCTAGAGGTCATGTTTCCATGTTGAACCCATCGCGACATGTTTCCTATTAATCTACAAAATGATAACAAGTTAAACAAACATTGAAACATTAACCAAGAGTTTATGTACTACATGTAGACATAAATGATTGCTGTGTTCATCATTGCAAACATGCATTAAGCTTGTTTTTTATAATGAAGTCGAGTGATTTCCAACATAGTGTTGTCCAAGACAAATATATCTCTAGTGTGACAAAAGTGCATTCAATAACAACAACATTAGAGGCTTACTAAAATGTACGTTTGCCTACACTGTTTAAATTATATTCTTTGAAATGTTTTGTATTAGATGATATTAACTTTCTTACCTATGATAGGTTCACATTTGCTTGTTAGCAATGGGTTGGAAAAAGGTTCTCTAATGGGTCATGACTTTCACATTCATCAATAACAAAGTAAACAAAGCATAACTTATATTTAATGACGATAAAAAATCTCCTTGATTGGTTGAACTCCGTACATATTTTTGACACGAAGTTGTGGGAGTGGGGGTTGATAGTTTTTATTTGGAGCCAAAATGAAAAAACTCTTAGAGAAGGTGTTTATTTCTTCAATTACATAACACCCTGACATTTGTCCCTTGTGATGATACATTGTTGTTAATTGAACCTCGTCACAAATGCTCTTTCCCAAAGGAATAGTATCCATGTACAAGAAGCCAACATTCTTGCATATATATCTACGCAGTGTTAGAGAAGTTCCTTGAAAGTTTGTTCTACAAAAAGTTTGCTTTGTAGGCTTTTCTTAGAGAATGTAGAATTTTCTTTTAAAAGATGATAAAATATAAAAAGTTCCTATCAAACTACCATCCAAAACTACTTGTCGTTGTTTAATATATAATTGTGATATTTTTTGTTGTGGTAAACCACATGCATCTAGACTTGTGTTACATCAACATACTCTCATAGATATACCCCATTGGCAAGCATATACACCTAAAGCAAGTCCTAAGAGAAACCATAACTTCACATATGTATGCATAATAAAAGTTTGAATATATGAATGAAAGAAGGTGAAATGTTGAACCTTGTTTATTGTATTTATATGACTTCACAAAACAAGCGTTAAGATAATTTATGATTATATACATTTGCGCACTAGAAGCCAGTGTGCAAGGGCATAATCCAAGGTCCCATAACAATAATATTGACCCTCTAGATTGATAGTCAAATAGGAAGTTAAGGTAGCAAACATGTTTTCCATGCTTCCCAACACATTAAAGTAACTAAAGATATATACTATTTGGTACTAACATGTACATAATACAAGCTTTTCAACCAATTGTGTTAAGTACATTGGCTAGATCTTCAAAAGGAGTAAAGAAATATGAAGAGTAAGTGATAAAGATTTTACTTAGGATTGACTAATTGTTAGGAGAATGATGTTAGGAGTGGTGCTACCTTAGTTATTTTATCCAAGCTACACAAAGTCAACAACTTAGTAGGCATTTAGAGAACACTGGTATGGATAATTACTCCGTTGAAAGGCTTTGCATGATGATGATAAACATGTATCTAATACTTGTCCCATATTCACCGTGAAATACCTTATTGACTTTAACTTGCTCCTCTATCTACCATTTGCATGCAATTGAGTAAGGTTTGCTCTCTCTGCATATGCTCTTCAAATCGGAAGATGAATAAGTCTGCTCGACATCGTAGTTCATCTAGGGGAATAGCGCGGTCTGATTTTGTAACACTTATCTTTGCATCTTTATGAGTATTGTTGTCATCACGTGAAGTGTTGTTGTCATGCTCGTGAGACAGAGGAAATTTGTCATTCATGACCTCCATATTATATGCTTGAAATTGTTGATGAAATGGGCTACAAGATTGTCTTGACTTCTTTTCACAAATCTCCTTCCATATAGCATCTAAGGTATCACCTTTCTTAGCACATGGTTTAGAGACAATACCACTAGGACTAATGGACCTTGATTGATATTCATTATCTTGCCTCAATACTTCGAGAGGAGATGACAACCTTGATTGTTCGATGCTTAGCGTTGAGATTGCAAGAGGAGTCGAACTAGACATTGACATCATGTGATCATGATCATGAACCTTGTTGGATGCCTTCTTTCTCTTCACTTTTTTGGTACGATCCTTTTTGAAGCACAATGATGGCATTTGTTCTTGAGGCTTTTCTTCGAATATCACCACCCCCTCATTCTCTACCACCATGGAACCAAGATTGCTATGATGATAAACCTGATTAGCTACTAATGGTACAATTGTATTGATATTGTTCAGATTAGGATAATGATTAACATTGTCGTTAGCCGCTAATAGCGAGAAAGCTTCCATACTCCCTTGAATTGGGACGTGATTAACATGACCATTAGCTACCAATGCTGAGATTGAACCAATATTGGCATGATTAGCATCGTCATTACTCGTTAATGATGGGGTGACAACAAGTGGGGCACAATTAACATGATCATTACCCGTGAATGGCAAGATGGGACCAAGAGAGGTATTATCGGGGGAGTGTTGAGCATGGCTATCAACAACTGATGGTAGGACAATGTCAATCGCGTCATGATAATCATGGGAGCATAGCTCATCAACATCATTGTCGGGGTGAACACGATGAGGTCCGTGAATAGTGGTGTAAAGAGAATCATCGGATGATTCATCATTATTGAGAAACTCGTGAAGGACAAGAGGGTTTCCATGGTCAATGGAGTTGGTTATCAGAATGAAGAGGTCTAGGACACTACCTCCCTCCTTGGTCGTGCGGTCATGATGAGTTTTCTCTTGTTTGTGGAAATGTGAGGAAGCAAAGAGGAGGAGGATGAGGGAATTCAAGATGAGAAAAAGGTCTAGTCTTTTGTTACTACCATTTTCATTGTGGGTCAAGAAGAAGAAAAAGAAGAAAAAGAAGAAGAATAAGACACTAGACATGGTGAAGATGATGGCCATAGCCATGCCCATTACCTTCACATCTTCATCACCTCTCATCTTCATCAAAACCCTAATCCCTACCCTAACCCCCAACCCTAAATATGACGAAAAAACACCCAATATCTGACGAAATCCCTATGAATCCCTACCCCTAAACCAACCACCTAACCCTAACCACATCATAAGAAACCAACATCTGGCCAAAGCCCTTAGTTTGCTGCTATTGGCGAAACCCTAACCCTAGTATTGCTTATGAAAGAAAGCCCCAGTGTAATCCTAATCCAATTCTAAACCCTAATTCAACCCAAAAGCCCCGTAAAAACCCTGATCCAAGCCTAAACTCTAATTCTGATTATCAAACCACTCAACCTTAACCATAATTATAAACAAACCTGAGCCAAAAAGGTGCCTAGATTTTATCCAAATACAATGAATATAGTGAAAGAAATGCACACCCAAGCCATCATCATTAACGAAAAAACAAAAACAAGAAACCCTAATCCTAAACCCTAAGATAACTAAAACATGTTAGGAATCATTAGAAAATGTGTTGAAAACTCTAGAAAAAAGAAGTGCAAATTTTGATACACAAAGATACCACGGCTAACAATAGTGATGGAAAAAGAAGAAGAAAATCTTTAGGCCATGAAAATGAACTCTAAAACTCCATAACCAAGTTTAGACACTCTCCATGCATCATGATCCTAATGACCCACTTAAATCTACTTGTGCATTGCAAGACTCTTGGGAATTCTCTTGTGTGAACACAAACCTTGGGCTCATCATTTGAACACAATTGTGTTGGCTCATGTTCCGTGGAGCCTTCTGGTGGATAGATACCGTTATCGGAAACACACAAATACTTGATTGCGTAATGCGCATCAAGAGAAACTATGCCATAAACATATAGAGAGATATATATATGTAGATAGATAGCTAGACAAGCACACAAGTTGTGACCTTGTTTTCTTGATAAAACATGGGGGGGAAATATCTCTATTTGTAGGCACAAGATGACACATGGTTTCAGTGAAGCTTGTGGCACACACACACACACACACACCCTTTTGGGTGGATTGCTAGAACCTAGAAAAGACACAACTTTAATTTCATGACAAATGGACAATAGAATCCAACATTAAGCTCATTCGCCTAACTCGGTAAAACCTTTGAAGTGTACACCTCTTGTGTTGTTCTTTGGGGGGGGGACTAGGCTGATGATATTTCCATTTTATTGAATTTCCTCTCTTTTTCCATTTTACACTTTTATCTTGATACATGTCGTGTATTCTGTCTTTCTTTATTATTCTCGGCACATCAAAGGATGAGTGGCTACTCCCCTGCTCAAGCAATTGGTGTCTTTTATGTAAGGCTACACTTCGCGACATTATCAAACACGCAATACAGTCTTTATCTAGGCTTTAAGTATAGTTACGTGTATGGTTCAGCTCGTCTTTTTGTCCATCACAACTTAAAGTAAGTCGATGCTCCACATCCAATGAGATCGACAACACCAAATGATTTGTGTATAGATCATTAGGGCCCTATACTAAGCATAAACTCAAATAGCTTCATTGGAGCTAGTCACCATCACTAAGGGGACATACTTTAATCTTAATCACTATAGCAAGCAAGTGGCCATACTTGGATGTTTTTTGTGACGATGTAAAGGATGACATGTATCTACCCAATTTTGGTATTATAATTTGAAAATAACCCTTATCCATTTAAGTGGTCTTCAACGACTCTCTAAAAAAGCTGCACACTATAAACTATTGTTCCCTATCTCCCTCGATGATCAAATGATTGGACACCATTGTTGAAGTATCATAGTTTATTGTACAAATCGATCTTTTGTTGATGCTTCTCTTTCATGACACCGAACAAACTCATTTCGACGATTTGGCACAATTCGCTTAAATGTTAAGATATATGATATTCTTCTAGGTTGCAAGTTGAATGTTTTGTTTTATGTTTCATAGTCTTTTGATGTGCAAAGGTCCAAACCAAATAATAATCAGAAGTTGCGCTTGCTCTTGTATATTGTCCGCCTCTTTGCTGACTTCTCACCTAATCCGGCTCCTTTCAATTCATTGCACTATTACTTAGTTGTAGATGCATACATAGGGCTCTTTTTTAACAATTTTAACAAGCACACATTGGATGCCACAAAGGATGACTTGATAATTTAATTATGTTTTGTATTGTATGAATGGAATGAATATTCAAGTTTAGGTTACATACTTGAAAACCATCATGTACAAAAATATTGTTATATTTAAAGGTTTAGAAGACGAGATAGATGATGTGATAAGTTAAAGTGACCAAAACACATTTGCCAAATATATAATGCATTTCATATGGCACTTGTGCTTAAACCTAATCGCATAGAATCCATGCTAATCGATCACAGTGTTTGGTCTAAATGTTCGTGTATTTTATAAGGCAATAGTTTTAAAAATGAATCTATGGAATCCATGCTACATAGTCAGCAATTATCAAATCAATTGTTACACATTCATTACAAATGAAAATGCCAAACATGAAAAACTTGAAGGGTCCTATGGTGTTTAATGGCCCAATAAACAAAATAATTCTAAGCAATTAGCTCTTTAAGTGAAAAAATGGAAAAGTGAACATATTCTAAAGACCATTCATACCTTTGTTTCAACAAAGTTCATACGACATGATGTATAACACAAGAAGACTTTGTAATAAAGTTTTACCT
Organism: Azolla caroliniana; assembly: GCF_043228905.1. NCBI lineage: Eukaryota > Viridiplantae > Streptophyta > Polypodiopsida > Salviniales > Salviniaceae > Azolla > Azolla caroliniana. Next base: position 12,772,174 of record NW_028230455.1, read on the forward strand.
CAATATTGACATCAAACAATTATATATATATATATATATATATATATATATATATATCGCGTGGGGGGGGGGGGGGGGGGTATGTAGTGGCGCAACCATAGTTAATGGTATTAGTTTCACATAAATTTTTATTTTTATTTTTCCCTCTAAAGAGACACACCTTCGTATTTATTTATTTATTTTTTCACATAAAAATTTATTAATCACATGAACATTTTTATACAAACAATGTAACGACATTCATTACCACAATTACATGGCTCACTATGCATTTTTGCTAGCTTACAATAAAACATTCAAATAATATGGATGTATGCTTGCTTGCCAACCTGCATGTGGGTGTTTAATAGTACCTAATCTAATATTGTGATTGTTAACGACAAGTTTTGCATTTTTTAATATTTAGGAAGCCAATATAGGTGTATTGGCATAGCCTTGCTAAAAGGCATGTTATGTATTGTTTGAGAAGCCTAGTCTGAAAAGTTTGTGTTAGAGGTTGACTTTTAGAGAATAGTTTTACCTTTTTTATCGATACAAATGACATGTGTGTTAACCAAATCCAAACTTGAACATTATAGTCTTGCAAATCATTTGGCAGAGTTACCATTACAAAACGACCATCGTATAAGAACACATATGCATGTAAAGTTTTAGGCAATGGTTTCAAATTGTGTTTCAATAATACGACAATATATTTGACCTCACTTGATATTATGACATAAATAATTGAGAACAATAATGAAATCGCAAGAAAGGATAATTCCAATTAACATGGTAATCATGATTAAGAGAGAACTAGGGGTCAATGAAATTGAATGTCCAAATTGAGAAGAAACAATTTAATATAAATTGTCATAATCTCCATAAGTTGTTATACAATGACATTATTAATCAAAGATACGGAAAGACATATCTTCATATCATGCTCGTTCTTGTTTACGCCAAGATCGTGATATGTTGATGTGTTATTCTATCCATTGCATTTGTGAAGCCTTTGTTGCCTTCTTAGTGTTACCTTTTAAACCTTCTTAGCGTTGCCTTTTAAAGGCTTGGGCTACCACATACTTAATTCTGCACGTGCACAAGTTTTTATCCATGCCCTATCATCTGTTTATATATTTGAAATATGGAATTCTTGTAGGGTAATCTTAGGAATCTATAAGCAACAATGTGTGCAGATGCATAACGTATCTTATATGGCATATAAAGGCAATGATTTCACATTGAAAATTCTTGTCATAATCTTTATAATTGATATTCTACTCGTTTCTTCAACCACATTTTTGTAAAGAGTTACATGAGCTGAAATTATGTTTATCATGCATGAAAGCACACTTTCTTGCATGCACGTGCTATTCTGTGCCAAGTTCTACTTAAGAGGATATAGATACCTTGTATGGAGAAAAAATATGTGGCGGAATAAGGAATTTGGTGCAAAAGGTTTCCATGAAGTTCTATTAATGGATAAAGAATATAAAACCACTTTGGGTTATCATTCATCTTGCTTGATTATCCCGTGAATTGGTAATAAAAGAGGTGGTTCCGTTGAAAGTGTTGACGTAGATCCTCACACCTAATAATCCAACAAGCATTAAGCAAGAAAGAGGCGATTCCATCTAGCATGTTCCCAAAATTCCTCTTGCCTAATAACCTCACATGCATTAGCCAATAGCAAGAATGATGTTGTTTCCATGTTATATAAGGGGAGCCTTCAGGCACCAATATAAGATTCTCTCTAGGTAAATGTTGATTGCACATCTATGTTGTGATTTTCTCCCATTATGTTGCTCTATTAATGCCATTGTACACATAATGCTTTCCATATGAAGGATACTATGTTGAACAAGGAGGCTATGGCGGTGTTATTGCAAAAAGTAGGCCGACTTGCAAATTTTGCAAGAGAGTTGAAGTTCGAAATAGTGGTTATCACAAATTGCCTCATACATTTCTTTGAGTAATACTCTTTCCACGATTGTTTTCAAGAGGGTTTCGAAATGATGTCAAAGACATATTGTTTATTTTAGATGATCTCAAAACCCTATTAGAGGTATTAAATATGTAGTCCAATAATTGCCTACTTAGGTATAAACATGATCATCAACGGTTCTATACTAGTTTCAATCCTTCAAACACCTATAACTCTTTTTACTCCTATTGTAATCACATTTTTTAGGGATAATTGGTCCAATATAAAGTTTTTTGGAGTCATTTTATCCCCTCGAAAAACATCATAAAAAGGGGATAATCTAATCTATGTTTGTATGTGGATGTTCACGTCCCATGGTTTGTGAATACCCAATCAAACTATCTAGGATGTTGCGAAACTGTGAATGACGTGGATGCAACACTAATGAAAGCATGCTACATTTCTTGTGGAGCCTTCCATGATTACAACATTGCTTACAACTAAGGTTTGTTGGCCATAGTTTTGGCGAGCCCTTCAGGGTTACTTACTTGCAATGACTTTTTAGTTCATAAGTATAGGAGATCTCTAGGTTCATATATCTTGTTTCCACTACTTGTGTGTTATTATGTCATCTTGAGGTTTCCCACATGTAGTGTAATGCATTATAATTGATAAGAAAAGCACGTGTGCCCTAGTTCAATTTAGTCTCTCAATCGACATTCCAAAATCACTAGACAAAGTTATACTAACAAGTTCTCATATGATGAAGGTAAGTGTTCCATGGAGGCCAAAGCTCTAGCTTCACAATTCAGATGTTAAATTCTAAGTATTTCCTTAATTGTTAACAAAAGAGCTTCACAATTGAGCTTATCCTAGTGGTAAGTTTCTATTACTGCATACATATCCTCTTAATTTGCTATGTCTTCTTCTTCTCTCTCTGGGAGGCATCCCAATATTGGGAACTCTACCATATGCTCATGAGTAGCAATTGCGTCACTGTGTGGAAGAGACTACGAGAACCAAGACCACAAACACCCATCAAGAATCCCAACACTTGGCACACATATACAGAGAAACTTTACCAAGTCCCAAACCAACCACCCATTCCAATGCCTTCTACACCTCGACCTACCATGGGGACACTTTTCACGACCTCTGGGATCACAAAGGTCATAAAGAAATTACAACATAGGAAGTCCATGGACCACACAAGATTGCAAGCAGAACAAATCATATATGCGCGAGAGTGCCTAGCTCCCTTTCTAACTCAAATATTAAATTGTGCCCTCGCCGAGGGTTTTCTACCACAATGGACTATGAACATAGTGCCCCCCATACATAAAGGAGGAGACCCCATGGACCCAAATACATATAGGACCATTATGATAGGTCATACACTCGCTAAATTATATGGTGCAGTAATGGAAGCAGAGCTTAGTGATTATATGGAGACCTTAAATCTTCGCGTACTTGAACAGGTTGGCTTTAGACGAGCCTTCTCTACTATTGATCATATCTTCACACTTAGATGCTTAATTGACCAGACAAAGGCTCACAAGAAGAAATTATATTGTTGTTTTGTGGACTTCCGCAAAGCCTTTGACACAGTCCTTAGAGAGTGGTTGTTTGATAGACTTAAAAGCTTGAAGATACCAAATGACATGATTTGGGCCATCTACGCACTATATGAGCAAGTCTTCGGGTGTGTACGATGCCCATGTGGCCTATCCAACTTCTTCACTAGCACTATTGGTGTAAAACAAGGTTGCCCCCTATCACCAACTCTTTTTGGGATCTACATTGATGAGATCATGGATTTTATTGCTCGTAAGGGAGGCAACGGAGTAGTCCTTGGGGGTACACAGGTTCGTATCTTGCTCTATGTAGACGACATAGTTTTGCTCTTTGAGTCTGAACACAACCTACAAAGGCACCTTAATGCCTTAGATGACTTTTGCGCACAACGAGGATTGATAGTGAACCTAGGGAAAACTAAAGTCCTTATCTTCCACACATTGGCTCAAGTTAGAACTAAGTATCACCTAACCATCTCCCATAGCCCAATTGAGGTAGTTGGATCATAAGTATATCTCGCAGTCACTTTCAGTGCCAGCTCAGGTAAATTTTCTATGACACAGGCAACGAAGGATAGACTTATGAGAGGACATGCATCCCTCTCACTTTTAGAGAGACAATGCCACCATGCATACTTTCAAGAGCCACAGACTAAGGGGTGGCTCTTCGACTCATTAGTGACCCCCTCCCTCATGTATGCATCAGTAGTATGGGCTCCAGGTTTACCATCTTTCATGTGGATGCAATTAGAGAGACATTTGGTGATGATGCTATCACGTCAACTTCGAAGCAAATCGGCAGTACCACATGACATTATTAGAGCAAAGTTCAGTTTGCTGCTGATGTTAGAAACACTTTTCCAAGTGGTAGATTTTATTCATCGGATACATAGACAACCACAAGATAGTATATCCCGTCAAGCTTTTGAGCCATCCTAATCCCTAATGTGTCCAGATACACTAGCTCTTGGTATATCATTGTAGTGAGTTAGTTACTTGCAGTTGCAAATGGTATAAACATTAATAACCTACCTCCCCTTAAGTACAACCATGAGACTTATCAAACTTTAATATCACATGAAGACCGTAATAAAGTAATACGCCAAGAAATATGGCAAATTTACACCCGATTTAAATGGATCCACTCGCATCTAAAATGTTGTAATATAAGGACCATTTCTTGCACTTCTCTAAGTTAGGTTTTATAACACGACCGAAATATCTAGATACATTCTTATAAAATGCACTAAGGGTGGGGGGTGGCCATTGGACAACTTAGGATATCATCTCACCAACTTGAGATTGAAAATGATCATGCTAATAGAGTTCCTAGAGAGGAAAGGCTATGTAGGTTATGTCACATAGAGATAGACTCGGATGAGTATCACTTTACATGCAAGTGTCCAAGATAAGGGTGAAATACAAAGACATACTAGGACCCTCTCCCACCCTCTCCAGACTATTAGATACCCCGGATATAAAGAGACTAGGTAGGTATATCTTAGAGCTAAAACAACATAGGGAGAATAGATTACAAAGTGTTAACCATAACCCATTTAGTATTCACCAACATGTAACTAATGTAAATTTTCAGGAACAAAGGGGAGGCAATGAATGTGGACACACCTACATCACTCGGCCTCTCTCTTGGAAGACGCAGAAATGCAAAGAACAACCAAACGCTCTCAGATGTTGGGCTTCAAAGTTGCTCGATGTGGAATAGAAACGATTAAGAAGATACGGGAACGTGAGCTACGCCGCCGCCACGTAGAAGCTATGGTTGGGGTACCTTTTACATTGGGACCATGGGCCACATCCAAATCGAAACTCTTTGACCTCCCGCTTCTTCTTTTCGAGAGACTTGGATGGAAATGAAACCCGGGCTAGTATAAAGCCATTTCCTTTCTAGAACATGTTCTTTTTTTTTTTTTACTAGAAGTGTTTTAGCTTAAGCTCTATTTTATGAATGGGTAAATACCCCATTATTATTATTTATTTATTTATTTATCTATCCCCAGTTTGGTCTTAGAACACATTAATATGTATACATATATCTTTGTTTCTTTCTTTTCTCTCTCTCTCTCTCTCTCTCTCTCTGTGTTTTTTCTCCTTGGCTCTTCTTCAGTATGGCAGCATCCATGGCTGGCGAAGCTATCCTCGATAGTCTAAGTCCTTCTTCTTCCTCGACAGTATCCCATCATCCCTCCGCTTCCTGTAAGTATTATCCATTCCCTGCTCTTTTAACGGAAATGTATACATGGACAGCAGCTCTGATGATGATGATGATAAGTTCCTTCCTTTTTCTTCTTCGCAACAAAATAAAGAGAATGGACAGATTTGATGTTAATGGTATACGTTTCTTCTTCTTATTTTTCCTGTTTTTTTTCCGTGTCTTTATTTGTGCAGTGTCGGATGATCAACTCTCCATGTGAGATCTCTTTCCTTTCACCTTCCATTCCCGAAAGGTTTCTATTTTCTTTCTTCTGCGAAACTTTTCTTGCTTCTTTTTTCTGGCTCCCCTCCCCTCTCCATTTCCATAATTTCATTTCGCAAAACCTTTTTTGGATTCCATATCACTATTTCCGAACGTTTCTTTAAATTTTCGTTTGCTTTCTTTCTTACCTTCTATTCCATCTCTCCATTCACAAAGGCAAAGAATACTCTCTCTCTCTCTCTCTCTCTCTCTGTACCCTCTCCGTCTTTCGTCCGTTTTTATTCAATTCAATCTCTCTCCTTTTGCAAAGTTTTTCTGCAAACCAGTTCCTTTCATTTATTTTTTCCTAGGCGTCTGACACTGCATTATCTCTTTCTCCCTATCAATTTTTATTTTTTGCAGATATTCTCAATTATTCATTGTTTGGATTTGCTGTCGCTGAATAAAAAACCTCACCCGACTCTTGCTGTAAATGCCAGGCTCTATTTTCTATTTAGTAAAAATTTGGAGAGAGCTCTGCGGATATTGGATCAGAAGGGAGTTTATCGCATTGTTGGAGAGCCAAGCAAACGTGTAACTTTCCAGGTAATTGTTTCCTAAAAATTGTTTTCTTCATTTTTCTTTAGAAATCTATATGTAATCCTCTTTTGATGCATTGTCTGAGAGACAATTATGAAAGGTTAACTTCAGTTTCCCATAAAGGGAATGACCTCTATGAAGGTCAAATTTCTATGTAAATTATGAACAGGCGTGGAGGATGAAATCTATCAATGAATTCTACCTTTGCAAGAAAGAGTATTAACCGTTGCTATGAAACTCTATGGAGCTCAATTTGCCTTGAAAATGATAGGGAAAATATGATAAGAGGTTGAAAGATGTGTTGTGTAATGTGTGATAAAGTCTTTTGATTATTATCATTATATCTTTTATTAAAGGTGTGATCTTTTGACACAACATAATAGGTTAGTCAAGAGAAATATACTTGGTGATATAAAAGGAGACAAATCTTGGTGAAATTCTGTAGTGACTATGGAAATGAATCCCATTCAAGGTTAGGGGATATATGCCTATTCTGTATATGTAAGTATATATCTTGAAAGGATAAAGAACGTTGAATTTGATCTCTTGATGCCAGTATACACTGTAAGGTGTTTGTACAAATGCATAGTTTTTCTATGCAATTGTAGAAACATCATAAATTTTTATAGATGTATTTGTCGTCCTTGTGTGGATAAATGATATAGATAGCAGAGAACAAATTTTCATGTCACTGTATGAACCTGAAATCCCTCTTTTAGAGTATGGAGTAATGTAACATACTAAGTCATTTCATGGTCATGGATTATGTATTCAAAGTTTCGGAATCTCTATTTAGAGGACGTGGAAATAAAATCAATCATTGACTGGAACTTTTGTTGCCATCATTTATGAACGAAGTGTTTTGTTATCCAGATACCTGATTAAATCTTATACATTTGTGTTTGTATATATATATATATATATGCGAAAGACCTGTATATTTTATTACATGTTTCATATGTATGTGTTTTGTATATTTTATGGTGCATTCCTTTGATCAACTTTTACGAGCCTTTTATGACTTATAAATATATGCATCTCAGCTTGAACTGGCTTTTCTTGTTTTTCAGGTTGCTGGTGAATCCAAAGGCAATGACAAGTATCTCTGCTTTCCTAGACACTTTTGCTCATGCCATTCATTTTTCTTTGATGTTGTTGGTCGTGGTGAACAGCTTTGTGTAAGAAACACTTTTTAACATACTTTTTTTTTAAAGTTATTTGAGAAGATCTTTTATGCATTCTTTAGACCTATTTGTATGCTGGATGATGAGCTTGGAAGTTGTCTTTTATAATTGTTTGCAATGCAGTGTAAACATGGATTATAAAGGTTCACAAGCATGAGAAGAATTTCTATAATTTCTCATTTAGACCTATTTGAATGCTGGATGATGAACTTGGATGTTGACTATCGTAATTGATTGCAAGACAGTTTAAACTTCAGTTATAAGTGTTTTTCGAGTTGTATAAAAAACGTCTGTACTTTTCTCTTTTAGACCTATGGTAGTGTTGGATGGTGAACTTGGAAGTTGAAGTCTATTATAATTGTTTGCAATGTAGTGTAAACATCAATTAGCAGCAAGGATTGGTGATGCTCTGGGAATATGTCAACAGGTTACATTGTCAGATGAAGAGCTTGCTGTTTTGTTGTTGCAGTAATATCATTTAAGGTATTGCTTATTGATGCAAAATTTGTGTTTAAAAGTAGACATTATTCAGTAAATATGTAAGTAAAATATTTAACGCCATAGTGAAATGTAGGAAATTGTTCTTCCCCAGATGAACCTATTACAATCAGAAATATGAGTAATCACACCTTGATGTTTATCTTCATGCAGGAAAGTATGAAATATATTTGATGGAACTCAAGATGCATCAACATTTTATGCTGTCTTTGTCAAAAAAATTATCCCGGTTCTGCAGAGGCAGCAGCCCGCATTAAACATGTCAAAAGAACTCATACATCCTTGCTACAATGTGATAGTGTAACAAGTGTTTTCTACTTGACAATTATATATATAATTATATGCAAACAGAATTATGCATGCAATGATTAGATTTGAGACAATGAACTAATGGTTCATGTGGTTTCTAGGACATGAAAAGCAGCAGCTCAAGTATATCTGCTACCATTTTCATTTTGACGGTGTTAGAACTTGTTTCTATTTACCGTGGTGTATTTATTTCAAAAAGCACACACTATGAGGATTAGTGTAAATCATAGCTAGCTATGTCACATGCAAAGTGTCACGAAGCTCAAGTATATTTCATACTGTCTTCATTTTGCTGGTGGTATAGATTTATCATTGTATATTTATGTCAGAAAGCACGCCTTATGAGGAAAGGATTTATAATTCACAGTAAGATATTGACATCACATGCAAAGTGCTTTGAATATTTTGTGAAACAAACTAAGATCCAAATTTCCTGAAGCCCTTGCGTCTTTGCACAAATTCACTGTTACTAAACATTTATATCTTGTTTTAGCGAAGTTACATATATTAGAGATCTTGTGGTAATGAAAAACATGTGTTACTGCCATTGTTATGCAATACACCATTCTGTATTTTGAGAAATTTTTAGAATGATTTAACCTGAACTTGTCATATATCTGAGGTAAACTTTGTCATAGTTTGAAGGCAGTCCGTTCATTTGACATGTCTAGTGCATAGTGCACAGAGTGCTGCCATATTTAGTACACAGTGTAGTACACTATGCTATGCAAACTCCACTTCCATTATGTAAATTGAACTTCCATTGCAATGGATTGAAAGAAAGCACAAGCATAAAATGCTTGATTCACTCCTTGAAAGTAGTAAAAACCAATAGAATACAAGGCAATGTAGTTGAATCAAAACTCCCATTTAATGTGTTTACACAGTGAAGTACACTATGCTATGCAAACTCCGCTTCCATTATGTAAATTGAACTTCCATTGCAATGGATTGAAAGAAAGCACAAGCATTTTATGCAATGAATCAAGGTAATTTGTTACTAGTATCATCCCATAAAATATTTATTACAAATGTAATTAAGGTAATTTAGCTAGAATCTCTTGATATGCGTATATACTGGGTTTATGTATTGATCTACACAGCAGATACTTAATCAGAACCGAACCTATGTATATACAATGATGACACAAGCAATTTAATGCACATTCCACATAATATTCCATCTAAAAATCAGAGGGGTTGTTTGTAGCTTGAGATCCACCATCATACCATATAAGACCTCCAACAAATGTGCAACAATTAATTACACCAGCTGATTTTTTATTTTTACTGTACCAATAAGGATGTGTAAGAATAATAGAAAAAATGATCAAAACGAACAAGTGGTTGCAACAAACTTGCAATCAGTTAATTATCAAGATTGAGCCCATTCATTTTGCCAATGAGACAACCCTGCCTTGGATCATCTTTCTCTAGCTGCACACCGCGAGGATCCTCAACAACACATAGAGCTAACACCCCTTGTGCACTCCATTCCTCTTCCACCGAAGCACGGGCAGCATCACTAAGAGTAATTGCAAACACGGCATCATATCCACCGGCACCAGGAACCCCTGCAAATAAAACCCCCTTCATATTCATGGTTGCATCAAGCAATGTTGTCTGTGGGGGTGGTTCAACCTGTGAAAATGACAAGTTATACTGGTAAGTTAATTATATGAGAAAAATGGCAGAGAGATATAAATGCGTTTATAGTGAAAGTTATAAAGGAAATTGTCTATGAGGAAGATTCAATCTGAGAAAATACAATTGAAAGTCAAATTACTGAAGGTTAGAAGTAAAAAATGGGAGTTGAATGGATTGATGGTTTATGAAAATCATATGAGAAAGAGATTGGGATGATCTTATGGTGAAAGCTATGATAGAACTTACAGGAACTCCAGCAGCCTGACCCATTTGCTGTAAGAGTGATCGCACTTTTTGGAATGCATGCCTTGTTCCAGACAATGCTTCAGCTACTTTAGCATGTATACCTTCAGTTGCTTGCTCCTTCCACTATGTGAATAAGAAAGATAAGACTAATGATTGAAATAAATCATAGTTGCCTAAAGGAAACCATGATTGAAAAGGTCACAGAAAGACTCCCAAATTCAATGTGCTATCTTATTCTTTACATACATCTCCACATGCACATATGGACATGTCAACATATGTATATATGTGCATGTACATGCATACACAGGTGTGTGTTATTTCACATAGAAACTACACAAGGTGCCACGTTTCATTATTACTTCCAAGTATTTAAAGGTCATCAATATTGTATCACTGTGAGTTCCAATGCTCTCGTGGACTCTGATTTCATAATAGAATTCTCATCCTAAAACTATCACTTCATTAAAAGCTTACTCTAAAGCTCTGGACTCCCCAAACACATGAAGATCCTCATTTCAGTTAAAAGCAATTGTGTCATTAAAGCATACAGTACACAGAAGATATACACATGGTTATCCAGATTCCAAGAAATTAGCATTAGTACCTGTTCTGCTGATTCCTTTTCACGAACTTCTATAGCAGACTTGTATTCACAAAAATGTTCTTTCGCAATCGTCTTTAACAGTAGGAGTCCACTTTCCACATCCGTATTAGATTGCTGCAGTTTTGACCACAAAAGTTCAGCTTCTTGTGGTCGAGTCTTGCGCCAGCTCTGTATTGCCCCTACCATTGATGGTGTATGCGAACCACCAAATCCAGGTTCACCAATAATCTGTAAACCAGTACTAATAAAGCATGTTAAAATACAAATTTGGACACACAAGCAGTATGGACACTCTTTTCCATTTGCATGACTTGTAGGTGCACACTTCTAATTGTTTTGATATTATGGCAGATGATATAATGACAATTCATAATGGCAGATGATAAAGAATGCAATGTGGAAACCTAAACGTAAACAAACTTTCAACCATCAATAGGAACATTCTGTTGAAATGCCGAAGAAGATGTGAATAAAGAATTCATTCAAACCTTTCACAGGCTTCGTGAGGATCACTATACTAATGGTCAAGTAAAATCATTCTTATTCGAATAACTCCCATGATGACCTTGGTTATTTAAAGGCTGAGATAAGCTTGACAATACCTTTCTTAGAAAACAATATATTTTATGATTTTAATGTCAATGTGTTAAATAAATGTTAAAATAGCTTACCAATTGTAGTAGTGGAGGAAGTGCATATTCTTGTCTTTCAGCATCCCATTTTCCATTTATCATGGTCCGTACAACATCAGGTAACGATACATTCTTGGTACCTTCCTATTCATGGAAAAAACACAACGCATCTAAATCAGGCCAAGTTCAACATACAAAAAAAAGGAAAGGAAATGCTCAGGTCAAATGCATTAGTAAACATTGAATGCATTTATACAGGATGAAGATTATTTCAAATTATGATAATCCATCTTGTAATATGTTGCTTGAGGTTGTTAAAAAAAATAGACGAGAGTTAATTTACCTTTACAGAAGACAAAAGGGATGGAGAGAATCGCACATATCGTTGACTACCAAAAACTGCTGCACTAACATCAAAGCCACTGCCTATCTTTCCTTGTGCAAGACTATGTGCAGCTTGTGATATAGCATGCACAAGGTCAAGATCCTCCTTTTTTGATTTATGTATAAAATTTTCATAACTACAAGGAAGTTGTACAATTTGAAGGTAGTGAAGTAGTGCAGCCACAACAGCTGATGTCATAGCAGCAGAAGACCCTAAGCCAGTTTTGGCCACTTCTGGAAGAATCAAACCACTCAAATCATTTGTGCTGTTGAAGGTGATTGGGGAGAAACGAGGCAATGAAGCAAGCGTTGAGCTTGTCAATGGTAGCCCATTTGCCTCAATCTAGAGAGGAAAAATCGGAATGAGCAATATAATATAGCTCCATATGAATGAAAACAGAAACTCATAATAATCCTTCCAAAAAAATAAATATTTATAGCTCAACTTATCCACACACTATACTTATATAATATATGTGATCTTAAATAGAGATGCCTCATTGTTCTGTGAATATCTAAACAATGTTCTAGTCCTTGTATGTTGAGATCTTTGATTCTGCAAAGTCAATATATTTACACACAAGAAAGAATAGATACTATATCCATCATTCTCATCAAATTTTTATTGAAGTTCATCCTTCTCATGAAACACTCCATATATTTGTTTCAATACAGGGAAAAAAAAGCTTACATGTTTTCGATACGAATAGAAATCATTGCTCCCAAGTATTGATATCTGCAGGCCTAAGAACAATGATCGATTTAATTGTAATGTTCTATTAAGTATAGAATTTATGCCCCACTACAAATAATATAATTATTTTAACATCAAATTCTATCTTCAAAAATTGTAGTTGACATGGAGCCCAGCCAGATTGCTTGGCTCTTATTATGTAGCAGGGATAGGTTTCTGAAAAAATCTCTCAATAGGATCACTCTTTCATTAATAGAGCAGAACATGTACTGTAAGTTGGACATTTTTGTTAATAAGTCACAGGAGAATGAGGTAATCAACTGTCATATAGTAGCTTCCCTTGTTGGAAATCTTGAATGTTATCCTTTTTAGATCCATAGGGAAGGGCCTCCCTGATCTTATTCCCCATGATCTCAAATTCATTTAGTAGCATTTTCTTCTTCAAAGATGACATCTTCCTCATGCGGGTCCTATTCCTTGATATTTGATATTAATTCTATATTCCTTGATATTTGATATTAACTCTATTGAAAGATGTATTCTGCTTTTTCTCCACGATCTGCTCTTAAACTGCTTCAACCAGGTCTTTCCCGCAAGGTAGGCCAACTAGGTTTGATTTCAGTGAGCTGATCCTTGACCTTGCCATTCTCTTCCTAAGCTTACAGTTCTCTTGTATTAAACTCGTCTTTCATAGGCGGCCTCGACTTGTAGTGGTTTGGTTGGTGTGACGAGATCACAGACACAAAACATCTTGAGGAAACGTATCATGTCAGGTCTTTACATCAAAGACTAATAACCAGCCACTATAGCTATGAAAAGAAGGGGAATGTTTTATTATTATGTTCTTGACTAAGCTTATGCTTACAAATAGCAGATTTGTTGATCATAGCATTTCTTTCATGCACAGAAACTTTGAAAGAGGATTTAAGATTGAGATTACACAGTATTAGGCCATTTCTTGGAACCTCATAACATCATATACGTATTTTCTACCTTACTGATGCAACCGACTCCTCAAGCTATTTTATTGTTCTTGTATATGAGTGCAGACAATCTAAATGATTAAGATTGAGTGATATTTCCTAAGTCACTGGTTCTGTAATGTTTTTCACTACTATGCATATACAACTTCTTAACAAAGTGAATTAAAATAGTTTCATCAGAATCCTGTCCATTTAGTAAGGCGGATTTGAAATTTTTAAATATATAGAATTTATTCTGGAAGAGTTCTAATTCAATCAAGCCTTACAATTTGATTCAAAGGAAATAACCAGCGTCACATGTTTCCAGCTAAGGAAAAATATGAAAATACAATTGCAGCCCCAAAACAACTTCAACTTATGACATGATGATCTGAATTGTGTACCTTGCAATAAAAGTTCTTTAAATTCGTTTTGTTTCCCACTTTCCACATGAGTAATATAAGCAGCTACAACAGCTAATTGCAAGGATTTCTCCACAAAGGAATTCCCTTCTTCACTGCAATAAAAGTTGAACTTTTATGCCAAACAAAGCAAAGATGGAACAAATGCAAAAAGTCATTTCAGGCCACTGCTGGTCAAAAAGTCATTTCTGTGCTACACATATTACTTGTTTCCCCCTTACATATTGTCTACTTGCTGCAAATAGGCAGACTTGCTAATTCTTTAATCTTCGATACCTCCAGATGTGAGGCATCCTTACTTTCTGTGGGATAGGCTGCTTTTTGTCTGGCCCAAAACATGTTTGTGGAGATCAAAAGCATGCAGGGGGCACTTGTGTATGTGTCTTGGATTGATATAGTAGGCATTGTATACCATTTGAAAGACAAGAAACGAATGGTTCATAAAAACAATATTTCATCATAGTGCATCATAAACTTCATACTTACTTTAAAGGAGAGACTTTTCGTAATGAGAAATCTTTTAATGACAATTTATAAGTGGACTCCTTAGAAAGCTGAGGCGATATAACCGTCACATCTACCCAGGACTGCAATGTATAACAAATTATTAATAAAATTTGCATTAATCAAAGAGGAAGTGTTTTAACCTATTCTAAAAATGCTTACCCATGCCCAACTACCCTCAGAAAGTGTTGAGTAAATAGGTTTCACTATGGCAAAAAACCTGGCAGAGGTGGTGAGAACCAGGCCCGCATTTGGTCGTTCCAGAACTAAATAAGCACCTGTAAGTAGTACTTTCCCAGGGGCAGATGCAACCCTGCCAATTTTGGAAACAGACTAAGAGCATTAAATATGTTGGCACATTTCTTTTGACTTAAAAATAGAAGTTTGTAGAGGTCTTCTGTCTTATAGAACTTTAGACATTAGTAATAAAAAAAATATACATTATATTAGTGGCAGTAAAAATAGTTGTGGTATAAGACAACATTGCAAAGACATAGTTAACTGGTGGGGGCATTGGGCAAGATCATTAATAGTAAACCATTCAGGGTCACTTTCAGTCAACAATTACGACATAGACAAAAAATAGCTTTTCTTCCTTACTTTTAATGCATTTCCAATCCTACAAGTTTTGTATGTGTGCTGAATTACTTTCCAAAAATACATACTATAGCAGAATAAAAATACGTTTTAAAAAGATAGAGAGGACATACACAGCCATGTAGGATATCAATTTTCTTTTAGCATAAAAATTATCCCTGTTACAAGTGGAAAACACAAGGCAATGTCAAAGTTAGTTGCTTTACATCAACAAGTAGACAACCCAAACATTATTTCCACATTTAAAGTCAGTATTAAATAATACTCTTTAATAGAAAAGTTTGTATCTATGATATGGTGTGTGTGGGTAAGATATGAACACCCCATCACAGGATCGTACATTACTCATTACTACATAACTGTTAAAAGATAAATTTTGTTACCAAACCAAATTTTGATTTAGGATATTCTTCCTAAATCTTTTCCCACTTTAACTCTTAATCGTTACTGCTCACCTGCATGATCCAAACAAGTCCAGTTTAGTGCTAAAAAAATAGGGTATGAATGTTTTCACATATCTGTACAGGGAAAAGCAATTTAAAAACCCATATATCCACAGTTATCGAAGATTAGAGGATTTTAGACAATCTTACATAGTGATTAATATTATAATGCACGTACAAACTTATAGAATTTAAAACTTAAACTAAATGTAGTTGTCAAGAATGTTAGTATCAGACGAAACAAGTAAAGCTCTGTGGGTGGACAAGGTACCTTGGATCTGGAACTGAACAAGAATGAAAATCGCATTAAAGTTGATTTAGCTGTCAGGAATGGACACAGCAGAGGAATCAAGAGAAGCTCAATAAGCTAAGAAAACAACCTGGAGGGTAGTACTGAGCAAAACTATGAAAAAGAGTTGTGTGATACAGAATACAACACACAATCTAGGGAGTCTAATAATGCCAGAGCATCCCTACGTGCTTCTGAGATCTCTCCATTCTGGATCAACGTATGTTACAAGATCTTTCGAAAACGAAAAGTACAATCTATGTGACTTGAGAATCTTATGTTCATAGCAGGATTCTTTAGTCACTTTCATTTTTATTTACCTTTTTACTTGGTTACATTTATTTTGTTTTGTTATTCTCAAAGACAAGACAATATTTTAAGATGTAATCTCTTATTCGGTCTTATAGGCCTTTAGCCTCATAAAAGACATTAATATATCTTTCTTTTCCTTTCACGACTTTCTAGTCATTATTTATCTCTCTCAAGATATCTGAGAATGAAGAGGGCGAAGTTGGACCTAAACTAGGGAGCATCAAAGATGAGTTACAAAAAGGGTGGGCAGGAGTCGTTAAAGTGGAAGTAAAGGCAGAACTCATCCAAGACAAAGAAATTGAAGTAACAACCTAGCAATATCAAAGCTGAACTAAAGAACAAATTGGCTACAGTACTCAAAGAAGAAGTAAAAATGGAAATTGAAGCAAAAGAGTCAAGATAGATGGAGGTTGCTACGAAACAGATGCAATGACACGGAAAGGAACTTGTGTAGAATACAATTGAAGAAGAGTGGAAGAGACATGAAAGATGACTCAATGTGCGAGTTGCAGACATCCTCAAGTCACCAAATGCCACCATTTCTTTGTTTGACTAAGAATGGACACCAAAAAGCAAATCATACTACGGGGGATTGATACCCCATATTTTCCTTGATGAACTGATGAAGATGCAAATTGACCATAGAAACAATGTACATGACAATCATACATGTGCAAGGAAGGCAAGGACGATGGAGCACTCTGGACAACCTGGTAAGAATGGATGAGGTCAAAGTAGGACAAGACATGCTCCTTATTACAAAGACGCACCAAAGCTATGGGAGTTGGTAGTCGGTATACAGTTGAACCACTACACAAGTCTGGAGCATGCTCTTAGAGACACAAGTCTTATTCATTGTACTATGCTACTCCCAAAAGATCACAATATGAAGTGATTTACAACAATAAAGGAGCCAAGAGAAACAAATAAATTGAATCGCCCTACAGGGTCCAATTTAAGGACATTATGTGATACTCAAGTCTAGACAAATTATTCCTCACAGGAGACTTCAGCACCAAGATGCAAAAAAAAGTGAACTATGACAATAAAGGAATCAAGAGAGATGAAGAAATTGAATCACCTTAACAGGGTCCTATCTGAGGACATTATACAATACTCAAGTCTAGACCAATTAATCCTCACAGGAGACTTCAACACCAAGATGCAAAAGAGATAAACCTATGACATGGAAACCTAGAGATGATGCACTTGATATCTTGGGACGGTGGAGTCCAGCTGTCTCAGGATCACACAACACAGGGTATGGAAAACATCTATAAGGGCCAGCATCTTAACACCACCTAGTTATCTATGACAACATGAACTGAAGGCAAGACTCTAACGGTTGTACACATTTTTCAATGGAGGCAGCAGGTGCATAATGGATTGTATCCTCAGGATAAGGGAAGACACCCAAACCATAAAAATGTCACCATCCCACCCCACTATATCAGCACCGGTCACACTTACTTTCTATAACCCTTGCCAACACACCATCACAACCACTTCCTCCCTCACCACCGGCCTCACCCTATGCACAAACATCCTCTTTATCCACGCGCTAGCACAAACATATAGTGAACATGTCCAACTGACTCTACATCTAGATCCAACCACATCATTCAATCCTCTCACCTCCCGCCTCTCAAATTTACTCCATACCTTTGCCATCAATAGATTTCCTTACCGCAGCATCCAAAGTTTTAGTTAATTTGAAGGTTTCTCTTCTAGATTTCCTCAAAATCAGCAAGTCTGTTCAACACTTGGAAAGGCCTCAATCCAAATAATTGGTTATATCCCACACTAGAATAAAAAAACTGCATGAGGTGTCAAAGTTCTTTTTTCCTCCTAATCATCATCACAATGAAGGATATCACTCACACTTGGTCTACGTTAAGTAAGTTTTGTTGACACGAAAAAGTCTATAGATTTTCTTCCAAGTTTATAGTAGAAAAGTACCTGTTTCAATCATTGCTTGATGGAGAAGAAAATAGTTGCTGACGGTTCCATGGATCCACGCACCTTTATACACAAAGATCATCAATTTATGCAATCATACACATAGATACATATATATATCCATCTCGATTCAATAATATGTAGAGGCTAAGATGGAAATCCAAAACGATGTACAACTTGAGAAAAGAGCCAGGAAAAAAACAGAAGGAAGTCAAAACAAAGAACATCAGAAATTCCAAGAGAAGTGAAAAAGATTGATTAACTTACCGGTACAAAGAGAGAGAGAGAGAGAGAGAGAGAGAGAGAGAGAGAGAGAGAGAGAGAGAGATGGTTCTGCAAATCAGAGATTTTGAAAGAAGAAATACAAACATACATACATACATACATATATGCATGTATCCGAAATCTCCGAAACCCCCACAAGCATACACATACACACATAGACATTTATGTGTATGTATGTATGTATGTATGGAAGGATGGATCACACTTCATGCCTGGATCCTCGTTGCAACGCCTTCATCAAGTACATAATTAAATACACAATCAAAAGCAGCAGCTGGGAGATCACCTTATTTCTTCCTGTCAGCTCACAATCGTTGCTTGCATCTAGGCGTGTCTGGAGATTGCAGACAAGGAATCAAAGGAAAGCAAATCCTTCAAACTCTTCTTCCGCCATGCCGCAGAGATCAAAATCGGCAGTGCTTGCTTTGTGTAAACCCTAAACCGTGATTCTAATGTATGTTTAAGAGCCTGACAGTTCGTTGAAACCCTAAACCGTGATTCAAATGTATCGTTTACAGCCTGAAAGTACTAAATCTCTGAGTCCTTGATGCATTTTTTTTTATTTTTTTATTTTTATTTTTTATTATTAATTATTATTATTATTATTATTTTATTTTATTTTTATTATTTATTATTATGTCAGCATTTTGTTTGTCTTTTTCTATCTTGTGTGCAAATAATTTCTACGAATTTTAACGCCCCAAGTTGTGTGTAACTTCATTTTGTGTAGATATGAGCCCAGTTTCACCTCAAACCGAACCGAACCAAACCGGTAAGCAATGGTTTAATGGTTCCAAAATAAATATTTGGTTTGGTTTGGATTATTAGCCCTACAGGCCTTATTCGTTCGTTCATTGGCCAAGTTAATCAAGTTCAAGAGAAGAACGGTTTGGTTTGGTTCTAAAACTCAGATTTATCGGTTTATAAGTTTAAGTAGTTTGGTTTAAAGGTTTATTGGTTTTTGGTTAACTTTATTTTCCTTAATGCTTATTTAATTTAATGGTTTAGTTAATATTTTTTATTTTATTAACTTAACTTAAATGCTTATTTAATTTAATGTAGTTTTGTTTATTTAGTTTTTAATTAGTTTAACTTAAATGGTTCGGTTTAAATGGCTTGACAATTCATTAACGGTTTGGTTTGGTTTGGTTCGATTTCAAGGCAAAGAAACCGAATTGGCTTCATATCTAATTTTGTGTGCAAACTTTGATGAATTTTGTTGTCTTTATCTTATGAAAATTTGAAAATTGGAGGGTGGGTGCGACTTAATGGAAAAGGAATAAGCTTATCAAGCGTAGTTTTCAAAGCAAATATTGGTGGAGAACATGAGAACTCAACATGATTTTCATTTATCGATCATGTAGGGTCACGACCAAATGGGAACTTGTTTGGGTACTACTAAGCCATGCTAGTTTGTTATGAAAAAGGTCATAAGCTTCCTTCCATATATAATTGCATGTCACTTGCAATAAATGTGACATGGTATTGCTAGAAATGAGATGTCTTTCAATGACATTTGCATGCATTTTGTGATGGTTCATTGTGGCTCAAACCCCACTAACATACATATGTGAGAGTGTTGGAGTCCTAAAGCATAGGATTCAACACTACATCATCATGGTTATATGTATTTAAATTCTAAAAAATTGTGAAGATACTTGCATGACGCTATATAAGCAATACTTTGCTAGACATAATGCCTTCACATTGGGCTCGAACACAATGTCTTTTTTAAGTTACAATGTTGGAATAAAGAAAAAAAGTCTATGATAGCCCACAATCTATTAAGAGCCACAACCCAATACATTTACTACCTTTACGAATTTAAAAACCTACACTTTATTAAGAGCCACAACCAGTGTTGGGCAAAGTCTCTAGCCCCTACCGGAAATTTTCTTGGTTTTTAGGATCTTAACCGAAATTGAAAATTTTTAACCGGCCACTTTCCTACAAACGATAATGTCAACCGGAACACGTTGAAAAAAACTTTTTAGCGCATACCAAATCAAATAAAAAAATGTTTAGAACATACCAAATCAAATAAATTGCAAAATTATGGATCCAAATATATATATATATATATATATATATATATATTTCAAAAAATGTTTACAAACTTTGTAAACTCGCATAAGCAACATTTTAGATCAAATCCATGTATCAAATCTATTAAAAAATAAAGAAGAAAGCGGAAGGCTCACACACACATGCAAATCCATGTATGTAAATGTAAAAGAAATTGAGGGAACAAATATATTGCAAACAATATTGAAGGAAAAGATCAAGAGAAAAAAAGCGACGTCTATATTAAAACAATATAACAATACAAATGCAAGGTAATAATGCAATATACATGCATCCTTGTGATTTATTCTTGTCTATTTTCATCATCTTTTTGTGCTTTTTTTGTGCTGAGATAATTTGTTGTACATAATTTCCGCCCATTTTTCAACCTATCCTCCACTACATGTGTTTGAAATACATGTTAATTCTCATCTCAAATTTGTTGATTCATCTAGTTATGTTGTTGTTAGTAAATAGTATGCCAGATTTGTCTAATTTGAAAGGGCATCATTTCACTTTGGAATTCAAAGATGTTTTGTACCAATGTTTGTAGATGGTTCTCCATACTCAAATACATTTATGGAGTCACTTTGGAAGCAGTATTATACATACAATTGAATGCAACTTTCATTGCTCCTCTGGTATACTTCCGTGTACATGTACCATGGTACCATGGAGGTCTTGAATAATCAACATTCTATCAAGGTTTACAGATAAACCTTAGTCTGCAAAAAAGAACTTTAAAGCATCTCGATTTCCTGGTTATTCCTCGAAAGGGATGGAAATCAACACAATGTTATCAACAAACATATATAGTGCATCATCAGCAAGCACCCAATATCCTATATAAAGATTGAAGAGAGTATGTGATAATGGGCTCTCAAGATTCGAGCAATTGGACGTCACATTGTGTTGGTGTTTCTCCAACAATCCTAGAAACACCATCATGCAATAATGTTACAACTAGCCCGACCCATGGAAATAACGAAACCCACATGAAAATTCCTCTTTCAAGAGTATATCAACATGACCTTCACACCTCAACAACGTTAAAGTCGATGAAATATCATAGTAACCCCCTGATGATGACGAAGAAGAGCAAATCTCTTTCCACACCTAGTTCCCTTACATCTTCACAACTTCATGTTCACCCACTAAAAAGAATCGCGAAGATTCAACCCTCTTCTCCAATGCACATACTTTGTGATGATCCCACATCCATGAATACCTTTGACCAATTGTTCCCATTGGCCAAGCCCAATAATGTCTCATCAAGAAGGATTAAGTTATTAGATTACATGGGGTGTTCACCTGGTTTGTCTAGGTTAGAACGACAATATTTATGTGATGAATATCAAGATAAGGTCCCGAAGGAACATTTATCTTATAAATCACCTTTGGGCCAAATTAGCACACTACAACCTTTTCAAGGTTGGGAAAATGTCAAGGAGGTTAATGAACTTGATTTAGATGCACTTAACACAAGCTTTGGCGATCATCTGTTAGAAAAAGATAGCAGTGTTGGTACTCAAAAATCAATGTGTTACACATGAGAAACCAAGAGAAAATGAGGACATAACTAATGTGGAGCCAATTGTGATCGAGGCTTTAATGTTAGTCAATGGTGGGCTTAAGAATGAGATCTATGCATTAAAGGAAACAATTCACACTAAAAAAGATGATGGAGGTTTGGTGTTGGATGAAAATATGGCTCATGTGAATGAGCCCCAAAAAGTTTCAATAATATTATTCGATATCGATTGTAAGAAGGAGAAACAACATCCAACTTCTTGTGTGCAGGTACTAGAGTATATTTATGTCTTTATTTCTAATAACGTATCCTTTCTTTTTGTTAATTTCATAAATTTTAATATATAGGGGTGCTAGCCAATGTTGGGCAAAGTCTCTAGCCCCTACCGGAAGTTTTCCTGCTTCTTATGATCCTAACCGGAATTTAAAAATTTTAACCACCACTTTCCTACAAGCAATAATTTCAACCGGAGCATGTTGATTTTTTTTTTGCACATACAAAATCAAAAAATAAAAATCAGCACATACCAAATCAAATAAATCAACCAGAACAACTATGTCAATCACTCTAGTAAAATGCATATCAAGTTTAAAGAATTAAACAATGGACGAGAAGTTGTTTGGCCCATGTCAATGATTATATTTGGAATTCTATATGTAGCATCCAAACTCATGAGTTCATTGTCAGACAAAGGAATATAAACCCACTTTCGTTGGAACTAACCATAATGAAATATACTATGGGAGCATAATTTTTGGGATCTCTATATGCCATGACAATTATTCTCTTCCATAAACCACTTGACTAAGTTTGCTGATTAACAAGATTCATAACATTTAGGTAATTGAATGCGGATATGGATATACAAATGCTTGTTAACAATCTTCCACGTCCACCAAATTTTTTTTAACTCCAGGGTTCTCCCTAACCCAGATTTTCATTCTCAGTCTCTTGTGCAACATTATGATGGGGAAGAAGGGTGTCGTGGTATTTGCCAGGAATGCCATGACCATTACCAATGATAATTTAAATTTTAAATAATAATGGTGGAGAGTACTGGTCATTAAATAATAATCATACTAGTAATCCATAGATTCATTGATTCATCTACTACCCACTACAAATTATGTGTTCCTTCTAGTCATTGCAGGTCAGATGTTTCTACTTCCAATACCACCACCACCACTAATACTAATACTAATACTAATACTAATACTAATACTAATATTGACCCTCACTACAGAGTCGATAAACGATTGGTTCCAACAGGTCTCAACCCTCTCTATAAACTAATTCTCATATCTAACCCAACCTCATCCTTATACAGTCTCCTCCCTAAAATGCATCAATCATATCCTCTCCTAATGCATATCATCATCGATTGGCAGATTATTATCTTGACATTGGCTACCATGACCACAAAGCTCTGTCTCTCTCTTCTTTTTCTCAGAGGAGTTTGAAGATGATATGCATGTTATTGATCAAATCCCACAACATCGTGTCAAGATGACCACCATTGGGTTTTTTTTAATGTCTTGGGTGCTGAAGCATATACGATGGGGATCAGATAGAAAAACAATGAACAGAGAAAAGATTCAAACACAGAGAAAAACACATAGAAAACAGAGAAATAAAAACAGAGAGAATTCATAAGCAGAGAAAGAAAAACAGACAAGATACTTACTTCAGAAGCGAACAGCAGATTGTGGTGTAATCAGTCAGAAGCGAAGCGACAAGGAGCAACGAAGAATGAGGAGGAAAAGAAAAGCTTTGTATGGTTTTTCTAATCTATATAAATAGCCGGTTCATAATATATGAACCGCCTAAGCCGGTAAACCGGTCCCGGGATCAATTCCGGCTTTTTTGTCTCACACTTGGTGCTCATCATTATAATTAATTTAGACGTTCTTTTTTGTTAGATTGGAAAAATTCTCAATGGGAGCTATGCTACTAGTGTTAAAAACGGTTTGAAGGCAATTCTATTTTATCATAATCATCTCATTTTCTAGAAATCATCCGTCAATGAAACTCCCTTTCTTGATCCATTTCTGTCTTTCATATTCCCGATTCATTCTCACTATCAAAGAGAGTAAAATCGACATAATAACATCTAATCCTATCAAATCTCACTATGTGCCTCTAAGGTATTATTGTCCACGAATTTTTATTTTATTTTATCTCATTCACTAAAACATACAAAGTTTCAAGCTTGCCAATTGGAAATATTTATGGAGGAAACAATATCTTCTCAAACTATACCGAAATTTTGGTGGCTCTATGTAAACTCACTCGTGTGCTCCTAGAATTTCCTATATATTCCAAAACGTTGTAGAAGAATACTCTTAAGGTGAGTGCAACTAAAAGTATTTCCATATCATCTTTTGATGAATCCAACGGAACATTTCAAATTGATACGACAATAAACACCCCAATGTTTTTTGTAGTACTCACACATAACCAATTATTGTTTTTTTGAGCTTGTCTTCCACCTAGAACTTAATATGAAAATGAAACTTAACATATTAGTAAAGAAAATCAAAGCCATTGATAGCTTTGTTGGGTTACATGTCCTCAATGTACACATTAAATTATCAAGCTACAAATGTTTGAGAAAGCTATTGATGAAAGTCAGAATTATTTTTTATCAATGGAGTAGATTACAATTACTTTGTGGATTCTTGTTATGCTAGACTACCCATACCAAACACATGGATAGCACCATAATCTTCTCATTAAGGACTTTATGTCAATGTAATCTTCTCAAGAAATTGTTACCATTGTCACTACTTTAAGGACATTCATTGCAATCTTCTTGTTAAGGACTACTTGCCAATCTACTTGTATCGATGTAGCCTCCTCAAACTCTTCTTACCAATGTAATCTTCTCAAGGCCTACTCATCAATCTATGCTTATTAAGGACTATGTTTCAATGTAATATTCTCAAGAACTTCTTAGTAATGTAATCTTTTGCATGACTTTGTGTCGACGTGGTCTTCTTAAGTAAAACTTATCATTGTAATCTCTTCATGACTTCTTATCAATGCAATCATTTGAAGTACTCCTTACTAGTGTTATCTTCGTAGGGACAAGTTATCAATGTTTCTTATTAAGGAATTCATATCAATACAGTCTTCTTATGACAAACTTTGTACCAATGCCATCTTCTTATTAAGGGCTTTGTGTTGATGGTATCTTCTTATTGAGAACTTCGTATCAATGTAATATCAATGTAATCTTATTCTTAAGGACTTTATATCAAAATAATCTTCTTACTAAGTACTTCTAATCAACGTAATCTTCTTAAGAATTTCAAAACGCGTGTAATCTTCTATATGACATCTTATCCATGTAATTGTCGTGAAGGACTTATTCAATGGAATCTTCTTGAAGAGCTAACTTATCAATGAAATGTTATTTAAGGACTTCTTAGGGATGCAATCTTCTCAAGTTCTTGCACATACTAGCGAGGTTAACTCTATGGCCTCTTGTTATACACACGCTCTTCAAAACTTCCGAAGGTTTGCTCAACAAGTGGAAAAGACCTCCTCGTTCTTGCTTAGCAAACCCATCTCCCGAGCTTTGCAAAGAAGGGTACCTAATTGAAGAAAACTAGAATTGAAATATCTCAAACATAAACCAATTTGACTACATATTTATATTTATTATACTTGGGGAGAAAAACACCAAAACTTCCAACCAAGGGCATTTGGGGAGATAACGGAAATTCTAGAAGGGCATCCCGGGAAATATGAAATAATCGAGAACTCGGAAGTTTCTCGCCTTATAGATCAAACGAACAGTGACAACTTGGGTCTCGAATATGAGGCGAGAAACCTCTCAATAATATATCACTTACCGTGTTGCCTCTCCATTTGCATCTCTCTCCATGCCAGAGAATGAGAATAAGTTCTGAAAACAAGATGCAATTTGAAGGATTGAGATTGTGATAACAGATGAATCATGCAAAAAGATCAGCTTTTTCTTTATTATATCAGGATTCATAACATCCCTACCGTCGAGATCGATACGAGAATTAACAACCAAGTGGTGAAAGACCATCATCTTCACTATGATGAATCCTTTGGTGCTCTAAAACAAATGAATGGAATTTACAAATAACAAGAGGGGAGGTACCCCTCCTTGTGACTGCAGTGTTTGTATATATATATACATACAAGAGTGGCTCTAGGTTTACAATGTGCTGAAAGTTCCTAGGTATGTCAAGCAAACCAGTAGATAAGACCTAATTAATGGCATGTAAGCAATCGAAATGACATTGAATTGACAAATGCAAGGAATGCAGCAAAATAAACCAACAAACTTAACAAGATATGGAGACTTCACCTTGAAGATTGAGGAAAATAAAGGCTGCCGTCTTCGTTGTTGTCCCTGCTCTTCCATTTTATCTCTTCTTCTAGCATTTCCCTTGATGTCTCGCGAATGTTGACCTATTTCTTGCAATAATTTCAAGTCTCTATTCTCTTTCCTCAAAGAATCCATGACTTGTTCCATGGTTACCCTTTCTTCTTCAAGTGCCTTGAGTCTTTCCTTAAGTTGATATATATTATTAACTCCATCATCAACAATATTGTAGCATTTGATCTGTGAGCATTTCGCTGAATCGATTGCTGCAGAACTATAATCTATGAGTGGGCGATTTTTGTGGGGTAATAGGATTGCTTCCAGTTCTTCCTCTTCAAATCCTTTATCCGTTGTAATTTGTACTAGGCCATTACCATCCTTTTCCCTCCTCATGATCAATCGATCTTCTTCAACATTCGAATTAGACTGGTGATCAACAAATGAGGTCAAGTTAGATGCTCCATTCTGAATTTCATATACATCGTGGACACCTTCGCTAACATTCTCTTCCGCACGATCAAAACCTTTGGCACCAATATCCATACTATAATATCCTCCAATATAACTATACATATACTCATTGCTTGGGTCACGATTAGTTTCTTCATCAATTGAAGGACATGATGACCGATGTTGTTCCATTACATTCTTTTCCACATCCTTATTTATCATCACCCTCTCATTATAATTAGAATAGGGTGGTGAGCAATTTGACAAATCTTGTGGATGTAATCCAAGTTGGTATAGCTTCCCATTGAAAGAATGGTTTTGCAATAACTCTTCTTCTTCTTCACAACTTGATGAATTGGTGGTCCATCTTATTAATGGATCAATATCATTACAGCATTGATCCCTTTCAGAGTTCATCCAATTAAGGATTATCTGCTCATGATCGAGAGCTTGATTGTGTTGTTGCCAATAGTGAACAAATCTCTCCTCAAGTTGTTTCAGACGATCTAAAATCATCGATACAGTAGAATTACTCGGCTCAATCTCCTTTGCACCATTTTGCATTAAACCATGAGAATCCACATACTTTTCATGTGATTTCTGTCCTAACTTCTCCATAAGAAGACGAAGAAGAAGAAGAAGAAGAAGCTCATTTCCCCTTCTTATGCTATCTTCCTCATTCCCTTCCATGAGCAACATTTCTACTAGTTCTCTGCTTCCCTCGATCTTCTCTGCAGATCCATCGCAATATTCCGACATCATCATGAAGTGCGAGATTCTTCGATACAATGCCTCGATATGTTCCCGCAAGCCTCTGGATTCCTCTTCTTTCTCGAGAAGCACATGTTTCAGGAGATCCATAGCTTCCCGTGCGTGTGTTTCTCTCTCTTCGGCATCACATCGGCACCGCCAAGCTTCCATTAGAGCTGTCGCTTTCTCTTCCTGGAGCCGTGAGATCATCGCCATCGCTTCGATTGCAGCGGTCGAGGATGCCGCCCTCTCTTCTGCGAGCATGGTCTCAAAGTAGAGCCTGTGAGGGCTTTCTTCTTGCACAGACAAGTTATGAGCTCTGTCAGGAGGAAGGTTCTCTTCACACCCTGGTAATGTCTGAGCTTGTTTGTGAAGTTCTTCTTCTTGCTCTGATCGACAGGCTTCTTCCCAATCTCTCCTTGCAACTCCTTCTCTCTTATACTTTCTTCTTCTTCTTCTTTCTTCTTCTTCCTCTTCTCCTCCTCCTTCATGAGCAGAAACATCATCATAATTATTGCTCATATGCTTTATCCCATCCTCCATCCTCCTCCTTCAGACGACTCTGTGTTCTTTATTTCCATGGAGATAATGCTCTCGACATTATTAATCTGTGAGAAAAAGACAAAAAAAGAAGAAGGAAAACATCCTCTATGTCATCCATCACTCATAACATGAAATCTTTGAAAAAAGGCGAGGAAATTTTTAACAGAGGATAATTCAAGAAGAGGGTTTCTTTATAAAATGAAGAAGAGGCAGCATCAGAGCAGGTCCTGATGAATAAATAAAATAGAATAAAATTAAATTCAAATACCCCAAATGCGTTATACTGGAATTTTATTAATAAAACCAGATTGTGTAACGGAGAAGACTAATGTTAAGCAGAGGATTAGAATGCAGAGAAAGAGAATGAAAAAGAAGATGATAATGCATTGATCGGAAGCAAAGAAAATGTGGACCAAAATAATTTAAAACAAATTAATTAGCCGACAAAATCCAAAATACAAAAGATTTAGGTCAGCAGAGAAAACAAACAAGATCGCCCAAACAATATTTTATACCTGTGGAAAATTTAACCAATGGAATTATGGGTTTGCTTTGACATGATTCTTTCAATACTGAGCCAGAAAAAAAGAATGAAGGAAATAAGTAATGGTATATAAGTATGTCATAGGTCAGATAAGGTTCTGGCTATTGAAAAGCTCGGAAATGAGAAAGCAAGGAATGAATCGAATAAAGAAAGTGTCGCAGAGAAGAATTTCGAAGAATAAGCAGAGTGTGTGTGTTCTCGAACCGTTTTTTGTTTTGTTTTATACGAACCAACAAAAATGAGAGACAGAGGAATTATGAAGAGGAAGGAGAAGGCGCCTCTTTGGAGATGAAATGAAAGGCTTCTTATTTATTCATCTTCTTTTATACACACAAAACTTACATATATACATATCTCTTATTATTTATACATATACATACATATACATATACATATGTACATATATATGTATTATGTATACATATATAAACCCCTCTCTCTTCTTCACACATAGATAGATGTCTTACTACTACTATCATTAGCCCTACTTTATCCTCACCCAATGAGACGACGACAACAAACAAACAAACAAGAGCATCTCGATTGGTGGTCTCTCCGAATTGTTGGCGCAGATTGTCCACCCTCTGTCTCCATCTATGTCTCTGTCTCTGTCTATGTTTATGTCCATGTCCATGTCTTTGTCTATGTCTATATGTAGATTCATTCTCACTCACAACTACTGCTGGTGGCGACGTTACCATCATCATCATTGTTATTGTTTACCTTCTTCTTGTGTTCGTCATTTGCCAGTTCTCTCGAGACTTGACCCACCAAACCACTCTGCCCTATCTCTCCTTTAATATATACTTGTAAGCACCCTTGTCTAGCCATCGAAAAGTATATCAATCATCTACCTTGTTGGTTGATAGATTCTATCGACGCCAATGTATCTATATTTCTTGTCTTTATCACCCATGGAAAATCATTATCATTGCTTGTTTCTTCATTTTTGTATCCCATAATTGGCTTCAATTGTTGGCATCCTTGATGTGAATATTTAAGGTTGTAAGAGACTTCAATTGTTTTGCTCATACACAAACCTTTTGTGTATTTTCGCAATATGTGACATGTTACATGAAGTTGAAGAAGGTCTTTACACCTTCGATTTACAAAGCATTTTCTGAATATGCCACATGTACATGAAATTGAAGGTCGTTACATTTTTATGATGTTTCACATTCAATCGGCTACCTCATCCAGCTTGATATTCCACATGTTGCTAGATGTTGGCAAGGCTAAGCCATGCATGCCACATCACAACATTGCTCCTTGAAACTTCGCCCAATCATATATGATTTCAAGTCTCGACAAGAGGGTCATAACTATCTTCAATAGTGCAACCTCACTAACCTGATTGTACATTGACACCCATGTAACATGTCATCATTGGTACATTAGTTGGATTTGGATTTGAGCATTTTCCTATAGTAATATTAGAACAAGTGTTTACTTTGAAATGGTGATCATATCTTATGCTATGCATCAAATGCTACATATATTTCCCATGTGTGAAGCTATGAATTCTTTGTGCAAGTTGCTTGCTTAACATGTAAGCGAAACTTCTATTCTATCAATTTGAATTGAAACATAGGGGTGACTGGAATGAATGTTAAGACTCAAGCTAACTTATTTGCTAGCATAGCAAATGCTACTACCTAGACTAAACAAATTGATCATATTTATGTTAATAATAATGTGCATGCCAATGATATTGAACATATAATGAGCAATGACAATATAAACTTTGATTCTTTATATCTAATTGCATATGATCATGCTCTTGCATGATAGGGTTCTAGGTTGATTAATAAACATAATCTTAGGCAAAAATACAAACAAAACTTGTACATTTGCAAGATCTTTTTAAGGGTGGAATTTGTGAGACTTAGTTGTGTTGCATAAACCATTAAGTGTTGAAGAGAATGCATGCTATACATAATAGTCTTTCCATTTGCACATGAAAAGTCACTAGAGTGACCATTTTCTACAACTTAACTACCATAGGTTAACTTAGAGAAAATGAGATTTTTATTCAACATTAACATCCACAACATGGTTAGGTTGGGCTTAAATATATGCACATAAATTTCGTTTTGTTCTCAAACAACGTTAGTGCTCCTATAATGGCCACTTTCTCAACCATAGAAACCCTTTCTATTCAACGATACCTTTAGTCTTCACAGTCACAACATTTGGTATAAAGAGCACCATACAACTACGTTGATGTTGATTATTGTCCATGTGGTTTCCATTCTCAAACCCATGAAACATGGTCATGTGTCTAACAAGGGAGAAGAAAGGTCTAACTAGCCTTTATCCTCATGAACAAGAATGTGATCACCAAATTCCTTGTTTTTGTTGCTCATTTAGGATGTACTACCAATTGTTAAGGAGTTGTACTCTTGTTAGCATTACTTCCATATGAGTAGGTCATGCAATATTTATGAAGTTCCCTAAAAACTTATCATTTTTTTGTCATTGGCTAAACTTATTTGGCTTTTTCAATTGCCTAGTTAATGTTCTGTTACTTTTAAATAAACAAGTCAAAATCATGTTGTTCCATTGAAAAACATGTTTTCTACCAACATTAAAGAGCTCATCATCGTTGTGGACCCTAGAACAATAATTCCTAAATTACGTATCAAATCTTGTTCTATTAGTAAAAGAATTGTGTGTATTGCATCAACATGTATGTGACAACAATCCATTTGAATGTGTGATCTATGACTCCATTCTGATCGTAAAGTTCATGCATGCCACATCTGCAAACTGTCCTCCAAGGAAAGATTCCTTATCATCAACCTATTTCTCGCATGTGCATGTATACTTCCATAAAGGAAACATCAACCTATTTCTCGCATGTATTGCATCGACAAATAGGTGCAAATCATGTTTGTAATCGTAAATATTCATGAAGTTAATTTCAAATCCATATGTATAGTGCAAGTTCAATGTGTGAGTCAAATTGATCATGCCGGTGTTGGTGTTTTAAAATGCATACTATGTTAGTTTGATATTGGGTGTACACGGTTGGGTTTGAACACCTTGATGTTCTTTTTGTAGAATGGGTGAGGCCAGGTTTCATTTGACATTTGGTATTATGCTTGATGAGTCAAGATCACCCCCTCTTGCAAATTAAATAAGTTTGTTTATCTAAGGTGACTCTAATCCTCTTCCATTGGCAAAAACCCATCACAAGGCCTCAAAAACTTGACATATTATGATGTGTATGCATAGTACAATATTGTGATTTGCATATAATGGCTTGATTGTATGCATAGGGTGTAAACAAGATACAATTTACACAACAAAGGCACGCACAACACATAAAATATAAAATAATGATCATGTTTATATGACATGAATCATGACGCAAAAGTAAGAAAAGTTTTCGTCACTAAGAGGGGGATACATTTTTATGTTAACAAACACTTAATTCTAACTCTAATACTTCTATGAGTTTCCACCCTTATCATGTATGAATCACGCACACAATCCTTATACAAGGATGTTCAAGAATAATTAAAACTTAAGGAAGTGCCATAGCACTAAACCGTGAAGCCATTTAAAGCATTTAATTCATTAAGCTTTTTAAATTGTGGCTAAAAACTAAACCAAAATGTTAACTTGTTAAGCTCTTAAGCCAGGTTTTATGCGATTTGATTTGGCTCAAACTGAACCTTTCCCCGATTGCTAAAGCTCACCTAACAATAGCTTCCCAAAGTAAAAGATAAGCACAGTACATGAGAAAACACATGTCTATTACTCATAAAACCATTTAAGGTTCCATAGCCAAACCACTAACACCACAAGACAAAACTTGTAATCTTGCATAATAAGCTTTAGTCAATCAATGTAACACCACCACCTGCACTATATGACACATACCTTGCCAAGCACAAAAAAGGTATCATACCCTCCAAGAATATACCCACTTTAAAATAGTTTCTACAGAGCTTTGTGAAACACGTGTCCATAGCTTGCCAATATTCACCATAGTACCTTTTTATAATTCAATACATTTTACAATATTTGACACTTACACTAATCCTCATGATATTTTTTAAAGGTTATAACCATTGACACCTATATGACATTCAATTTAATTTGCCCCCATTCTTTCAATTATGCAAGAAACAACTTATAATATAATAATATGCAATTATATTCTTTGCCGGCACTTCAGTTGAGCGTGCACAATGTGGTCATATATCACACATGCACAACAACTCCCGTAGAAAATATTTGAGGTTCAATATTCCCAACTTATTGAACAAATTCATAGTTCCAAACAAGATGGATATTTCTCAAATGAGGTATCAAAGCAACTTGCTCGAGGAGAATCATAAGAATCCAATGATGTTATAAGGTATTACAACTTTCTCAATTTGGGATACCATGATGGTACAACAATTAGCATGTACAAGACATCAAAGAGGGATTGCTTCTCAATTGAGAGCACTAGGGTGTTACAGCAATCAAGCTTGTACAAAATGCGTAAGAATAAGAATTAAATATAAGAATGGCAATGATCAAACCTTTCTCTATTGACAGTACCAAAAATAAGCTTGGAGGACATTTTTGTTGCAAACATTAGGTTGTATAAGAAATGCCCTTCTCCTTACGTCAATTTAGAGCATCTCTCAAATTTTGAGATCTATCATTGGCAATACAGTACTCCTTTAGAATTTGTGGAGTTGATGTACGAGCAGAATCTGAGGCTAGAACCATCAAGAGATTTTCATCGAGCTCAAATCTCATGTACTGGCTGCTACAAGCTGAAAAACATGTTGAAAACAGCAACTTAACAAGGGCTAGTATGAGTGATATTTTATCAAATAAACAATTTGGATTTAGATCTTACAAAATAACTAACTTGGACGAGTATTTTAAACACAACTAATAAGCATCACCTTATAAAACAGCCAACTTGGTTGAGTACTTTCTCAAACATCAAATTAGGACGAGGTCTAATGTATGACAACTACTTTCAATGGGTATCTTATAGAAATAGCTAAGTTTGATGAAATGTTATAAAACAAAAAATAGCTAGCTTGGATGGATGCAATAAAACAAATAACAGGGATGAGTTTTTAGAAAACTAATTTGGGTGTCATATTATAAGAAAACCAACCCCGATGAGATATTATAAAATAACTAATTTGGATGAGGAATATGGAGCAAGATATCAGAATATAAACGGATCTGCATACATACAATCTACCAGTTGAGCCAAATGCTTCACATTTTGAATCTTCACACCATTGAAGCTCAAAACCTGTGGCAAGAAATATACATACTCTATTACATTATTCGTTAGGACTATTTGCAATAAATAAACATATTCTCTTTAGACAATAGAGCCTTTACCTGTAGGTGGCTTACATCTTCATAGCCAATATTTACAGCATGTGCAAGCACCTGGTGAAACAGGTGTTTCAGACTAAAAATGTTGGAGAAAGGATGATACAAGCCACTTCACATACCTGTGAGAGTAGAACAATCTCTTGCCCTTCAAAATCCGCCATATTAAACCTTGCGGATGCACGGATTCTTGCCTGGTTGTGAGCAAACAATTGAACTCAAGTGATTACCTATATGCTATAAACACGTAGCCTAAAGCAAAAATATGTATATCATGTAAAAGTATGGTACGCATAAAAAAACTCATTTTTAACAGTAGTATTATTAAAGTCAGAAACTACAATGGACTGGAATGGCAAAACCTATAAAGAGTTACAAAAGTTCATGATATCTTTTCACTATAGCCCTCAAAGAAAAGAGCAAGTATAGCAAAAATGTAAATTGTCTTGAAACTAGAATCTAATCAAAGTAGCATGACTGGTTTTGAGATATAAATAATGCCTATAAAGCACAGAATATGCAATGTAAATGCAATACCTAGCATCCATGCAATCAAATAGGCAAAAGAACTTGTTCAATCAAAGTGGACAACAATCTTGCTTCGTCTAAAGTGACATAAATCATAACTTAAGAGTCAAAAGAGGTCTTGGCAATAATTTACTAAAGATGTAAGACCACTTTTCCTACATAGATGGATTCATTGTTCAGTCCAGAAAAGTACAAAAGATTATAGTAGTTTAAAAATACATACCCCTATATGTAAATTTTCGTCAACATACTCCTGTCTGTAGCACAAACAGTAAAACATAAAACTATTTAACTCTTCTCATAAAAATCAAGGCACTTTATTATTTGCTAAAATATAATGGCAGGAATTATAGTACTGTAAGTTACAATATGTTCACAAACTTCTTCATATCTGTTAGACATTGAGATAGATCGATATGCATGAATACCTCTTGACGAAAGAATTTGCCAATTGTGTCATCATGAAGTGGGAATGTGAAGAACATTATGTTTGTCTCTTATGAAATAAGAGGGAGATATCATTGCCTCTTTAAGCAA
The DNA here is from genome assembly GCF_043228905.1 of Azolla caroliniana. NCBI lineage: Eukaryota > Viridiplantae > Streptophyta > Polypodiopsida > Salviniales > Salviniaceae > Azolla > Azolla caroliniana. The sequence goes on from NW_028230455.1 coordinate 12,807,315, forward strand.
GGCTTTGGCCCATTACACAAGGTAATGGAATATGAGGTCCAACAGTGCTTTGGACTTTTCTTGCTAGAACTCAAGAGACACCATCTTACATGTACCAATGACAAGATTATTTAGCCACTTTTTATGTTATTTACTTTATTTATTTTGATTTGCTGTTCTCAAAGACAAGAGAAAACTTAAGATGTAATTTATTGCTCAGTAATACAGGCCATTTTGGCCTCTTAAAAGATGTTAATGTATCCTTCTTTCTTTCTTTCTTTCTTTTCTCCCCATATACATACATAAATATATATAAAGAGGAAGAGAATGAGGCAAAACAAGAAATACACATACAAACACACATACAGACATCAATAACTTAGAGATGTTTGTAATTATTTCAACAAATCAAGAAATACACATACAAACTCACATACAGACATCAATAACTTAAGAGATGTTTGTAATTATTTCAGAACTTGGTTATGTACAGTGAGGAGGATTCATACTGTAGCAATGCTTCACTGACAACTGTAAAGACCAACCCAGCAATAATAAAGTAAGATGGTTGTCGACTCCTAATATGAATTGGCATCTGCATATGTCCAGTGTCCATCATTAAGATGATAAATTCCACAGAAAAACGAAATGGAAATTACTAAATGAATATTGATGTACCAATTGATATGCTGGTTTCAACGTGGTAATTAATTTGATTTTATGCCCATCCCGAAGTACACCAAGAGCGGCTTCATCACCCATAAATCTGCACAATTGAACACATAAATTTGTTAGCACGGACAGAGAATTTTCAGATTTATTAACCCATGGTAACTTAAAAAATTAGGGAAAGAGTTGAGTGTATAAGCTGAGCTATCAACTGTCTCCATTCAATAAATAAAAAGAATTTTATTTCCTGTAATTTAACTTCATCTATGATCTATCGATAAATTGAGAACCAAACTTCAGAATATAAATATAAGACGATACTATAATGCAAGGGAAGGACTCCAGGACTGTAACACAGCACTTCCCCACCAGGTGACCAGGGCTTCAATTCAGGAAAATAATTAAGTACTAGCATGTAGAACTTTCACCCTCGTGTACTTTTTACCTGGCACATTTTTCTATGCAGATCTTCTATTGAAAACGAAAACTAAATTGATGATTGCCTCAACTCAAGCACCTTGCTGACATGAAATGGGCCAGATATGTGTTGATGTAAACATATATTGAATTCAGCATTTGCACAACTTCACATTAAGCCAATAAATGCCATCTAAAATGTACCAGCAAGTGAGCAAAAGTTCACGTTCAGTCCATTATTGCCAAGAATTAAAGACTCAAGAACATGGTCAAGAATCAAGTTACTTTTGACTGACAAGGAAACTTAATGCAATCCTCTCTCCTCTTCTCAATGGAACTGTTGCTTCATTTGATATAGGAACTCCATCGAAGCTGAATAACACATCCCCCTTTAATGACATAAACAAGAAAATAGATTTACTATAATATTTCAGTTCCTCCAGATACCATAAAATGAAATGTGTTCTTCTAAACCTCTCTCAATATGTTTCTTGATGGTGAAGTTGGGTCGATCTTTCGAATTAAAATACCCTGTATATGATTAGATAATCAGACCATAACTTTTTGTTAAACCTCTGAATCTAAAATCAACCAATACATAAATCAGTCTTAAGCTATCACATGGAAATTTGTGAAATTCATACAAGGTTAAGGATAGGGAGAAGGGAGGAAGAAAAGAGTAAAAAGGAGGAAGGTGAGAACTAAGCACAGGTAGGAGTAAAGAGGTGAGAAGAAGCATGCCCTTGATTCAACCCTTGAGGAAAAAATGATATATGCTAGTCCTATGGTTCTTACAACAGATGTAATATATTAGTGTGACATTTCCTCCAGTGAACCATTTTATGTGAGAAGCTTCTGATGACTTTATCCATATCTTTTCCCAAAGAAATAATCCTCTCATATTTAGCACCACGTTTGATACAATATCTGATAGATGTTGAAAAGGCAAGAAAATGAAGATAGAAAATTTACAGATACTTGTAATATGCATATCTATTGGATTCGTATTTGCATGTGTACTTATGTCATAAGTTCCAATGCACCTCTATGTCAAGTTTACTATTTAGTATACAAGTGTTCAGCTTTGTGCTACACTTCGTGGTGGAATTTCTCTCATCTCCGATTCCCATGTAGCAAAGAAGTATTGAATTTCATAGCTATAGAGCAGTCTATTCCTGTTATATATAATATTACAGACTCTAAACACTAAACACTATAGAGTACTCAACTAAACCAAAACTACCTAGGAATCAGGATGGGTTAGTTTTTTGAATGAATAAGTGAACAACAGATGCAAAGAGCTTTAGAGAGTACTAAGAACGAACAGCGAACAACAGGATGGAAGAATATAGTAAAAGAACTTTAGACAGTACACAGCTTCATCTTTACCTTTGGCTCATAAGTAATAACATTCACAGTTACAAATTCAAGATGTATGATGACTAGAAAAATTGTAGATGCAGAATATGTATAATATGCAAGTCTGAAAGTTACATATCATCTTAATAGTTCAGATGGTATACCATATGATATCCCAAGAAGCATCTCACTCAGAATTACCATCCTCTTCTCAAATGCTGGCATGTGATAACCAGGGCTTATACCCATTGACCAATGCAAATAAAAATAGTCCTAATATAAAAATATAGAACAAATCAATCAAAATAGGTAAAACTAACCTTTTGCTTGGAAGACATTTTTAAGGATGCTCTCAAGTGAGGGTTTTCTAGCTTCTGAAAGATAATACCCAGCGATGGAAATCCTGTAACAATTTGCAATTGGTTAAATAAGCTGCATGGGATATTATGGACGTTAAATATTGTACAGCAGTTTGCATAAGCTTGCATATACAATTTGAATGCTGCGGATGTTCATTAAATAATACATGTTTAAAAAATGTCGATCCAACCTGTGTATTTCCCATGCATATTGTAATCTCTCAGGAAATGGTGAATAATTGGGGTTGGGATGATATATCCAATATTTTCTGCAGAAGAATTCACCTGCCATATCCATTTCAGGTAAGAACAAATGAAAAACCAACTCTTGATCGAAACAGTGACACTTACTTGGAATGCAATACCGACACAATCTCCATCATCGTCGAATGCAGGACCACCACTATTTCCTAAATAGAACATGACAGAATGAGTACTTTGTTGGTTTATTTGAGTTAAATTCCTAGATACCCATAAGAAGAGGTTTGTTTCCTCAAGGGAAATAGCTGAAAGAATTCTCAAGAGGTGCAATCCATCACATTTCAGAAATACATAATGCTAATCTCATTTATGAGTGATAGGTTCCTTAATCACCAGAAGACATTGTTAATGAAATCAGTTTTTTTGTCTTAGAAAACTCTATTAACTGCTCTACAAATCAGTTTCACAATATTTGGAAGTACGGATTGAAAAAATACATACTCTAGTGGGAACCAAATAAAAGGCAACTGTAATTAGAAACATATACATGCGGCATGGCATACACAGGATCGACACGGTTGCATATGAAATCCAAATGTCTACACTTAGTTCTAATTACTCCTAACTACACTTAGAATCAAGATCAATGGGGCCAGGACAACGTCTACTCTATGGTTGGTTGGATGAGTAGGAGAGGGTGTCAAAGCACTTCCACGTTTAACCCTAATACCTTAATTTGCACACAAGCAATTAACTTAACCTATCACACTTAACCACGTAACAATTACTTATTAAAGCACTTAACATTATAGCAAGGAAAGACACGAGAAAGAACAACAATGCAAACAAATAGAATTAAGGAAGCTTGTCAAGATTTACAACTGGCCCAAGCACATAACATGAGAGCTAAGTTTTGGCCCTTAGATTGGGTTACAACTAATGAGAAGATAAGGGAGAATTAAGCTCTAGCTCAAGTTCTCTAAAAGTGAAGAGGAAACTTAAAACACTGATAAAAGTATCTTTTATAGTTTTACAATGTTTGGGCCGTTTCACATTATCACATTAGCTTCTCTTCCTTTACCTCTTTTCCTAGAGCCATACTTATTCCTTCTCTTTTGACCAATGTCCTGGTGAATAGAAATAGTTAACATCCCTCAGGTTTATTGACAGCACATGCTTGGGTGCAGTGGTCTACAGGTAGGCGGTGAAGACATCAATCAAGTAGGATGGTGTCTAAGATGTTGATTGGGGCAGGTGCAGAGGAGAGAGGTTGGAGGGGAGGAGCAATTCGTGGACTCCTCTCGCAGATCTACTTTGTGTTATCACTTAGTGCAATTCCTTGGCAGATTGCCATCATGTAATCACTTCAAGCAATCCCATTGTGTAATGGCTTCGAAGATTGTTCTCATGGACTGGCCCTCATGGAATTTCTTCGGGAAATTCTTATTGTGGAATGGCCCTCCTGGAATTCTCTTCATAGATTTCCTTTGGGGAATTATTATTGTGAATTGGTCCTCATGGAAGCTTCTTAGCAGATTTCCTTTGTGGAATCGGCTCTCATGGATTGAAGGGTCTCTCGTGCAATGAATGGGTGCTCATGTAAAGGAAGCCCACTCGTGAACCCGATCTATTATAGCCCCTTTCTTATGTCTTGGTTGGGAGCCCATTTGTGTATCCCATCATTGACTTGTAGCATTAGTAGGAGTGATGAGGCTAAAGAAAGTTGTGACTGTTCTTTGTGGATGAGCTTGTGTGGCTGTATTATTGTCCTTCAACAACTTTTCCCTATGTCTCTTGAGTTCTAGCAAGAAAAGTCCTAGGCACTGTTGGTCCTCATCATATTCCATTACCTTGCATAGCAAGCCAAAGCCTTGTTTAAAGAGGATATGGTATCTCCCTCTGATTTCATAAAAGACATTACATTGACAAACATAGTGTTCTTTGATTCACTCCTTGATGACACAATTCGCAAATTCTTTCTTCTAGAGGTATTCGTGTATATCTGCCTACCTTACTCTCTAATTGATGTGATGAAGTTCGCAGCTGCCTTATCACATTGTGCAGAGCATAGGATAGATGTATGTCCATATAAGGTGGCCTAATGATGAATCCATCCTCTGATGTGTGTAGAAAGTGATATTTTGGGGCTGATCTATGTTATGTTGTTTTCCAAGTTAATAATATCAGTTCGGATCACTCTATTCTTTTCCACTTTGCTCATATTTAGATGGGGAGAGTCCAAGCTATATTGGAACAGGGGTAGTGCATTTATACTTATGCCATGTGACTTGAACCATTGCTGCATTTCAGCATACCAACAATGCATGTCTCCATTTTCAGCCAATTGTCTTGATGATAGAAGTGCCAACCTTGGGTAACTTCATTTAGGGGGCTCCCAAAGATGGGAACAATGTCTCGATGATTATAGGTGCTACTCCTATCTCTACCCGGATTATATCATGGGCCACCGATGCTTTGCTCCTTATCATGTGGGCAATCATTGATGTTGAGAATCAAGCTCAACTTGGTCTAGTGTGTGAACTCACCTTGAGAGTGAATAGACACTTCAACGGTCAAGAGTCACCATTATGTCACCACTTTGTATTCTAGCATTTAGTATGAGTCATAGAATCATATTCTATGACACATAACTTATGAGCTTTCACATTCTCCATGCTCCATGAGTCTTGTAGTTAATGAAGAGAGAGGGTGACTATATAAAGCACCCTCCTCCCACCTTGTATAATGTTGAGTCTTTCTCCTTTGTTAATATACTTTACCTTGCGTATTCTCTGTGTCTTACTCCTTGTCTCTCTCTCTCTCATACACACACACTGTTCATATCTATTCCGCTGCACAGAATCCATCTCTTGATTCTTTACATGGTATCAGAGCAATAGCTCGATCTGGCCCATCCGCGTGTGCTGTGTCTTACGCCGACGACCAAGAACCGACTCATCACTATCGTAGCTTCGCTACATAGCTCGCATTCGAAGAGAGAAGAATCGACATAATGAATACTCAAATAAGGAGCGTTCTCCCTACCGAGAAGTTGGATCGAAACAACTTCGCATCTTGGGAGTACAAGATGCACCAATACCTTGTCGGACAAGGCTATTGGAGCTACATCAAAGGAGCGCACGAAGACCAACCAGTCGACACCTCCCGGATACACGACATGGGAGCAAGCCGCAAGCCGTAAGCCGCGTGATGTATTGCTTGGCGACATGTGTTCACGATCACATGCTCGGCTACATTTGCGAAGCCAAGACGCCGAAGGAGGCATGGGAAAATCTACGAAAGATTTTTGCGACGAACACAACCGCAAGAAGGCTTCAACTCCGCCAAGAGTTGAACAACATTCAACAAAGGGACATGTCCATCACGACATATACCTTGAAGAATAAGGAGCTTTGCGACTCGCTCGGTTCGATAAGTGTAAATATCGATGATGATGAGATGGTGCAAATATGCCTCGGCAGCCTCGCACCACGGTTCGGCGCGATGCGAACTGCCGTTCTAGCAAGGGAGAAATCTCCCTCCTTCTTCGAGCTCCAATCAATGCTATTGGTCGAAGAAAACCATGTGCGTACAAGGAGAAATGAGTCGGACGGCCAAATGCTCTACACGCACTCGAATGGAGGAAGAGGACGTGGACGAGCGAGAGGCCGATTCGGCCAAGGACAAGGCAAATGAGGTCCGACCTATGACAACAACTCCCAATTTCAGCCGCAAAACGAAAGCCAACGAGGAACCTTCGCAAGAAGGGGGAGCTTCCACTCCGGCCCGAGCCGTCAAAATGCAACCGAATGCGGATATTGCGGAAAGCTCGGCTACCACGAAGAAGAGTGCTAAAAGAAGATGCGCGACAACTCACGAATTACACGCACAATTCCTACTACGAAGAGTATAGCGGAATGTACAAGCACAACTCCGACTACGAAGATCGTGGCGGAATGTATACACACAACTCTGACCGTGGCGAAATGTTCATGATGAAACATAGAGCAAACTCTATGTCAGCCTCTACCTCAACTAGTGCCCTCAATCCGGAGGATGTATGGTTTGTTGATTCCGGAGCCTCAAACCATATGACATCTCATAAAGAATGGTTTCTCGAACTTCGAGAGCCAGAGCGACCCGGTTATGTCAAAACCGGAGATGATACTACGCACTCGATTCGGCACATCGGCAATGTTCCGTTCGGCAAAAGAGGTAAGCAAACATACATTAAAAATGTCTTGCATGTTCCCACCATCACGAAGAATTTGGTCTCCGTTGGCCAAATGGTTGAGCAAGGGATGCAAGTACGATTCGACCAAGAAGGGTGCTTCATCGAAAAAGAGGGCCGAATCATCGCGCGCGGAAGAAGAGGGCTGGATGTTCATTCTCGATTCACACGAGATGAAATCCGCCATGTTCGCAAAAGGCACGAAAGCCGACTTCGACATAGAACTATGGCACAAGCGAATCGGCCACATCAATCTCAACAAACTCAAAGCAATGAAATCGAAAGGAGTCATCATCGGACTCCCAACATTCAAAGAGAAGGAGATTGAAGGTGTATGCGAAGCGTGCCAATTCGGCAAGCAACACCGACACCCATTCCCGAAAGAGTGGAACGTGAGCAAAGGTCTACTCGACGTAGTCCATTCCGACGTATGGGGACCGACGCAAACGACTACATTCGGCAGATGCCGATATTACGTGCTCTTCATCGACGACTTCTCCAGGCACACGTGGTTCTATCCGATGCAGCAAAAGAGCGAAGTGTTCAAACACTTCCAAAGGTTTAAAAACGAAGTCAAAAATGCCATTGGTCGTCATGTACGATGCCTTCGATCGGATGGCAGCAAGGAGTACTTCTCAGACGATTTCACGACGTACCTCTGAAAGGAAGGAATTCGACGAGAATTCCCTTGTCGACACACTCCGCAACAAAACGGAGTAGCCGAGCGCAAAAATCAGCACATCCTCGAAGTAGAGCGGGCCATGATGAACCAAAAGCATATGCCCAAGTCATATTGGGCCGAAGCTGCAAATACGGCCGTTTACCTGATGAACCGGTGCACAACATCCGGAGTGCACGAGGTAACTCCACACAAAAAATACTTCGGAAAGAAGCTGGACTTATCACACACCTGGATATTCGGCGCAATAGCATACGTGCACATACCCGACGAAAAGCGGCAAAAGCTAGATCCAAAGTCGGAGAAATGTATCCTCGTAGGATACTCACTCGAACAAAAGGGGTACAAGTGCTACAACCCCTCAACTCGAAAATCTCGAGTAAGTCGAGACGTCGTTTTTGACGAGTTCACATCCTGGTACGCACCAGAGAAGATTCCAACTTCGACCCCAATCGACGCAGAACTAGCCGAACAAGAGTGAGAAGGTGGAGATCGCCTCGAAGACATGTTCGAAGATAGCCCGATTACCACAAGGCTAAGTGGGCCACAAGAGCCCCCGAGCGATCAAAGCACATCACGGCCTAGCCCGAAGATGGACAAAGGCAAGGCAAAAATGTCGGAATACGAAGACGATCGCTTCGACGATGATGAGTCGACTCACTCACTCGATCATCACCAAGCAAAGATGGAAGATAAGAGTGGCAACGCAAGCCACTAAGAACCGATCATCACCACAGTCAAAAGCTCATTAGAGTCGAAAACCTCATTTCTCTTCTCACTCTCATGTAGGACAATGATTAACACACAAGGTTAGGTTAAAGACAAACAAAAAATGTATTGAACTCGGGACTTTGAAAGAATTAAACTTATGAGACCGAAAGAAAGGGATATGTGCATACATCGCACCCTCCATTTTTTTTTAAATAAGTAACACATGGTTAGGCAAAAAGTTAAATTAAGGAAGAACCCTTTATAAAATAGGGTGTACAACGGTGGTTACCAAGAGTTAACCACTAATACAAAACTGGAAAAGCGAAAGTAGGGTAGGGTGTCACGGATAGAGTGACATAGGGTTGATGCTTTCAATAATGGGGAGTCTAGTGGACCATCAACCACGACTACTTCCAACAGCTACAATGTCTCGAATCGGACTAGTGTTCTCGATCACTCCATCCTCCCTTTGAAAACCCTCCTTGATGCCGCCACGTAACGAGCTCGGTGATGTCGAAGACCACGACGACCCCCTAAGAAGAAGAGGAGACCGAAAAGGAGAAACAAAGGAACGATATACCTTCACACCAAAATGTCGAAACCCGAATGTCCGAAATGGGGGGCCTCCTCAAGAAGTCGAAAACCCTAAACAAAAAAACTAGAAGCCAATGTCGCTGAAGGAAACCTCCAAAAGTGAAAACTCAAAGAAGAGCAAATTGTGCCCTCTTCCCCTCCTTTTATAGGGGGAGGGCGCCTTATTTGCATTTAATGCAACTATTCCTCTTTTTCTTCAAAAAGAAATAGGGGAATAAATGCTCCTTAAATCGCGCCGCACTGACAAAGAATCGAACTTTGTACCCGCTTGAACCAAGTGAATGGCTCTAACCACTAGGGCATTCACTTTTAGTTATTACTCTTACATCTCATAAATATGTATGTACATATTGTTGCCCCTTTTTGTTTTCTATTTTCCCACATTTTACACCCTTTCTTTTTCTTCCTTTTTATCCACATTTCCACCTTTTCTTTTCCCCTCTTTCCTTACATTCCCACCTTTGGGCATGCCACATCATAACAATGGCAGCTCTAATGGAGACAATCATGTTGGACAATGGATCAGCATATGCAAGGGTAAAGAGCCAAGACAAGAGACGGTTGGTCCAATTCCTGACGGTTAGACAAAACCATCAGCACAACAAGGATTCCCTCAAACATGGAGCCGGGAAGATTTTTGTGGGCTATTAAAGCATGGGACTGCAATAGCCGGGGGCATATTTAAGCCCCCAAAATTTTTTAATAGATTTTGTCATCCCAAGAATATTAAAAAACAAGGAGATGGAAGGAAAATTCAGAGTTTATGTACCATGCTAAATACGAGATTGGGAGAATCTATATATTTCATAGCCAGCGGGCCACCATATGCTTCAAGCAACTGTAGAATTTTTCTGTCTCTATTAAGACAACTGATCTTGGATGATTCTCTGGAGAATCATTTTTAACTTTTTCTTTTTGGAAACCTGTGTAAACTGGAAAACAGAAACAGTAACATCACCTACTCTCAACTAGCATAAACCAAGGCTTTTCATGGTATAAATTTAAGTAAAAACTCAGGTTGAAAACTTTAATAGCCTTCAAGGCTGAAATTTATTCTAATGTTTCAATTATCGCTGGTTACAGATTGTGAATCAAGGAATAGCATAATATATCGAACTACCACAAGGCATTTGGATACAAACTTAAATAAAATGTATGCTGTGAACGAAAGCGTGCTCATGTCAATGAGACAAGTGCCGTCAATTATTACTGAATGGCTAAGAAGCGTTCATGTCATAAAACAAGTTACGTGAACAACATTGCAGTTGTATTTTGTGGAAAACCAAAGGGTGAAGTAGGAAACCTGGATTGATTGCAGCATCAATTTGGACAGCCAATAACTCTGAATCTCCATGTGCATAAGGAGTTACCTGTTATAAAATCAGTTTCCCTGTCAAGAGTTTGTCCAAAATCAGGCAAACTTAGAAAGATTATGGAAGTAACATCATACAAACCTCAACCCGAGAAACAACACCTTTTGTAACTGATACTGTATCCCCACCCAATGGGTATCCCACAACTGTTACTGCATCCTGTAAAATAGATGCATTTGAGGATTTCAAATCCATCTTTAATGGTACAAAATATGTAGTTGCAACTACATAGAGACATCTTTGCCATGGGAAAGAGAATTTACATAAAAAAGAGCTTAGGAAACCAGAGATTTTTTCAGTAAATTAATAAGATGATCCAAAAAAAATTGTTTTTTTATGTAAAGAGCTCTTAGCTTTCTTAGTTGGGCTCTTTAATCTAGCATTTGTCCTAGGAGATGTGCATGCAATGGTGGCAGATTGGCTCTCTCCAGCTTTCCAGCATTTTCATTTCTGTTGAGTACATTTGAGAAATACATATGCCATGTTTCAGACAAAATATGTTGTGGAGCATGGCATTCTATCATTTTCTTGTTTTCTACATGTCATTCTCTTGCAATCACAGGGGCTCCCTCGCTTCGGAGACCTCTCCATTCTTGATCGACCTATGCTAGCGATCTTTCGAAGACAAAAACTACAATCTATCTGACTTAAGAATCTTACACATACCAATAACAAGATTCTTTAGTCGCTTTTTTCTTATTTACTTTCATTCTCTCTTTTTTTACTTGGGAACATTTTGGTTTGTTGTCCTCAAGGACAAGACAACACTTAATATGTAATCTTTTGTTTGGTCTTATGGGCCATTTTGGTCTCTTGATAGACGTTAACATATCTTTCAAATATGTAGTTTGTGAATTTGGAATGCCAACTCCTCCTACTGCTGCAGTTAAGCTGATATATCAAACTCATCCATTTACAAAACATGGATTTCTGTGAACAATATATTGATTTAAACATTATACTTTTCTCAGTTTCCATCTATTTACTATATTATTAATTTTAGCCTTCTTTATGATTCGCCATCCTGGAAATAAAGGGTAGCAAGTAGCATTTTCCTATCTATTAAGCAATCCTTTTAAACCATGCATTGAACTAGAAACTAAAAAATTTACTTTAGCAATATAAGACACTCTTGAGTTCTGTAACACTATTTTAGTTTAGTAAACTGTCAGATAGGAACAGAAATCTAGATATCATTTCATAATTCTTCTTCCTCATGCATCATGAGTCATTAGTATGTGCATAGCCAACATGAACTTTACTCTTTAACTTCTCTCTGTAAACCAACACAAGTTACTTTTTAAGTTCAAAAGGTCATAATTGATTGGTGAGGCCATATGAAAGAAACTGTTATCCTACAAGACATCAACTAGTAAACACTAACTGATTTCATTGAGTATGAACTTCAAAGTTCTTCTGACTAGAGAATCAACAAGTTTGATGAGGTGACCACAAAATTAAGTTCAACTTGAGACAACTTTTTTGTGCTCAACACCACCATAGACATACTAAAATTCTTATAAAGGGAGAAATTCACTCCAGAATCCAGCAAACGTATGTGCATCATTCATTCCCTCCCTAGACATTAATATATCTTTCTTTCTTTCTTTCTTTCTTTCCTTGACTCCTCCTTTTCCTCAGAACTCAGAATCTAATACCCAGTCTCACAGAAATGGGAAGCACATAAAATCCACCTTTACACATGAAGAGTTATGGTGCTGCTATTCATTTTTCCTGTCCTTTGGAGGCTCTAATCATAGGACTACAGCTTAACTCATTGTTTATTTCACCCCTGCTCCCACCCTTGGCATAGTTTAGTATATAACATCTTGTAGAAACAACAGAATCAGACACATATAAGGCAGCCTATGGAATCTAGTATCAACTTTGACTTACAATGATATGCTGATTTTCATTTTGGAAAAAGGGAATATCTTAAGAGCATTAGTTACCAAGATCACCAGATGGAGGGTTATTGATATTATCATTACTTTGCATATAAAATTTGATTAATAAGATCGCCATTCATAATGGGAACTGGGGCACTGTCAGAAATGGAAGGTTATTAATAGCCTAATTGTTTGGCATATGGGCAGAAAATGATATTTAATAGATAGATAGATAGATATTTTTGGCGTCCATAGAGAGGCCAACATTGACCCATAGGACCCATAAGAACATCAGAGGATGGATTCATCATCAGGACATCTTATACAGACATACATCTATACTATTCACTGTGCAAGCTGATAGGGCATTCTAGAGGTATTCGTGCATATCTGCCGGCCATGCAAATTTGATTGTTGCATCTCAATATTATTGTGAATAAGATAGTGCCACTGTTGGTTGTTTTTAGCTGCCATGAAAAACAATATCTAGAAACTGATTTTCTGGAATCGCTATCTCAAGCCCTTTTGGAGACAGAAAACCCACAACTGTCAGCTGCTGAATTGACTTAACACACCGACCAAAAACCAAATATTTGCCCTAGTGTTGCACAGGAAAATTAAAGTCCCCACCTGTACAACCATATGTCAACCATCTTTGACGGGTATCCTTGGGATAGCTTGTAGTTCGACTTCATTGGAGTCAACTTCAACTTGCAGCAGATCATCCCAAAGGTCTTCAAGATTTCTGTTGAATACTTTCGTTGTGACATGAAGATGCCAAACCTCGATCCCAAGGAAATAGTGTAAATTTCCCAAGTTCATCATTTCGAACTCAGTTTTCAAACACTTGTGTTTGGCCAATGCACTCTTCATGGTCACCTGTAAGTACTAGATCATCCACAGATATGATGATGATTACTTGTTTCCCATCCTTCGTTTGACATACATACTTGCATCAGAAGCACATTGCTTCAAGTCGATCAATTGTAAGAAACTATCTATCCGCTTGTTCCAAGCTCTCAATGCTTGTTTTAGACCATGCAATGCCTTCTTCAGCTTGCAAACTTTGTTTTCGAAATTTGGCATGTCAAACCCTGGTGGTTACTTCACGTTTACATCCTCCTTGGGATGCCCATTCAAAAATGCTGATTTGACATCCATTTGATAAATTGACCATCCTCTTGAAACAGCCAAAGCTATGACCATTTGAATTGCCCTCATGCTAGCTATCAGGGCAAAGGTTCCTTGTACATCGAACCCTTTGATTTGGGAGTACCCTTGCGCTATAGGTCTGGCCTTGAGCTTCTCCAAAGAACCATCGGCTTTACACTTTGCTTTCCACACCCACTTGGTGCCTATCACTTTGTGCCTAACACTTTCTTCATTTGTTGGTCTTTCTACCAACTCCCACATGTCATTCTTCATGGTGTAGTCATATTTTGATAGCATTGCCTCTTTCCACTTTGGGTCGGACATGGCTTCCTCCACCAAGGTCAACTCACTCATAGAGCCTATGCAGTTCACCATCAAAGCCATGTTGATGATGTGATCAGAGGTTCTTCCTTGCTCCTCTATTCTTCTTGGTCTTCATTGTTCATCGGTTGGAGTTTCGGGAACTCAACTTGAGGATTACAATGGCCAAAGAGTTGTTGAATTGTGTGTGTGGAATATGAAGAAAATTAAGTTGGTCACTGTAGTGTATTTTATGAAATAAGAGGGAGATACCATTCCTCTTTAAGTCAAGCTTTCGCCCACTATACAAGGTAATGGAATATGAGGACCAACTGTGCTTGGGGCTTTTCTTGTGAAAACTCAAGACACAAAGAAAAGTTGTTGAAGGACAACAATACAACCACATAAGCTCATCAACAAAGAACAATCACAACTTTCTCTAGCCCCATCACTCTTACTCGTGCTACCAATCAATCAAGAGCTACTCAAGTGGGCTCCCAATCAGGACATAAAAAAGTGTTTACAATAGATCGGGTAATAAAAATTTGCATCGCACTTAGGCCCTGGCCTCATGGACCACGCACCACCCTTGTCATCGATAAATGCCATCATCTCCCACGATCACAAGTGCTTCCCTCGTTTTGGAAACTTGTACATTCTGGATCGACCTATGGTAGAGATCTTTCAAAGATAAAAATTACAATATATCTGACATGAGAATCTTATTATCTTACATGTACCGATAACAAGATTCTTTACTCACTTTTTATCTTATTTACTTTTTTTTTACTTAGTAACATGTATTTTGGTTTGTTCTTCTCAATGACAAGACAACAGTTAAGATGTGATCACTTGTTTGGTCTTGTAGGCCATTTTGGCCTCTTAAAAGACGTTAATATATCTTTCTTCTATTCATTCTTTCTTGAATTACGCTTTGACAGAAAAATCTTAGCAAGTTTCCCATGATTAACCATGACTGCACTTCCTGTATGCTTGAAACTGCAGCCAATGTAAGTATCTATATTTGATTCGTGAATGTATTCCGTCTATTGTTAATCTATAATATAATATTGGCATCTTAGTTGTTAGGAAAACATAAGCCTCCACAAATTCTGCTCCACATATGCGCTAAGTTACATCAATGAAAAATATGTGAGGCTTCTACCCATCAAGGACACAGTTGACTGGTTATCTTGTTTGAGATATTATTCCCCACCCAGCATGGTCCGTTCTATGATATTCAAGAATCCTAAAGGCAAAGAAGCTGAAGAGCAAGATGACTCCTCGCTTGTGCTCTGAAATATAAAGACCTATGAAATTTGATTTTTCATATTATTGTTACCTGAAGACTTGGAAGACCTCCAAATTCCAAAGGCTCAACATCCTTCCAGAACTCATTATCTTCTACTGTTAAGAGTGCCAGATCACACTCTGCCCCAACAGATAGCACCTAGAAAAGAAAAGCATGTGGCATCATCCAGAATTGTACCAAATAATTTGTACTAGTATTAAGATTATTTCTTACAGTAGCAATATACTTGGTATCATCACCTGTCTTCTTCACGGTAACCTAAACAAATGCAATACACATTTTGATGATTATAACACTGCTTTTCTTAAGATATGTATAATGAATTTAGAAAATGATCATCCACCTGAGTGTAATGTTCTACACAATGAGCATTTGTGAGAATTCTTCTGCCTGAAATCACAAAACCACTGTTGAATAACTTCTAGTTAGTTCTGTCCTGCAAATACTTGCATCACAGGAACAATTGAAATGTGTAGCAACTCATATAAAAGAAAAATATCTAGTTCGGAATGTTAAAATTCTTTCACGACATCCACACATCAACAATGCATTCTAATACGAACATCCACCATTGCTACATCGAATTAACATCATACCTTCCAGTGGTGGCATATTGCCTTTGTAATTGCCATGGCAACGAATAGTCTGGTTCAGCTGATATGCAAAAGACCTGCAAATCAAATCATACTAACTATTAGGTTGGAAACCACTAACGTAACTCAGTAGAAGTACAAAAGTGGGCACCTCATCACACAAGATATGATTTGGTTATGAACTAGGAACATATGATAGCTACTATGGATGGACTGCACCCTATATGTACAAAATGTTGCGATGAAGAAGACTTTTTTATATGAGCACTTTGCCTGACATTACTCTCATTGCCGTGAAAGAATCGTCGCCACTCCCCCTCCTGAGTTTCACAAAGAATCAGTGGTTCCAATACGCAAAAGTGAAGTCAGGTGTAAAGGAACTTTTCCTGCCCAAAGCCTTCGACCTTTATTAGATCTGAATGACCCCTAACAGAATTGGTAGAACATATTGATATCGACTTTCCCGCTCATTTCTAGCTATATAAGCAAGGTCCTTGCATAGTTTTTTTTCTCAGGGAAACCAAGAAGACATTAGCCCCTGGGATCACTTTCAATAGCCCCGGACAAGTCAAAGAGGTCAACTTAGTCGAGGAGAACGACTCCAAGCCAGTGGGCAACCTCACTCGAGAGGACAAAACTACCAGTAATAGCCTTCTTTGAGAGTTCAAAGATGTTTTCTGTTGGAGCCATGCAGATGTGAAAGGTGTTCCACTAAAAGTGACAATGCACACAATTTCTATGCCAGAAGACGCGTCCAATCCTGATTAACCCTCCACACTGGATGCAATTAGTGAGTGCAACAGTTGACTGATTTACTCATTATAGAATTTCGAAAGCCTATTATAATGTACAAGTTCAAAAGAGATATTTTTTACATTCAATAATCAAGGGGGGCGTTCTTGGATAGTCCCCAAAATAAGAAGCACACCCCTAAGTTGAATTCTGAGAACTGCATATCTTCTCCCAGATAGGGGAACCAAGGTACTAGCAAGTGAAGCGATAGTTTCATGTGCTTAAGTTGAGTCTTTGTTATCCTTTGTTAGACCTATCCAGTGAAACAATGGAGTAGAGTTGTGGTCTACTTTGACAATTTACAGTACAAAACTAGGATTATTTAGAGAGATATAGAAAAAAGATAGAGAAAAGAAGAGGAAGAGAAAAGAATACTTCAATATACTATTAGGAAAATAATGTCATCTTCTTAGACTCTAAGAATAACAACCCCAAATAACTACTTTAATCTCAATACACTAGTTCATAACATAGTCTTTCTTTCTTTCTTCATCCTTCTTCCTTCTACTAAGCATCTTCTCACTTCTTCTAATCTTCTTATTCTTCCGTACTGCTTCTTGTAGATATTGTATTCTTCCTCCTTGTAGATATTCTATTCCTCCTTCCCAATTACTAGGAATACCCTCATATTTATAGGCTTTTAGTTGCATTATTTTTGCTTTTTTCTTTTCTTTTTACATATGCTCGAGTTTATGTGATGTGTTTTTCATATCATTATTTATGCTTTGTCATCCCAAACTTGTTATATAAGAAAGCTTTCTTTGTCAGCTTTCTTATGAATCTTTTCTTTTGAAATTTGGATATGAGATGAAGAAGTTATAAGCTTTTTTATCTAGCTTGCTTTTTCTGCCTTTTTTCGCGTTTTTTTCTTTTTTCTTTTTTCCTGCTTTTTCTACTTTTGAAAAACGCCTCTAACTTTATATCCCTTTAAGTTCCTTTTTCTTTTAACTCTTGAGACTTTCATTTCGTGCTTTACTCTTATACACCTTGGCATCCAATGTATTTGCCACAGTCTTTTCCTATGAGCAAAAATCGACTTCACACATACCATATAGCCCCATTGACCTCAATTGATCCAATAATCACTAAAACTCCATGCAATAAATGGCAAACCTCATTATGAGCTTCTTGAGGGTGTCACAAAAGGTAATTAATGCAAACTTTTTTCTGTTTGTAAAACAATACATTACCTTTTGCAACCATGTTTAAATTTTCTAAATTACTATCACTTAATAGTACTTAACTGCAAAGATGCATGAGTCAAAAGTTAAAGAGTATCTCCATCTCACCTTCACAACAGCCTTTAGTAGTTGCCTGTCTTGCAAATGCTCTTCATCCTAAAATTTAATTCACCAGGAAAATCATAGTTATCGCAAATCAAAGTATATGACAATCTTTTTAAATGTAGTGTAGCATTGGCAATCCTATCAATGTAAACTAAAAAGTGTATGGGACGTCCTTTTAGAAAAATGATTAAAGAACACTTACAATATCATTATTTGTGCCATAAAAGAATGTTCCACTATCCACAGATAGTTCCTTTTCTAATGAGCTGATATTTTCATACTTTCCCGTGCAGTTGCATTTGTGCGTCCACTTTGAAGTTAAAAGTGAGCTTGCCAATTGACCTCTGTCCCCGACAATTGACTGATTCGATCGCAAGCTAGAACTGGATAGAATTACCTTACGTTTTTGTAATTCAGCAACCTCTCCCTGATCATGAAAAAAACAACTTATTAATTTCCAGTATAACAAATAAATTAGTAAAGGGAGTTTTAACAATGAGAATGGATGAGACGGAAACATTAGACAATTTGCAGTTGCATGAAACTTTTACTAGTAGAAGAACAAACTATACAATTTAATTTGTAATTGACACTGATGGAGACATCTCTTGGTGCAAGAGACAACTGGATTGACCGAGAGAATCAAAGTGTCATTGCCTTCTAGGATTGTAACCAAATAGGTTTGCCTACTCTTAATTGACATAACAAAGAGCCATCAAGAGAAGACAAGGTTAACAGCCCTCTTAATTGGATTTCCCAACAGAGAAATTACCCTAGATCCCCTCTTTGCATGATGGCAGGAAATCCAATTATTATTACTCAAACAAGCCTGAAATATATGCTAGTCTATACTTCTACAAGAAAAATTGGAAACATCCTGAAAACAATTATGCAAGTGCAATAACTTAAATGGTCCTGCATATTCTGTCTTGCATATATGGTGTTGTAAAATACAATACAAAAAGATACACAAATACCTGCAGTGACACATGTCTATTACATATTTCTCTATGGATCATCAAGCAAACAAGAAACAAGTAAATGTAGTATATGTGCCTTATGTGATGAATCACAAGATTATATATGGGCTTCTCTTTCAGTGGGTTGGAGATATCTAGAAGATTGCATTGATACAAGTGAAAAAGAATATGTCTTTCAACCAGCAATGTGTCCAGCAATACTGCCTGTACATCAAAATGGAATGCATTTTTGTATTTGCCAGCTATGCCACCAACCATATAAATATGTCAATTATATGGTCTTCATATAGTCATGAATCTTGAATCACAAGATTATATATGGACTTCTCTTTCAGTGGGTTGGAGATATCTAGAAGATTGCATTGATACAAGTGAAAAAGAATATGTCTTTCAACCAACAATACTGGCTGTACATCAAAATGGAATGCATTTTTGTATTTGCCAGCTATGCCACCAACCATATAAATATGTCAATTATATGGTCTTCATATAGTCATGAATCTTGAATCACAAGATTATATATGGACTTCTCTTTCAGTGGGTTGGAGATATCTAGAAGATTGCATTGATACAAGTGAAAAAGAATATGTCTTTCAACCAACAATACTGGCTGTACATCAAAATGGAATGCATTTTTGTATTTGCCAGCTATGCCACCAACCATATAAATATGTCAATTATATGGTCTTCATATAGTCAACATCCAGTTCAGTTTGTGAACTGATAATTCCTAAATGTGCAAAAAGGACATGGCTTAAGCATGAATTATTGACATTCAAAACAGCAATAATTGGCAGTTGTTTACATTCTTTTTTGCCAAAAATGGATATTAAAATTTACATTAGCTTATTTATTGTACTTAGAATACTTTCATTTCCAGGATTAATATTCTTCATTTTGCCATAGCTGATACTGATGAAGATGGTAATGTTTCTAGACCGAAACATTGCAACTTAGAATGCTTAATTTTCTAGTAGCTCTAAAACTACTAATTTTCTTTACTGCTTTAGCTAATATAAATAAAAACATAACATAATATTACGTGAGCAGCACACAATTGTAGATTGAAATTCTTATACTTTCTCAACCTTTGTTTGAAATTCTTATAGTTTCTTAATCTTTGTTCGAAATTCTTATAGTTTCTCAATCTTTGTTCAAAATTCTTATAGTTTCTCGATCATTGTCATCTTTGTTACACCATATATCACCTTGCAAACAACATCTCGAATTGGTTTCCAAAAAGTTGATTTCTTATCTTTTTTCTCATGGTTTCAAAAAAGTCGATTCCTGCTACACCATGAGTCGTGACATTATCATAATCCACAAGCTTGAGGCTTCATTATAATAATTAAGCTCGAGGCACGCATTCTAGCCATCTCAACTATGGCTCAATCGACTCTCTTTCTCTCCCTCAGTTCATGTTTCCTAGACTTTCTAGTACATTAAAACGGCACCGATAACAGCAAAGACATCATCGCGGAGACTTACCGGAAGGTGAAACTGGTTTCTGATCAGAGAACAGGGGGTGCAGGAGGAAGGAACGAAGCCACAGAAGAGCATCTGCGAAGGAGCATTTGCGGAGGGACGAAGCACAGACACCATTTGCTAGCTCTCGCCTCTCCTCTCCTCTCCTCTCCTCTCCTCTCCTCTCCTCTCCTCTCCTCTCTCCTTCGGAGGTAGTCCAAATACCACTCATTCATTCTTCACATTGATAATCGTCTCTCTCTCTCTCTCTCTCTCCATTGCATCAGAACCTTTCGTCTTGTCCGGTTTCACACTTGATCGACCCCACCCCAACTTGTCCGGTGTCACACTCATGGACCTGACCCTGACTTTTCCGGTTTCACACTTGACCGACCCGACTCCTACTCTTCCGCAGGTTATTGATCGAATTCTTCGGTTCGAGCCCCACGCTCGTCGAGAACATTATATTTTACACTCACAAGGCCCGGTTTGATCTAACAATCGGCGTTTACAAATGTTGAAACTTTAACCGAACCGCGAAACTGTTAAACCGAACCATTAAACATTTTTCAAACTATTAAACCATTAAACCGTAAAAACCGCGGTTTCGTGGTTCGGTTTCGGTTTTCAACATAGGTCTATTTTTTATTTTTTATAATATTTCATTTTTTGAAATTTTTGAAATTTTTAAGATGTTCCTAAAAGGTGAGAATAAGGTCTAAAAATGCAAAGATTGTTTAAAAACAATTTTTTAAAATTTGTTTTAAAATTTTAAAAATTTTAAAAACAATAATAATAAACCGTTAAACCATGGTTTTTGACTGTTGAAATCGAACCGAACCGAACCATTGAAACCGTTAAATCGTGGTTTCGCAGTTCGGTTCGGTTCAAACCATTGTCGATTGTTAGTTCGATCCCCACAAACAATCACGACCTTCTCATTTTTTGCGTCGTAATTGTCAGCCTAAGCCTCGTTCGTTGGGTTATAGCTGACCAAAAACCCTTTACTGTCATGCATTGATTGTGTCGCCCGAGTTGGTTCCCCTTGAGCTCCTCGATTTCTCCTGTCATGCCACCTGTTTGCCTCACCTTAACAACCATGACCCACAATACATAATGCAATCAATGCATTGCATTTTGCAAATTCTTGAATGCTAGTTCGACTATGCTCTTTGCATGTTCTGCTTCCTATTTTGCAATGTCCAAGTTCAACGGACTTTTCCTTTGAATCGGAAAGAAAAGTATCCATTGTCTGTTTTTATGAACAAATTATCAAAATGTAGTGAATAAAAGAACATGAAATACTCATCAAATAATGAATAATTACATGGATGATATGTACTTGCCATGAAATGGGTGCAATGGAATCGAGTAAACTTAACAAGGGTTCCTTTATATGGTGTGGTAATTGTCAAATTCATGGATCAATAGAAAGTGTTCTAGATGTGACATCCACTTTCATGCATATCCATGTAGGAAAATTTTGGATAATTCTAGATGGAATGGCCACTTTCCACATGGGATAGTTGAGCAAGATAAATGACCACCACATACAATTGGTATTTTATGGTCATCATGAATATCGAGGATTTTAGGACATTAGCCAACCATAAATTGTCAAAGTAAAAATGAAAATGTTTATTTTAATCCATTATTCTCATTATGTATACTCTAATCCTATTGTTTACGAGAGTATAATTTTAAATACTTGAATGTATCTAGTGGACCTTGTCTCTTAGATTTTCGTGAGTATGAACTATTTAAAAACATTTAACCAATCAAAATTACATATAAAGTAGAACTTTCTTGTTAATGCAGTTGTAGTTTTATATCATACTTGTGAAGCATATGTCCTTTTTTTAAGAAAAATATACTATATTAGTATAGAGGTAATTATACCCGTTTTTAAACAAATAACCACTCCACCTTGTCAAAAAACCTCCTATAAAATATATACATTTGTCCCATATGGCATGAAAGTCAAAGCGTTTTAATTTTGCCTCTTGAGTGTCACCCTTTATGTTATCCAAAGAACTTATTAGTTTACACACAATTTTTGTCCAAATCCTTGTGATTGTTTGAGGTGGCATTTCCATCACATTTCAGGATATCTTCAAGCCCTTTCTTCACCTTCCAAATATGTATCAGTTCCAACAAACAACAAATGATTACAATATAACTTGTAGCATTTCCAATTGATTCTTCTTTTCCAAAGCCATCTACTCTCCATAATTGCTTGATCACTATTATCGGTCATTTTGGTGCAACTTGCAAAAACAAATTCTTGTTTACTCATTCTCCTACTTGTGTCTATTTTGAAATAAAAGCTCAATATTGCTTAATTCCCGTTTCCCATTGTGCTTAACATTTGGTCCATTCACACGATGGATCCCTTTCCTAGAAATGTGACAATAATGTTGAAGCACAGTGCATATTGATCATTTTCTATCTATAACTTCCTTTTTATCCATTTGCCCAAGAGTGTACATTATCTTCCGCATTATTGATTCGCAATAAAGCTTGCCTCCATATATGCATCACATGTTTAGTAACCAAGTTCTCTATAAACAATTACAGTGGAACCCTCATCCTCCCCTACTACTATAGTTTATTTCGATCATTAACTTGGAACATAATTGGGGCATTATCGAAAAAAATCATTCTTGGATAAATGACAACATTCCCATCTAACTTAACAACAAAATCATCACCATAAATCTTGTCAATTGTTGACATATTTACCTAGTTGTTTAAACTTCTGTCAAACCTAGAAAATGCAAAGGAATTATGCATTTTTCCAAAAGATGAGAAGTGCTAAAGAGTTATGCAATGTCCCAAAAGATGACAAATGTCAAGCATCCAACAACCCTTTTTTTTCTTTGAAAGCTACTCCTTGGTATTATAAAAACACAAGAAAGAGGTACAAAAGTTGGAGAAACAAAGACAACATCCAAATCCCATAGACCCATATGATGGTCGATGTAATGTTTATAAATGTAAAGAAAAGAGAGTGATTATGTGCAGCGGAAGAGATGTGTGTGTGTGTGTGTGTGTGTGTGAGAGAGAGAGAGAGAGAGAGAGAGAGAGAGACCTCGACGTATATAGAAAACAAACAAAGACTATATTATCAAAATCGACATTACAAGAATGACCAACAATACAAATAAGGTGGGGAGGTGCTTATATAGTCACCTTCTCTCTATATTCTCTTTCTACAACAACCTCTTAACTAAAGGGAGGTGGAGACTTAACTACACTATGTTGAGAAACAACACACTGAAGATGTGTAATAGAACTATAAGATTCTATGACACACTAGTTACTAAAGTAGGTGGTGGGGTGTTCACACACTAGGGTTTGTTCCCATATTAGGGAAGTTGAGTTTGATTCTCAACATGCCCCTTCAAACGCAACTTCCGGACGCCGAAAAGTTGGTTTGGTTTTGTCTTCGATTTGGTCAAATCGACTTCAGCTTTTTGTTTTCGAATTATTTCGGCTTGGCTGAAACCGGCTTCCGTCTGTCGGCTGCTTTTTGCTGCTCCATGATATGGTGCCGCTGCCAACAAGTGTGAATACAAACCCGGGCATCGATCATCTGTCTGCTTTATAACCAGCCCAATCGGCATTGGTATATCCTTCGAGTTGAATCAAAGTGCTCGATTTGTAAAGAATGCCGAAATCCATCGTCCCACTCACATTGCGTAACACAGTCCTGATGAATGTTTCGAGGTGCCTGCATAAACTAGCTAACGAGGCCGACGGGGTAACTGAGGTTGGGTTGAGTAATGTTGAGGTAAATTAAACTGTCGACCAGTTGACAGTACTGAGTTGGCTCACACTCTTCGGTTCCTGAGTCAGCATCGAGCTTAAGGTTACGATCGAGAGGGGTAGCCACGGGCTTACACTTTGTCATCCCAAATTTGAATAGAAGATTGAGAATGCAATGTCTTTGGGAGATTAGGATGTCGTTGCGAGTCAGAATTGCTTCTATTCCTAGAAAGAAATGGAGCTCGTTCATTTCGAATCGGTCGGAGAGTAGTTGTTTAGTATTTTCGATGTCCTCGAGATGCTCCCCTCCAATGATCAAGTCGTCTACATAAATTATAATGATCAACTGTCCTCTGGAATCATTCCGGACGGACAGGGAATTATCGATCAATTTGGTGAAGATACTGTGTTATCTTCGAGTGCCATGCTCTCGATGCTTGCTTGAGACCGTAGAGAGGCATTTTGAGTCGGCAGATAGCAGTCGGATGCGTACTCGACTCAAAACCAGGTGGTTGCACCATGTACACTTCCTCGTCTAATTCGCCTTGGAGAAACCTATTCTTTACATCCATTTGGTGGAGGTGCCACCCTTTTGCTATTGCAAGCACGATCACGATTCAAATGGTAGTCATCACTGGGGCAAAGGTATCTTCGTAATCGATCCTGTGTGCTTTTGCCACGAATTGAGCCTTAAATCAATTGATGGTGCCGTTGGCATTATGCTTCACCTTGAATATCCATCGACAACCAATCGCCTTTTGGTGGGGTGAAGAAGGGACGAGACCCCAGGTCTCGTTTTTGGAGAGCGCTTGCATCTCCACATTCATCGCTTCGACCCATCACGGGTCCTTCACGGCTTCGGAAAACATTTCCGGCTCTCGAACTGTTACCACTTTCATCATAAAGGCATAATGATAGTGACGGGAACTCAACGCTCCTTATGTCCAACGCTCGGCCACAACCGAGATTCTTCTCATACACAGAAAACGGGAAACAAATGCACGACACAAAGGAGAGAAAAATACATAGGAGGTTTACGTGGAAAACCCCAAACTAGGGGAAAAACCACGACAGCCCACAGGCTGCAAACTGTCACTATGTAAGAATGTACAAACAATGAGTTCACGGAGGCAACGACCTCGTGCTAACGATCTTCGCCACAGGCGGCGGTTACAACAGAGGCAACGACCTCGTTCTCTCTCTCTCTCTCTCTCTGTACAGTTACACACACTGATCTCGTGCAAAACAGACAATGACAACACTAACAAAAAGTTTGCCCTAAGTCATATTTATACTAATATGACTTTTCGGCTATTTACAAATATAGCCTCGATGGACTCTCAGAAACATATTTAGGAATATGTCTCTTCATCCGGTTCATACCGGGTCTGCGCCATCCGGCTCTCCGTAGCCGGGTACTCCTCATCCGGTTCATACCGGGTCTGCACCATCCGGCTCTCCGTAGCCGGGTACTCCTCATCCGGTCTTCACCGGGTCTGTATCATCCGGCTCTCCGTAGCCGGGTACTCCTCATCCGGTTCATACCGGGTCTGCACCATCCGGCTCTCCGTAGCCGGGTACTCCTCATCTGGTCTTCACCGGGTCTGTATCATCCGGCTCTCCGTAGCCGGGTACTCCTCATCCGGTTTCGGCCGAGGCCTATCGGCCTCGGCCGAGTTTGTTCATCGGCACTATTCTTCTCCCTTCCCATCCGGAGGGACTTGTCTCCCAACAGATAGGGTCTGTCGTCATTGTAGCCAAATCAGCTTACCACATTCTTTTCTCAGGTGGAACGACGCAGTGATTCATTGGTCTTAGTGTGCACTTTCTCGGCTCCTGGTGCGACCGAAAAATCTAAACCACTAAACTCATTGTCGACTAAGTGTTCCAATTCGATTCCTTCCGAGTCATTGTACTCATGCATTTTGGCCTTCCCTTTGTCCATCTTCAGACTCGGTTGCGACGTGCTTTGGTCACTCGAGGGCTCCTTTGGTCCACTAAACCTGGTTGAGACTGGAATCTCTTCGAATGTGAGCCTTAGTCGGTTGTCCTCCTCCGAGTCTATATCAAAATTGGTTTTGATTGGATGATCGGATGGAGCCGAGTCGACCGAATACCAAGATGTCGATTCATCGAATACGACATCCGTACTCACTCATATCTTTTTGGTGGATGGGTTGAAGCACTTGTACCCTTTCTGTTCGAGCAAGTACCCCACGAGGATACACTTATCCAATTTTGGGTCAAGATTTTGCGGCTTTCCATCGGGAATGTGTACGAATGTGATCAAGCCGAATATCCGAACATGGGACAAGTTCGGCTTCTTTCCGTAGAACTTTTCGATTTCGTCCACTAAACCTAGTTGAGATTGGAATCTCTTCGGATGTGAGCCTTAGTCGGTTGTCCTCCTCCGAGTCTATATCGAAATTGGTTTCGATTGGATGATCGAATGGAGCCGAGTCGACCGAATACCAGGATGTCAATTTGTCGAATACGACATCCTTACTCACTCGTATATTTTTGGTGGATGGGTTGAAGCACTTGTACCCTTTCTGTTCGAGCAAGTACCCCATGAGGATACACATCTCCAATTTCGGATCAAGCTTTTGTTGCTTTCCATTGGGAATGTGTATGAATGTGATCAAGCCAAATATCCGAACGTGGGACAAGTTCAACTTCTTTCCATAGAACTTTTCATGGGGGGTGAGATCCTGCACTCTGAATGTTGTGCACTGGTTCATTAGGTAGACAACCGTTGTCATGAAGATCCGTCACTACGCGCGGATCGTGAGGCGGAACCACCGGGGTTCTGGACCAGAAGGATTTAGAGTCGATACAAGCTTTGGCGAGAAAGTACTTAAGATAGATTGGGAAAGAGAGAAGTTGAGATTAAACGATTGAGAAAGATCGATTGAACTTTTTTTATCTTTGGATTTAAGAAACAAGTTACACCATCAATTTGATAACGAATTCCTTCTTCTTAATTTCATAATAAAAAAAACCGTGTTTTTTCTCCTCCCCCTTTCCTCTTTTATAGATGCTCTCATGCATATGATGCATGTGAGGGTACAAGACATGCATAAATTGTATGTTTGCCATTTGGCGCTTAAGTATTACATGTGGTGTATGATAACCATGTCACTCATTTTAGCTCTCATGTATGAGAATTTACATGTAAAAGTACAATGATAGAAATATAATTTCAACTAAATAGCATGGCTTAATGGTAAGCCAATTGACTCCTAACTTGGAGGTGCAAGGTTTGAATCCTTACTTGCCCTCCTTGTATATGTAAATATGTATATATATTTATTTATCTAGTCGCCGGATACCGGCTCCATCGCCGGTCCGGTTTTGGTTGGCCAAAACCCTTTACGAGTAGCTAGCCCACCTCCACTCTTAGTTCTAGTTACCTTGAACTCTCTATGCTCCACACATAGACACAAAGATAATATTTTTTGCTCCACCTTATATATGATGAGAGCTGTATTTGTCGTGCCTATGTGGGATATCTCACAATTTTCTCTTTTCCTTTCACAAACTTTATACCCTCATATCTTGACATTTAGTTGTCCGTTTCTCGTGTAATAAAGTGCATTCAAAACCTCCATCATTTTGTACTTAGATATTAAATCTATTTAAAATGTTATCTTCACAATTATTGTACTATGTGATTCATACTCGATTTCGTACGTTTTATGGGATTTTCACACTATTGCCGAAAATCTTCACGACATCCCACCCCCACCAAACCGCACGTCCTCCGGTACGTGCCAAGAAGAGAAGAAGTGAGATTTCGGCTACGATGATCAATTAGATTCCTCCATGTCTTCATTTTCATCCGGTCTATTATGTTCATCGTCGAGGTAATCGAGGTCAGGATCCTTGTCTTGTCTTTTCTTGAAAAGCTTTACTCTTTTTCCCGCAATGGGTACAGCCAACCTTGATCCATCTAGTTCCGCAAGGTAGTATGTGGCATTATCGTTGGCACTTGTCACCACATACGGCCCGAACCATCTTCTTGCGAACTTCCTTGTTGTACTGTGTTGATTGTCAAGGGTGCTGTCGTAAACCAAAACCCAATCCCCTTCTTCAATCTTCTTGGGACGAAGTCGATGCGTGTTGTCGAACCGAACTTTGTTCTTTACTCGGGCTGCCTTCATCATCTTTCGCGCTTTTTCTAAATCTTCAGGTCTTCTTTCAAGTTGCCTTATCCGCGCCGCTAATAACTCTTCTCGGCTCATCTCGTTCTCCCACGGTATCGCTACCCATGAGGCGATCGTCCTTTCGATGGGCATAATCGACTTTTGTCCATACATAAGCTCCGTCGGCATATACCCTGTCACCGAGCTATGTGTCGTTCTATCGGCCCACAAGGCATAGGGTAATAGTCGTGGCCAATTCCCGACTCGACCGTTGCATGCCCGTACGATGGCTTTAACGATAGGTCCATGCCCTCGCTCGATCTTCCCATTTACTTCCAGATTGTAGGCAGTCGTGAGAGAGAGCTTCACGCCTAGTCTTTCGAAGAGCTCCGTCGCTTCGTGCGCGTCCAACTCCCCTCGGTCGGCCACTATCTTCCCTACACATCCAAATCAGCAAACAACATCTTCAAGTAGAAATTTGCAAACGGCTGAAGTCATCTTATTTGTCAAGGCTCGTCCTTCCACTTGATTTGTCAAGTCTTCCCTTGCCAGCGGTAAGTACTTCATTTGTCCCACTCCCATTGGCATCGAGACCAGATCCACCATCCATTTGAAGTGTATGGTGAGTGGGTATGTCGGCTTTAACTCATCACGATGACGTATATTTGAATATACTTGGCAAGTTTCGCATGTGGACACGAAATGGAGTACATCTTTGTACATGCTTGGCCACCAGTACTTCTCCTTCAACTTTTCGAACGTCGCCCATGTTCCTCTATGAACTGCCCAAGCACTCTTGTGGAATTCGGTCATCAGCGTCTCTTGCTCTTCTTTCTTTACCACCACTCGACGTGGTATTCCTATCCTTCTTTTTGGATGTCGCCAAAGGAATCCTCCCTTCAAGAAGTATCGGTAAGCTTTCTTTCGGATTCGTAGGGCCTCCTCCTTTGTCAACGAAGCATCTGCCGTCAATGTTCTTAGGAATCTACCGATGAGTAATCACTCTCCTTCGTACTCGTTCTCGTTGAAGGTGTGGAGGGTTTGCGTGTCCTGGTCTTCCGCCGACAATCGAGCCATCTTGAAAAAGTCGAGGGCGACATCTTCATCTTCCGAAACCATGTTACTTTCATTTGAAAATATTGCCCTTGACAGCATGTCAGCCATGGCATTCTTCTTCCCTGCAATGTGACGGATCTCTGGGTTTAAAGACTTGATGTAGGCGATCCACCTTAGCATAGCAAGATCTGGGGTCGCACATCCCGAGACCATTCCGAGAATTGGGAGACAATCTGTCTCTATTATCACTTCTGACCCGATCAGGTAATCTTTGTCCGTCTTCACTGCCGACACAATACCCCAAAGTTCCCGCTTGACTTGGGCATATCTTTGTTGCCGTTTGCTGAGAACCTTTGCTCCGAACCGGATGGCATATCGCGCATTATCTTCACCTTCTTGATTGATGACCCACCCGATTCCGGTTGGGCTCGTATCTACGGTCACGTAAATTGGTTTCCCTTCGGCATAGTCGGCCTTCCTTAGTGCCGGAGCTTCAAGAAACAGTTTCTTTAATCTTCACATCGCCTCTGTGTGCTCGTCTCGCCATTTGAACTTTATTCTTTTCTTTAGTAGTCCATATAACGGTTCGGCAACATGAGCGTAGTGAGGAATCCATATATGATAAAACGCGCACGCTCCAAGGAACCTTCGAACCTCTATTTGGTTTTCGCATTCTTCTTTCATGTCTTGGATTGCGTTCACTTTGGATGGCAAGGGCTTCCGACCGTATGCTCCACACAAGTGACCTACCACCAAGATCTCCGGTTGTCCGAATGCGGATTTTTCTCCCGAAAATGTCAAATTCGCATCTTCGAGCCTTTGAAGCACCTTCTCGCAATCTTTCATATGATCCGCAACGAACTTTCTACAACCTTCCTTATCTTTCGATTCATCTTTCTCCTCATCCGAACATCCTTTTATCGGAATATCATCCAAGAATGGCATTGTGATGTCCGGAATGCAATCCTTCAATACTTTATTCATGGCATTCACCATATGAGCCACCGAGTTCATTGCGCCTTGGGGTAAGGTACACATCCGCACAAGCCTGATCGGAGTCCTCATGGTTGTAATGTCCCGACTGTCGATCGCCAATTGGAATTGGTCATATCCAGAGTAGAGATCGCCAATGGAGTAGATGGACCGGCCCGCAAACGCTTCGGCAAATTCGTCCACACTCAGACCGATTCCGACATTTTGAATTGTCACCTTGTTGACGGGTTGAAGATCTTGGATCAATTGCAATGATCCATTCTTCTTCGGCACCGTGAACCACCTATTGGAATAAGGAGCATTCGACGGTTCTAGAATTCCCATACTCACCTTCTCCTTTAAGAGCTCGATCAGCTTCGGAAGGTGTGCTCTCGGAACCGGTATCGGTTTCAAATTCCAAGGCACATGAGGCACCGTGAAGATCACCATCGGCTCTATAACCTTTGGGTCGGCGCATCCGATTTCTTGTGGGAAGAATGCGAAAGCCTTCCCATGTCTCTCAAGCATATCGCGAAACATTCGCTCCTCTTCAGGGAGAAGGAAATCCTCCTTTCCAACTCGTGGCTTCCCCTTCGTCTCTTTGGTGAAGACATGACCTATCTTCTTCAGATCTCTTAAGCTTGGATCATTAGTGACTTCCTTCATCTTTTGCCAGCTATCTTCCGGTAGCGGAACCGCAACTGACTTGATCTTCTTATCCACCGTTTTATATTTCATGTTGATGTCAGCTTCCTTCATCGAGATGCCACGACGGTATTCATCGATGATAGTGTACATGTTGACGGAGTTAACCGAAATCACGCGTTGGTTGTGAAGATAGCTCAAGTCCACGACGTCCTCGATTTCGCCGATGGTGTCGTTAAATGAGGCTTCTTCCATAATATGAGTCACAAACTCTCCTTCTTCTATTATGTTCTCTTCTTTCAACATCTTCTCGAATTCTTGTATCCGGCGCTTGTGCTTCTTGTCGGGTAGTACTAGTTTACATGCGCCACTACGTGTGACACATGTTGCTTCTCCTTGCAATCCACGCACTCTTCTTTCTTGTGGGGTCTTGTGATTGCTCGGACTATTTGTGCCCCATGCTTCAATAGTCCGCTCTAAAAATCCGAGGATTCGCCTCCGAGACTATCTCGATTCCTTTCATGATTGGCTCGCACCGTTAGGAATTGGACTGATCTTTGGTTGTCAAGACTCTTTATTCGTGCGAAGGCTGCTCCATTATCGAACACTTTGGTCTCCATCCGAGATGATGTGATATAAGGTTGCCCTAGGATGACAAGATGCGACGCCGATTCTTGTACGAAGAAGTGTTGATCCATCTCCACATCCCCGATCGTGACTTTGACATTGGGACAAGCTCCATACAAATCCTCCGTAGACTTTGTTGCCGCGCGAATCTTCCATCCGTGGTTTGTATTGATTGGCCATCTTCCTTTTTTGTAGAAGTCGGCTGACATGAGGTTGATCTCCGAGCCGTGGTCGATCAAGGCTACCACGATCTCTTTCTTCTCCCCGATCTTCACCGGCGTCTCCGTTGTCGCTCGTGCCCAATGAGGTCGAGTGTAGTGGCTGTCCACCATATCTTCATCGATTTCGTCTCTTGCCATCGTTATGGCATTCGTTTTTGCTTTTTGCGGCTTCTCTTCTTCCTCGTCCGATTGTTGTCTCTTTCTCTTTACAAGGTCCACGATCGTGTCATGGAACTCCTTCTTGGTAATGCCAAGCAATTCCCTCAAGGACAAAGTTACGTGGCTATCAAGAACTCGTTCTTCGAGAATCTTCTTTAGGTCCATCGTCTGCTCTATGTCGGACCTTAGCTTATAGGTAGGTATAGTCCTTGTCCTTCGAGCGGGGTCTTCGACACCAACCTTCACGGGCCAAACCGTTTCTTCAACTTATATGCTTGGCTCCCCTTTTCGGCTTGATTCTCATTCCTCCGTTTGTAAAGGTCGACTCGTCTCCGTATCGTCCTTCTTTTTCGCGTTCCTTGTTTCATGTCTTTTTGATGGGCCTTGCTCTTCTATTCTCTTTCTCTTTTCTTCGACGAACACCTCGTGGTTGTCGCACATCACCTCTGCGAGTATGGTGTTGTCGTCCACCGGATCCGACCACCCGGTTATGCTTTGCACGTTTCGGTCCGCAAGCTCTACCTCGTTCGATGTGACTTTTCCCTTCTTCTCATATTCGAGAACGGAAGTCCAAAACTTTGCTCCCGCTCTAGCAGCTTCAGTCTTGTCTTTCCCGACTCTTATTCCGGCCAACGCAGCATAGTGCATCGCATCCACATGAGTCGCATCGGCATCCTCCATAGATTTCTTCATTCCTCCTCTTCCGAAATTCACCCGTAGGGGTCTTCTAGTCTCGCTTGAGCAGATCATGTTGTCCTCTATGTATACGATATTTTGTCGAATCGCCTCTCGAAGGCTCGCACAATCCCTTCTCTTGTGGTCCATGCTATCACACCACACGCATATAAAGGGTTCTTTTCCTTTAGGGCCCCGACGATTCATGTTGGCTAGTGTGACCTTCTCGAACTTCTTCGCTAGCTCTTCAATGATGTCGTCATCAATCTTGTTTTCTTCCACGTTACTTTTTCTCAGCGGCTCATCTACTTTCGGCGGTCTTGCTTTCTCCGTGGTAGTCGGTCCCGTCAAGTCGGTGTCATCAACCCATTGGCGACGCTTGTCGAGCCTATTGCATGCCCGCTTCACCGCGATCCAGTCCACTACGAGCCCATCTGCTTGGGTATCATCTTCGAGAAGAGTACCCAACTCCCGTCTATCCTTTATGTCCACGGCCTTCAAGAAGTACAAAGTCTTGTCCTCTTCAAGCAACACTTGGTCTGTATTGGGGAGACGACTAAACATCTGGTCGAATTCGTCGTACACCCTCGAGACGCTCATCTTCTTATTCTTCTTCTCTATCCACTTCATCAGGGCATGTCGAGTCATCCTCGTTGAGTCTTCAGTCACGAACTCTGCTAGTATCGTTTTCTCGAACTCGGACCATGTTGTCTTACCTTCTTGAAGCTCGATGACGCGTCTTTGGATGTTGTTGGTGACAACTCTCTTGAAGCTTACAATTTGACGTGCCTCGGACACGTCCCTCTGATTCATCTCCCTTCTATATGCATCAAGGAACTTCGTAACGTTCCTTCCATCGAATTGGCCCTCGAGCTCCACGACACGATCGACAGCCTTCTCCACGCTCGCGTCGTTGTCTCGAGATCTCATCATTTGCTCGACGATTAGCATCATCCTTTCGAGCTCTCCTGCTTGGTTGCTTGAGGACGCCATCTCCAAGTATTAATCTCGACTTGATCCTTCCTACCGCCTCTTTCACGTCTGGTTCACCACTTAATTATGTCATGAAGATCCGTCACTACGCGCGGATCGTGAGGCGGAACCACCGGGGTTCTGGACCGGAAAGATTTAGAGTCGATACAAGCTTTGGCGAGAAAGTACTTAAGATAGATTGGGAAAGAGAGAAGTTGAGATTAAACGATTAAGAAAGATCGATTGAACTTTTTTTATCTTTGGATTTAAGAAACAAGTTACACCATCAATTTGATAACGAATTCCTTCTTCTTAATTTCATAATAAAAAAAACCGTGTTTTTTCTCCTCCCCCCTTCCTCTTTTATAGATGCTCTCATGCATATGATGCATGTGAGGGTACAAGACATGCATAAATTGTATGTTTGCCATTTGGCGCTTAAGTATTACATGTGGTGCATGATAACCATGTCACTCATTTTAGCTCTCATACATGTAAATTCTCACACACATAGACACAAAGATAATATCTTTTGCTCCACCTTATATATGATGAGAGCTGTATTTGTCGTGCCTATGTGGGATATCTCACAATTTTCTCTTTTCCTTTCACAAACTTTATACCCTCATATCTTGACATTTAGTTGTCCGTTTCTCGTGTAATAAAGTGCATTCAAAACCTCCATCATTTTGTACTTAGATATTAAATCTATTTAAAATGTTATCTTCACAATTATTGTACTATGTGATTCATACTCGATTTCGTACGTTTTATGGGATTTTCACACTATTGCCGAAAATCTTCACGACACCGTGTTTGCCACCTCAGCCCAATACGATTTCGACAGGTTCTTTTCATTCATCATTACTCTTGCCACCTCCAATATATGCCGATTTTTACATTTGGCTACTCCGTTTTGTTGAGGTGTGTGTCAACATGAGAATTCTCGGCGAATTCCTTACTTTCGGAGGTATGCTATAAATTCGCCCAAGAAATATGCCTTGCTCCCATCCAATTGAAGGCATTGAACATGCCAACCGGTTGCCTTTTTCAACTTCATTCTTGAACTTTTGGAAGTGTCTGAACACTTCGCTCTTTTGCAGCACAGGGTAAATGCAAGTATGCATGGAGAAGTCATCGATGAACGTCACATAGTAACGACAACCACCAAATGTTGCCTTCTGGACCGGTCCCCATACATCTAAATGAACTACATCCATAATCCCTTTGCTCACGTTCCTCTCTTTCGGGAACGATTGTCGATGTTGTTTGCTGAATAGACAGGCTTCGCATACACTTACCATCTCCTTCTCAGTAAAAGTCGGGAGTCCGATGACAACTCCTTTTGACTGCATCCCTTTAAGTTTTTGGAGATTGATGTGGCCGATTCGTTTGTGCCACAATTCGATGTCAGTGTCGGCTTTCCGACCCTTGGCATACATAGCCGATTTCATCTCGTGAGAATCGAAGATGAACATTCGGCCTTCTCTTCGATCACGAGCAATAATTCGGCCTTCCTTTTCGATGACACACCCTCCATTGTTGAACCGAACTTGCATGCCTTGTTCGACGATCTGGCCGACCGAGACCAAATTCTTCGTTATTGTCGGAACCTGCAAGACATTTTTTTATGTAGGTCTCATTCCGCTCTTTGCCAAATGGGACATTGCCTACATATTGAATGAGGTGTATTGTGTCATTCCCTGTTTCACCATAGTCGGGTTGATCAGGTTTTTGGAGCTCTTGAAACCAATCTACATGGGATGTCATGTGATTTGACGCACCCGAATCAACAAACCAAACATCTTCAGGACTAGAGGTGTTGGTCGAGCACGATTCCGTCATCGAGTTCGCGCTCTATCGCATCAGGAACATTCCGCCACAATTGTCGTAGTCGGAATTCGAGGCGTAATTAGTGAGTTGTTGACTTGTGAATGTTGTCTCACTTTTCTTTTTTTGACAATTTGCCTCGTAGTGGCCGAATTTGCCACAATATTCGCACTGAATAGAGTTGTTATGTCGGTTGGGTCCCGCATGATTGCACCACCTTCTACCCGAGGCTCCGCCTCACGAGTTTGTGGCTTCTTGCCGACAGTAGAAGTTATGCTCATGGGACTGCCCTTTATTGTGTTGGCCTTGGCCGAATCGGCCTCTTCTGTCATGACCTTGTCCTCTTCCTCCATCTGAGTTCGAATAGAGCATGTGTCCCTTTTGCACATTGCTCCTCGCTTGAACATGATTCTCTTCAATTAGTAACATTGACTGAAGATCAAAGAAGGAGGGAGGATTCGCTCTCTCGAGAACGACCGATCTTATTGCACCAAACCGAGGTGCCAAGCCTCCGAGGCATATCTGCACCATTTCATCGTCATCAATGCTGACATTTATCGATCCGAGGGCGTCGCACAACTTCTCTGATTTTCAAGGTGTAGCTACCAATTGACATGTCCCTCTATTGAATATTGTTCAACTCCTGCCAAAGTTGAAGTTTGCGACCAACCGTAATTGCTATGAAGATTTTCTTGAGGTTCCCCTACGTCTCCTTCGGCATTTTTGCCTCTTGAATGTAGCCGAGCATGTGGTCATGTACGCACGACGCAAGGCAGTACAAGTACAACACACTGCTAGGTAGTCGGTGTGTGTCAAGTTGGGTTGCGTTTCTTGCACTCCTTCGATGTAGCCCCAATAGCCTTGGGCGATAAGGTATTGGTGCATCTTGTACTCCCAAGATTCAAAGTTGTTTCTGTCGAGCTTTTCGGTAGGAAGAGCGCTTCCCATCTAGGTGTTCATGTTGACTCTTCTCTATGATATGGATTGTGCAGAGGCTACTACAACAATCGGCCGGTTCTTCGTGAACGTAGGCTTTAACGCAACACACGTGAATAGGCTTGGATCATAATACCAATCGCTATGATACCAATCTCCAAGACTACGATGCTCTACTCCTTCCAAACTGCAGATCATCACGGAATGTTGCCTATACCACCAACAATTGTATGAATAAAAACTAACAAAGTTAGCACACATCATTTCCCAAAATGATGGGAAGAGTATGCATCCATCTTATCTTATCCCATCTTCCCTAAATATAAGCATTGAATCCCACAACCTTTTAAAATGCACTTGCTTCCTAAAAATAGCATGAGAATTCCCTGTAAAACTTTCATATTGGCCATGTAATGTATGGCCATGTAATGTATGAATGTATTGGCCATGTAAAACAATTACTATAGAAACATTGTGAGGAACATTGTCAAAAATAATGCACATCGCGCCTTCCAAATCACCCAAATCAAGGTAGATGAAACTGTCTTCCAAATAATATCATCCCTAATTTGCAACCTATCAATCACAAATGGTTGAACCATTTGTACAAGGGGGGAACTATATGAAAAGCTTTCACCATATCCTCCTTTTCATACAACAACAATTGTCCCTCTAGAATGCCCAACTTGACAACACCCCAAATGATGGCAAATGATCACACAATTAACTTGTATCAATACCAGGAGACATAAAACTCTCTTCCATACTTGCTTAATTTTAGGACAAGACCACACAACATGCTTAATTGATTCCATCATACATCCACAACCAAACCCACACGAATTAAAATCTATTTGTTGTAACGAGGCCCGAACAAGTAATGCATAATGCATTACCAACCAATGGAAAAACATCATCTTCTTGGGAATATTCATACTCCATATCTAGTAAAGAGGCCCCATTTACCAACCACAAATTTGTAGCAAATGGCAGATGCAATTTCTTACTTAAGAGCAATTTTCGTCCCAACTTAACATAATATTGAAAAAATTAGATAAGTTTATTTTGAGATGAAGAAGAGGGGTCGTTTCCATAGATAATCTAATGGATCCCAATGCATGTCCAACAATGACTTTTTTTAAAATATCCATAACTGTCAAAATAACATACTATTAGAACTTAGAAGGAGGAGGATCTAAAACCCAAGTTTTACTTGACTTCCTAACCACTCTCATCGGAAATTGCATTGTTGTTGGCCATATTGGAGATTCAACATCAATAATCTTCCTTCCTCAGATACATCAAAATAATAACATCCTCATTAAGATGTTATTCATTTTACTCCTTTAATAACACCAAACGGTGTAAAGTATCCAAAACAAACATGCATAATAGAAGGTGACCAATTAGAGAGAAAAATCCCTAAAGATGACTGAATAACATCAAACATAGAAACTAAAACCCCTACAAATGGAACCATCGATTTCAGAACTATGAAGATGAAAACGTAATTTTCCCAAGAAGCAACTATGGCAGTTATATCATTATCCAATGCAACCTTGGTCGAGTTCCAAACAAAAAACCTCTTTCGTAAAAAAAAATAGAATTTCAAATCAAAGGTTGTTGCAACAGTTCTTCATTTGAAGATGGAAATCTACAGATCAATAAGAATTTAACAACATCCCATGCTCTACAAATATTGGCCGTAAAAGCATGTATCTAGCTTGTCTTAAATTTTGACAAAAATGTCCATCTTAGAGATGACTTCCAAGGGCCACCATTAGACGGTTTAATATCAACAAAACGGTTTAAAAGAAACTCCGACCATAGACCCTAAGTAGGCAACATAGCTCTAACAACAAATTTTGCCAAAGGAGCCTTACATTGACTATTTGGATCTACTAAACCTAGACATCCATCAGCCTTCTACTTAGAGTCCAAGCATCCAACAACCTTCTACTTAGAGTCCATGCATCATCACTCCACCTTCGTCACTCTCATCATTAGGATCCTCAACCATATCAAAGTTTCCTAATACACACAAATGATCAACGACCTGAAATGCACTATCAAACCTATTGGATCCCACATATGTAATTGGGAGTATCCAAATGCAAAAAGGCAACCTTTTTTTACCAACTTTGTCTGCAACATGAAGTTTTTAGAGACCCTGACAAGGGGCAAAGGAAGATGTGTTTCAGACGGTTCTAACTACATATGTGGTCTCATGGAATGCAATGATGATAGAGCTTATAGAACATGGATGTTTCGATGAAACACTAACTTGTTTTCACATGTTATAGATTGACGGTATGGTCCCCGATTCTAACACCTTTATATGTGGTCTCCTAGCTTGTCATAGCAAAGGTGTTATTGGCAAAGGTTGAGAGTTGTATTCATGGACTATAATTATCCTTATCTTGCCAAATATCATCGCTTATATTTGGTCCTTTCTTTGATGATATATACTTGTGGAGATGGAAATTATTATATACTATTTGTATAGTGCCTCTGGCCTTTTTAATTTTAATACTATGGAGCATATTTTTTATGGAAAAAAAGGCAACCTTTTTATTTCTATTGCTTAGTGAAGTGTAAGTCTTTGACTTTAATACATGCTATTAAGAATGATATCAACATCTATTAACCAAGCAAAATTATAAAAAAAATCCAACTCAATGCTTGAAGTAAGCAATGCAATTGAACATTGTCGTCAATGAAAAATGTGTCTATTATGATATGTTTTATGAACCATAAGTAACAAACATAATAATTTTGTTTACAAAATCATATCCCAATTGGTTTGATAAGTCTTGGATGTTCCCTAATCATCATCTCTTAATGCTAAAGGTCACAATCTTGATTGTCAACGCGAACTACTTTGAAATATTTTATGAACCCCATATTAAATGTGTCTTTTAACATTGTTTGGATTTGACCCCATTATAGTCATTTATTTATTCAAATCGAGTACGTCGAGTACATGAGCATCACTCTTGTCCACACCGCAACCTTCCTTTTTATACCGTTACTGTCCATCTTATGCATGTTTTTTTTCAATATTTAAGTCCATACGATGAAGATGATAGAGTAAAAGCATTTTAATAATATATGAAAATCAAGAATCATTTGAAAATTACAAAAAATGTATGGCAAAAGTTTTGAGTGAGAAATGCAAGATCTCCATACCCTAGAAGAAGCAGTGGGCCAAGGTAGACTCTCTTAAGAGAGAAAGACATGTTATTGTTGCACATATAGTAACACATATTAAAAATAAAAACTACAAGTTGGGTGCAAATCCGGTAGAAAAAGAAAAGATATAACCTTTGTTGCTTCAAGATATAAAAAACAAGATAACTTGTCACTATTTGTTGAAGAGGTGGTAGTATGTACACCTGAGGTCATGTTAAAAAGTGGAACACTTAGACAAGAATCTGCCATGGGCTCCCCTTCCTCCATTGGCAAAAGTGGAAGTATGGGATTGAGAGCAATGAAAGACTGGTTGCGTAATGGGAGGTGTCAAGAAAGCTCATCCATCACTCCTGAAATTCAAAAGTTGCAAGTGGTGGGACAAGGAAGTAAGGAGGCAAATGTTAGAGTTCCAATCAAATTTGTTAGGTCAAAAATATTGGAAGGGGACACGCTGGACAAGGGATATAGGTTTAGTTAGCAAGCTCTCACAAGACTGACTGATTTGTCACAAGTGGAAGCTCTAGGGCTAAGGGTTTATGTAGTTGTTGCTGAACGAAACAAGCTGCCAGCTATAGGCGTCTCTTTTGATCTAACAGACCTAGAGGTTACAACCAGTAACTTGCCACGGATCTCCAACTTTATAGAAGTTAAGGCACACAAATACTTCCACGGCTTGCCTATCACCTGGAATGGAGATAAATGGAGGTTGATGTGGCTGAATGCTGGAATGATATGTGGGATTTTTCATGAATCGCATTAAAAATCAAATTTTACTATGCCTAGAGGAGACGATAGACTCCCTCGATGAGGTGTTGCACTTCCACGAGGAGGAAATGGCAGAAGCTACAAGGCAAGATGTTGTTTTAGGATGGGAGAGGATCAAGGCAGGAGGTTGGGCATGGGCTTGTAGGGAGGGACTATGTCCGGCTTGGGAGACTTCACAATTGTTCTCATGAAATTAATCACGTGGAACATACAAGGTCTAGGCGGTAGCAAATGTATGTTGGAGAGGAAGAACCTCCGCCAAGAGTTCAAATCCCCTAGCTTTAGGGGTATCCCAGACATTTTGCTCTTGCAAGAGCACCATTTGAGTGCGAACAGAATCTCGAGTATTGGCAATCCTCTAGCGGGGATTGGCATACTTTTTGGTCCCCAGCACAAGGTGAGCATGGTAGAAAAGGGGGTGTCTGTACATCTATCAAGAATAATCCAGATATTATTGTTGTGGACCAAGGCACCATCGTGGAGGGACGTGCCATCTATGTGAGAGTCAGATGGCAACAACGTATCATTGGAATAATAAATGTGTACACGCCCAATTCGACAACGATGCAGGCCCTTTTTTGGAGGCAATTGGCCGATGGATTGCCGATGGCAGATGCATGGATCGTCGCAGGGGATTTTAACATGACTTTGCACACAGAGGACAAGGTGGGGGGCATGCATACGGCGGTGCAGGGGTCAGAGTTAGTTGCATGGGATTTGTTGATGGGCAGAATGGGAGTGAAAGATGCTTGGTATGTACTAAAAAAGCCTGGAGCTCGCTATGCTTCTCAAGAGCAGGCTGCAATATAAATGGCTATTGTATGTCTCGCATAGACAAAATATACATAAGCTCGGAACTGGAAAAATATGGCAGCAATGTTGAAATCATCGCAGGTTCAGCTTACTCTGATCACATGTCGGTTACGATTACGCTGGTCACTCAGAGGCTGAACAAAAGGGACTGCAACTTAAGGATTAGTGGTAAACTTTTTGAGGATGTGGAGGTGAGAAGTAAGATAAGGAGTATATGGGAAAATAATCTAGTTGGTTGCGGTGCTTTGGATAATCTTCGAGGAAAGATTATTGAAACTTCAAAGTATTTGCATGAAGAGACTAAAAATATATTTGAGAGGTCCAAGGAAAGAGAGGTGAGACTAAGAAGATCGATAGCGGCTGCCCAAAGAATGCTTCAGAAAAATCCCAAGTGTCTTTGGTCGAGATCAAGTCTGGAGGTTGCTAAAGAAACACTACAACGGATTGTGTCAAGAAATAAGATGGTATTCAGGAGTTCAGCAGCTTGGTGGAGCAGGAATGGGGACAAGGTGAACCAACAATTTTTTAAGTTTAAAAAACCGAGCACAAATGGTAACTTCAATCCTAAACTGATCAAGGAGGATGGTTCACTATCAGAAGATGTATTGGAGATCATGGAGGCAGTCACATCTCACTATAGTCGGCTACTATCAAATAGTTATAGTCTCCCAGCCCAGCCTTCGCTGGCAGAATTTGTATTGGAGGGAATGCAACCAAGAATTTTAGAGGTTGCACAAGTTAAGTTGTCAGGGCCATTATTGGAAGAAGAGGTGTCAGACGCTTTGGCAAGTATATGTAGTACATCTTGTCCAGGCAACGACGGATTATCAAAAGATTTTTATGAAAATTTTTGGGAACTAATTAAGGTTGACCTGATTGCTGGACTAAATGAGGCATGGGATGATGGGTACCTCCCTTAACATTTTAAAGAGGGACTAATATTTCTAATTCCTAAGGTAAAGGGTATAGTTACGGATGTGAGGCAATGGAGACCGATTACGTTGCTCAACATAATCTATACGATTTTTGCTAATATGCTGGCCAAGAGGGTCAAACCCCTCTTAAATGCGCTAATTAGTGTTGGACAAACAGGATTCATGGAAAATAGATGTATAATTGATAATGTGTTGACCTTTTGGGAAGCGATTGCCTTGGCGAAGAAAACCAATCAACATATTGCATGCCTCATGCTTGACTTTGAGAAGGCATATGACAGAGTACAGTGGCCTTTTTTAGACAAAGTCATGGAGCGGTTGGGACTACCCTCAAAATGGAGAGCAGTTGTGTTGGC
The DNA here is from genome assembly GCF_043228905.1 of Azolla caroliniana. Taxonomy (NCBI): domain Eukaryota; kingdom Viridiplantae; phylum Streptophyta; class Polypodiopsida; order Salviniales; family Salviniaceae; genus Azolla; species Azolla caroliniana. The sequence goes on from NW_028230455.1 coordinate 12,849,722, forward strand.
CTTTTACAAAGGAAGCTTCAGTAGGGTGTTGGTATTAGGGCAACGGGGCCTGATGCCATTATGCAAGTCTGTCTGGCAGGGGTGCCCATTGGCCCCCTATCTTTATTTATTTATTTCAGAGGCATTCTCTTTCTTTCTAAATAGACCGGATGCAGTAATTCGGGGTTTGGTTGTCCCACATGCTTGCAAGGACTTGTTGGACTCCATGTATGCAGATGACACTATGCTCTATCTGCAAGGCAATGATGCTAATTTACAACAGGCTGAAAAACGGATTGAGTTGTTTTGTGAAGCATCAGGGGGGGAAATTAATTGGAACAAAAGTAGAGGGTTTTGGGTAAGTCCAAACTCCATGCCGCATTGGCAACCTAATGCTGATTTTCAATGGGTTCCTAATGGAAGGGCTGTTAAGTATTTGGGCTTTTTGGTGGGAGTAGAGATTCAGAAAAATCAGCAGCTTGAGCAAGTGAAAGAAAAAATTAGAAAAAAGCTTCGGTTATGGACATCAGTAAAGCTTTCCCTTGCAAATAGAGTGGTTGTGGTAAACCACATTTTGTTGGCCACCATGTGGCACTCGTTGGCATGTTGGATGTTAGATAAAGATTGCATAAAAAATATTAAGGCAATGGTGAGAGGGTTCCTTTGGTCGGGTAGAGACCATGAGACTGTCGAATACCTGTGTATAATGGACGTATTCACACCATCCCGTTTTGGCCATTTATGTAATTAGCATAAAGGGCAGTTGCCCTAAGTCGGTCACTATATATAGTGACCTTGTAACCTCTTTGTGAGGTTGGTTGTTGTATTGTTGTTTTATGAAATAAGAAACTCTTTTGTGTCTCTCTCTCTCTCTCTCTCTGTGCAACGACCTACATTCTGTCATACACAGGGAATAAACAGGAATCGAGTGCTTCAAGATCTTCCGCACAGACGACATTGCTTCCAACATCTGGTATCAGAGCCTGCACAGTAGTCGGTCCCTCAATCCGCTGTCGGCCGTCGTCTCTGCATTCGGTTTCCTGCGTCATTCGAAGAAGAGAGAAGAAGAAGAAAAACCAGGTTTGCATCTCATCGCGTTAGATCATCTTTGTTTGGAGTAAGCCAGCAGGTTGTACTCCGCTCCCCGTGATCGTAACCGCTCGAGGTGAAATCCCCTTGTGCAACTCTGACAACAACCCAAATTCGTGCTTCATCTGGCTGATCGACATTCGGGAGGATCAGTCGGATCCGTCTCTCTCGTCGCTGCAGTCAACCGAAGCAAAATCGGTTCAGATAATCGGTTTTAATAATCGGTATTCGGCATATATATCCGAAACGAACCAGGCTCCGACTCGGCAACATTCGGGAAGACCAGTCGGTTCTGTCCCTCAAGCTACCGAAGTCAATTCGAGCAAGTTCCGAAGCCGAACCGACTCGGGTTCAAATCTGACTAGAACGATATCGGGTGAGCCAACCGGCTGCACTCCAACAAGGTTCGTAGTCAACTTCGAACCGAGCCTCGTCAACTGAAACCGAATTTGATGGCATCAACATCCGGCTCGTCAGAAATGAGTCTACGAAAGTTCGATGGATCGAACTTCAACTTCTGGAAGGAACAAATGCAGGACTATCTCATAGTCAAGGGGCAGATCGATCCCATCGAACATGAAGAACCTCCAGAAGGATACAAACCAATTGAGTGGCAAAAGCTGGACAGAATCGTCCGCGCCACGATTCGGATGCACCTATCGGAATCAGTATACTTCACAGTGCAATCGTGTACGACAGCATTCGAACTGTGGAAAACACTGTCGGACACTTACGAAAAGAAGGTCGCCGCAACAAAGATGTTTCTGATCCGGCGCCTCTACAACTTGCGGATGAAAGAGTCCGATTCGGTTCAAGCACACCTCAATGAGTACGAAAGCATAAGCTCCCAAATCTCGTCACAGGGGACGGCAATCGAGGATGAACTCAGAGCAATGATACTCATGAGTAGCCTTCCCTCATCATGGGAAACTTTCGTCACAACCGTGTGCAACGCGTCAACCACGGCTGTCAAATACTCCGAAGTCACGAGCGCAATTCTGACCGAAGCAGCTCGGAGAAAGTCTTTTGCCAAAGACTCAACAGACGACGCTTACGTAGTACAAGGTTCGACAGACCGATCGAACATACGAGGAAGAGATTCCTCACGACCGCCGAACAATCAGCGAAGACGGAGCCAGTCACGGGATAACCGAATCTGCAACTATTGCAAGAAACCCGGACACATCAAAGCCGACTGCCGCGCACTCAAGAACAAGAACAACAAGAAGAGTGGCCGGCATGAGGAGGTCAACTACGTCAGCTTCTCAGCTGATGTGCTACCAGACGACCCGAATATACTATCAATCGAAAATCCAGTCGGATCAGAAGTTCTACTCACGACTGAAGAGTCGAGCACATGGCTCTTAGATTCGGGCGCGTCATTTCACGTGACTCCTCATCGATCCCAATTTCGGCAATATACGATCCGTCACTCCGACTCAGTTCGAGTCGGCAACTCACAACACTGTGACATCATCGGAATCGGCACAGTA